>NC_090246.1:38385944-38395944 GCF_037325665.1 Littorina saxatilis
TGTTTGACCCTCTTAGGATTATGGAGTTTTATGCACTGCCTTTTATAGTTAACTAAACTTTTGTATTTGAATTAGCCCATTGCAGTTGGTGTAGGCCTTAAGCTTATTTAAATCGCTTGTCCAGTATTTAATTTAGTTCTCAATTTTTGTATGAACTCAAATGTTTAGTGTTCTTAGTATGTCTTGCTAAACTAAGTTCTATTTAATCAGAGTATGTTTGCGTGTGCTTATACTTAGTGATATTGTAAAGCGCATAGTGCTTTTCGTTATGCGCTATAGAAATCTCCTTAATAAATAAATAAATAAATAAATAAATAAATAAACATTCAAAACTGTGTAAAATGGTCGAACTGAAGTTTTTGCACAACAAATATGACCATAACAATTATTTCTTAAACTTAAAGTACTGGACAAATTAACCCCTTCGTTGTGAAGTTACACACGCGCAATGTCGAGACAAATTCATCAAAGACATGAACGCAATCATCCATGGAAAACGCGCTGATCATGCCTGTAAGGGCTGTTTTAAAGTCACTGAATGTCTAATGTTGATTGAGGTACACCATGTATGGTAACACTTATCTCCCAATACCCTCTCGGACAGTTCTAGAACCCCTTGCAATGCTTAAAAGATAAACTCCATTTCCTCACTTCATTTTGGCAGTTCAAAACTGTCAAAAACATGATTTCACATTTTGGTCATGCTCGCAATAGTTATCTCCAATCGATGCTTCATAATATTCTGCATGTTTTAGTTCTGCAGTTGCTCATACATCTTTTTATAGACATCTGAAGACGTGTGCTGCTCACATACAGATCAGCATAAATCCATTTACTACTTAGATTGTTTAGTGTCTATATGTTATTTGCTTGTCTGTCTGTCTTGTGCGTACTCCTTCTCAAACATAAACAAACTCGGACATATTCAAAGATAGTCTACATAATTATGATCCAGAGACAGCCAGCATGCCTCTTCCTTGTTCTCCGACAAAAGAAAACTTCCTTGTGGCCTATTGTGTGTTTTCGCCGGTAGGTGTCAATTGGCAGGCCAGGCACTTAATCACGCTTGACTCCCCTTCGCTTAAGCGGCAATCGTTTAGGAAGCCCCGGTGTCTGCTTCAAGAAAACCCTTCACACCCAGATTAGTGAGGGAACATCGAATAGTGACATTTTTCGATGTGATTTTCGATTTCATAAACAACAATTTTGAAAAATGATATAAAAGAGATAAATATTTTGCAAATACCGTATCTGGGTGGTCTAAATCAGGTTTCTTGTCAAACGTAAAATGCAGTATAGAAAAAACCCGTTGTGTTGGAATTTAAGACTAAATCAATTTGGGTCTACTTGTAGAAACAGTGTTAATAAATGTTCAACAAATGCTGAAAGAAACAATTGGCAGCACCCTTGAAACGCTTGGCATGTATATTAAATGTTGAATGTATATTGGTTAAGAACAAAAGTAAGGCAATTTCGTTACTTTTGATTTGGACCCCTACCTCAATAGTTCTTTGAATGTTCGCCTTCTTTTATATTTACGGTACCGAGAAGCCTTCAACAGATGTATACATGTATAACTAATTCAATAAGTTTTTCGAAGCATCCTATTCTAAACTCTTACGTTAAATGTCTGACCTTTTTGTTTTTGTTTTTATTTGTTTCTGTTGGGTTTCAAACAACATTCTGTGAGATAACCTTTAAGGTCATCGCCGTAACAAGAACACTGTTCTTCCTTTTATAGTCCATACAATATTTGCTGGCTTACACCCGTCAATTTTACGTGTATCAGTTCATGAAATATTTGCCGGCTTTTACCCATCTATGTTATCTTTCCCCGGTCAAGGCAATATCTTGAAATGATTGTTGAAACTTCAGAGAACCCTTTGCTTAAAGTTCCAAAGATTGTTTTTGTTTTGGAGCTTTCCATTCTTTTCGATCATGAACAAGGAAATAGCTGAATGAGTATGACGCATTCTCTAAAGCTGTCCTGGGGTACAGAACGGATGTGATCACACACTTATCGCTCGCTTGAGTAATTCTTTAATCACACAAGAAGCTTTTGTGGTGTTTTGTTTTCTTGAAATAGTGACACGTTACCTGGCACACTTAAGCAGGTTTCATGCCCCCCCCCCCCCCCCCCCCCTCCCTACCCATTGGGAATACAGACCACTTGAACAAATCTGAGTGTGTGGAGTTACGCCCTGGAGTCATACTCGCCGGAGGAAAAAGGGTGAGTTATTGGCTTTGTGGCGCCAATAACAAGTCATTGATGACGAATTGAGTCATCTGTCAGTAAAACGTAAAAACGGAGGAAGGTCTCTTATTCATATTTGCTTCTTTGGCTACCATAACTGTCTCGTTGTATGCCTTTTTTTTCTTCCAAGTATATACAACTATTGCAACAACAATAAAGAGCTAACAGGCAAGTGATATTTAATTTAGAAATGGAATACTCTTTAATTTAAAACAAAAGCACAACGAACAAGATGTTTTAATTTATTTCGCTCCAAGTCAAAATTTAAGCAAAACATCTAAATAGTTTAGTCCGCTGTCGCACGGAGGAATGTAGGATTACCAAAACCGGCAAAATCAAAACTGGGCAAAACTTGATTTAAAAGAACGCCCCCCCCCCCCCCCACCCTGTAGAATTTGCACTGCTAGATGCGTTGGCGGCATCCCATCCTGCCTCTCCCAACTTGCCGTATCCCAGTCTGTCTTACCCAATCTAAGCCGACTAACACATAATTGTTAAGGACATCATAAAATGGTTCTCGGTGAAAACTTGACCGAGGGCCATTTTACGACGTCCTGGACTCGAGTGTGTGACGTATTCTCATATGCGCTGCTTCTTGGGCAAGGTAAAGAACACCAATACTTCAATGCCGTTCTCGAGCTACGTTGACTTTTACAAAGGGTACAGCTGACACGGCTTACGTAATCTGGTTCTCTGGTCATTTGTGTGAAAAATCTGTCCGACAAAGAAAACTGCCCAACGAATATAGATAACTCGGTCGAAAAAAATACTACCAGCAAAATATCTAACCCCCCCCCCCCCCTCCCCCGAAGAAAGAGCACGGGATTCAATACATGATGATAGTTATTAAACACAAAGCAGTTGTAGCTAGGCTCAAGGCAATCACAAGATAGGAAAGCTTTCGAGTCATCGACAATCATTCGGAGGTGTGTTTTGGAACAAATGTTGGAGAAAAGGGTAAATGTCGGCTTCTTTTACAGACACTATCTAGTCTTATGTTTCTTATTTGTTTGACCCTCTTAGGATTATGGAGTTTTATGCACTGCCTTTTATAGTTACCTAAACTTTTGTATTTGAATTAGCCCATTGCAGTTGGTGTAGGCCTTAAGCTTATTTAAATCGCTTGTCCAGTATTTAATTTAGTTCTCAATTTTTGTATGAACTCAAATGTTTAGTGTTCTTAGTATGTCTTGCTAAACTAAGTTCTATTTAATCAGAGTATGTTTGCGTGTGCTTATACTTAGTGATATTGTAAAGCGCATAGTGCTTTTCGTTATGCGCTATAGAAATCTCCTTAATAAATAAATAAATAAATAAATAAATAAATAAATAAACATTCAAAACTGTGTAAAATGGTCGAACTGAAGTTTTTGCACAACCAATATGACCATAACAATTATTTCTTAAACTTAAAGTACTGGACAAATTAACCCCTTCGTTGTGAAGTTACACACGCGCAATGTCGAGACAAATTCATCAAAGACATGAACGCAATCATCCATGGAAAACGCGCTGATCATGCCTGTAAGGGCTGTTTTAAAGTCACTGAATGTCTAATGTTGATTGACGTACACCATGTATGGTAACACTTATCTCCCAATACCCCCTCGGACAGTTCTAGAACCCCTTGCAATGCTTAAAAGATAAACTCCATTTCATCACTTCATTTTGGCAGTTCAAAACTGTCAAAAACATGATTTCACATTTTGGTCATGCTCGCAATAGTTATCTCCAATCGATGCTTCATAATATTCTGCATGTTTTAGTTCTGCAGTTGCTCATACATCTTTTTATAGACATCTGAAGACGTGTGCTGCTCACATACAGATCAGCATAAATCCATTTACTACTTAGATTGTTTAGTGTCTATATGTTATTTGCTTGTCTGTCTGTCTTGTGCGTACTCCTTCTCAAACATAAACAAACTCGGACATATTCAAAGATAGTCTACATAATTATGATCCAGAGACAGCCAGCATGCCTCTTCCTTGTTCTCCGACAAAAGAAAACTTCCTTGTGGCCTATTGTGTGTTTTCGCCGGTAGGTGTCAATTGGCAGGCCAGGCACTTAATCACGCTTGACTCCCCTTCGCTTAAGCGGCAATCGTTTAGGAAGCCCCGGTGTCTGCTTCAAGAAAACCCTTCACACCCAGATTAGTGAGGGAACATCGAATAGTGACATTTTTCGATGTGATTTTCGATTTCATAAACAACAATTTTGAAAAATGATATAAAAGAGATAAATATTTTGCAAATACCGTATCTGGGTGGTCTAAATCAGGTTTCTTGTCAAACGTAAAATGCAGTATAGAAAAAACCCGTTGTGTTGGAATTTAAGACTAAATCAATTTGGGTCTACTTGTAGAAACAGTGTTAATAAATGTTCAACAAATGCTGAAAGAAACAATTGGCAGCACCCTTGAAACGCTTGGCATGTATATTAAATGTTGAATGTATATTGGTTAAGAACAAAAGTAAGGCAATTTCGTTACTTTTGATTTGGACCCCTACCTCAGTAGTTCTTTGAATGTTCGCCTTCTTTTATATTTACGGTACCGAGAAGCCTTCAACAGATGTATACATGTATAACTAATTCAATAAGTTTTTCGAAGCATCCTATTCTAAACTCTTACGTTAAATGTCTGACCTTTTTGTTTTTGTTTTTATTTGTTTCTGTTGGGTTTCAAACAACATTCTGTGAGATAACCTTTAAGGTCATCGCCGTAACAAGAACACTGTTCTTCCTTTTATAGTCCATACAATATTTGCTGGCTTACACCCGTCAATTTTACGTGTATCAGTTCATGAAATATTTGCCGGCTTTTACCCATCTATGTTATCTTTCCCCGGTCAAGGCAATATCTTGAAATGATTGTTGAAACTTCAGAGAACCCTTTGCTTAAAGTTCCAAAGATTGTTTTTGTTTTGGAGCTTTCCATTCTTTTCGATCATGAACAAGGAAATAGCTGAATGAGTATGACGCATTCTCTAAAGCTGTCCTGGGGTACAGAACGGATGTGATCACACACTTATCGCTCGCTTGAGTAATTCTTTAATCACACAAGAAGCTTTTGTGGTGTTTTGTTTTCTTGAAATAGTGACACGTTACCTGGCACACTTAAGCAGGTTTCATGCACCCCCCCTCCCTACCCATTGGGAATACAGACCACTTGAACAAATCTGAGTGTGTGGAGTTACGCCCTGGAGTCATACTCGCCGGAGGAAAAAGGGTGAGTTTTTGGCTTTGTGGCGCCAATAACAAGTCATTGATGACGAATTGAGTCATCTGTCAGTAAAACGTAAAAACGGAGGAAGGTCTCTTATTCATATTTGCTTCTTTGGCTACCATAACTGTCTCGTTGTATGCCTTTTTTTTCTTCCAAGTATATACAACTATTGCAACAACAATAAAGAGCTAACAGGCAAGTGATATTTAATTTAGAAATGGAATACTCTTTAATTTAAAACAAAAGCACAACGAACAAGATGTTTTAATTTATTTCGCTCCAAGTCAAAATTTAAGCAAAACATCTAAATAGTTTTAATTGCGCATTTAGTCCGCTGTCGCACGGAGGAATGTAGGATTACCAAAACTGGCAAAATCAAAACTGGGCAAAACTTGATTTAAAAGAACGCCCCCCCCCCCCCCCACCCTGTAGAATTTGCACTGCTAGATGCGTTGGCGGCATCCCATCCTGCCTCTCCCAACTTGCCGTATCCCAGTCTGCCTTACCCAATTTGCCGCATCCCAGCCTGCTGCTTTGTGTGTGTTAGTGAGTGTGTATTTGTGTTTGTGAGGCAGGGAAAGAGAGAGAGAGAGAGAGAGAGAGAGAGAGAGAGAGAGAGAGAAAGAGAGAGAGAAAGAGAAAGAGAAAGAGAGAAAAGAGAGAGAGAAAGACAGAGAGAGAGGGGGAGAGACGGGGAGAGAGAGAGAGAAGGGGAGAGAGAGAGGGGGAGAGAGAGAGAAAGAGAGAGAGAGAGAGAGAAAGAGAGAGAGCGAAAGAGAGAGAGAGAGAGACACACACACACACACATACACAGAGAAAGAGAGAGTGAGAGAGATGTCAACAAAATCAAGGAAAAGAAAAGTCTAACAAAGAATTTCAAGTGGCAGCCCAACTTTTCGACCTGTTGCCAGGCCTTCCTCAGCGGCGTTTAATTCTGCGAGACGCCAATTCATGCATCAAGTACTAAGCAACACAATACCATAGTTAATTCTGTTACGAAACACAAAGCAAATATTTCAAAGATAAAATCTACAAGACTTGACTAAAATTAATGTAAAAAATCAACAACAAGAAGAAACAGAGGCGAAAACAGTATTTGACTTTCAATGTTTTTGCAGAGAACTTGTTTACGGCAATAGTGGAAACTAACATGTTTTATGAACGTGTTTATGTTTTGCAATCTTGTTTTCTGATTTATCCATCTATATATTTATTTACCTATTTTCACTTTACTTATTTAGTTCCGATCAAATGATCCGCTGCAAGAGCAGTTTGTAAATAAAATCAGCGATACAAAATGCCTCCGTTTCACTTAGATGGCGTATGGAAATAATTAATAACCTTATTTTATGATGGGTGACCTCATTGCAAATTGCTGACATTTAAAAAACGATATCAAAAATAGAGTTACTAGACGGAGCCCTTCGGGGCGTTTAGTCATGCTTGAGACGTATATTCACATGTTTTGATAGAGTATGTCCTTATCTGCGACCAAAAGACAAATTGTCGCTTCAACAGTGCTTTGAGCGGATCAGCATCTTAAGTATTGCACTTTCGCGTCTAATAACGTACGGTGTCTACGGCGAAGTGGTCTGAGCCTACAATGTTTAAATGTTTTATTGCATATCTTCTAAAAACTAGTTCCATGGTCTCATCCCTCCCCCCATCTACCCCCCCCCCCCCTCATCCCCTATTTTTAAAAAAAATCTTTTTTCTTTTCTTTTCTTGCTCCTCTTACAGTATCACAGTAAATGTTCCCAAACCATCATGTGCCCGCATTCAACTTTACAATAAAGGATGTCTGTTGAGATAATCGAATGGATCAAAACTTTGAAACCTGCGCGCATATTCTAAGCCGACTAACACATAATTGTTAAGGACATCATAAAATGGTTCTCGGTGAAAACTTGACCGAGGTCCATTTTACGACGTCCTTGACTCGAGTGTGCGCTGCTTCCTGGGCAAGGTAAAGAACACCGAAAATACTTCAATGCCGTTCTCGAGCTACGCTGACTTTTACAAAGGGTACAGCTGACACGGCTTACGTAATCTGGTTTCCTGGTCATTTGTGTGAAAAATCTGTCCGACAAAGAAGAAGAAGAAGAAGTGCGCGCAGAGAGAGAGAGAGAGAGAGAGAGAGACAGACAGACATACAGACAGACAGACAGACAGACAGACAGACAGACAGACAGACAGACAGACAGACAGACAGACTTTCCGCACTCGTTAAAATGTCAGTCGATACTGGAATGAATGTTGAAACATTGTAAACCTAAAAAAAATAAAATAATAATAATATTAAAATTAAACATTCATACGAGTTACTATCTGTGACAAGGACGCATAAGAAGTATAGCAACTAAATATTAATCCGCTTACCCATTGCTCCTCTTCGCACCTCGGCCTGTGAGTCGTCCTTTTCCTGAGTACTTGCACACAAGTTTTGCGTATGCATACTTCAGTTCGTCTGGAAAGGGCTGTTTTGAATTCTTGTTCGCAAGTTGAACAGCACGACTGTATTTGACCACGTACACCAAATCGTTCTTTCTGGAAAAGTCTGCCAGCCGTTCGGTAAGATCATTCCAACTTCTGAATGTTTTCCCCAACTGTCATTTGTGCCATTTCTCAGCGATTGATCAACGGTGTGGTTATTATGGATGTAGTAAGTGTCGAATTGTGAGAATGCACAGTTCTGTCCGCCAAGTGGTTTTAAACACTGCGCGTATTTGCACCAAGTAATAACGTGTCACATCAAAATAGTTCTTTACCTGTGAAATCGGCGTATGGCTGCCTTAATGGCGGGGTAAAAAACGGTCATACACGTAAAAATCCACTCGTGCTGAAAACATGAGTGAACGTGGGAGTCTAAGCCCATGAACGAAGAAGAAGAAGAAGAAGATAGTTTAGCGCCAAAAACATGAACCAATGATAGCCCATGGATTAGTAAGTCATATGATGTTGGGGCGGGGCCAATGAACTAATGTCAACACAGTAAGTATCAACCAATGTTTGGCTCCGCCCCCACATCACGTGGACTGGGTGGCCGAGTGGTAACGCACTTGCGCTCGGAAGCGAGAGGATGCGAGTTCGACCCTGGGTCAGGGCGTTAGCAATTTTCTCCCCCCTTTCCTAACCTAGGTGGTGGGTTCAAGTGCTAGTCTTTCGGATGAGACGAAAAACCGAGGTCCCTTCGTGTACACTACATTGGGGTGTGCACGTTAAAGATCCCACGATTGACAAAAGGGTCTTTCCTGGCAAAATTGTATAGGCATAGATAAAACAATGTCCACCAAAATACCCGTGTGACTTGGAATAATAGGCCGTGAAAAGTAGGATATGCGCCGAAATGGCTGCGATCTGCTGGTCGATGTGAATGCATGATGTATTGTGTAAAAAAAATTCCATCTCACACGGCATAAATAGATCCCTGCGCCTTGAATCCGAGTCTGGAGATACGCGCGCGATAGAAGACTTCATATATATAATCACGTGACCCATAAACCCATCGCCTGTAATTAGATCATACTATTACCGCTTCAGTTCTGAGACATCCTGCTTGCTGGCGCGCGCGCAGAGAAAAAAATTCCCTCTTTATCTTCACTTCTGATGCTCATCCTATTGTTGTTGGCACTCGGGTTTGTTTGTTTGTTTGCTTAACGCCCAGCCGACCACGAAGGGCCATATCAGGGCGGTGCTGCTTTTGACATATAACGTGCGCCACACACAAGACAGAAGTCGCAGCACAGGCTTCATGTCTCACCCAGTCACATTATTCTGACACCTGACCAACCAGTCCTAGCACTAACCCCATAATGCCAGACGCCAGACGGAGCAGCCACTAGATTGCCAATTTTAAAGTCTTAGGTATGACCCGGCCGGGGTTCGAACCCACGACCTCCCGATCACGGGGCGGACGCCTTACCACAAGGATTGGGACTCGGGTAACAGGGAGCGAAGGGCAGTGCCCCACCTAGTGATCGAGTGCCACAACCCAGACTTTTCCCTCAATATATATATAGGTTTTAAACTCCTGCTTCCGGATTATACAAAACACATTAAAACATGTATTAAACACGGCGACTGCACGTGAGAGGGAACAATAAAGAGACCAAAAAGCAATGTACTCACTAAAGCAATGGACAGTCTTTGTCATTTGTTGGTTTGTGCAGTGCAGTTGTTTTGTCAGTTATTCTTCTCTTCATTTGTTCTATCGTCTTTCTTCTTCATTTTTGTGTGTGTATTTTTGTGTTTTTGTGCCTGAAGAAGACCCTTAGGTCGAAACGTCGCTGTTATTCGTTCCGCAGGGGCGGATCTGGGGGGGGGGGGGGAGGGTGCAATGGGTGCAATTGCACCCCCCCCCCCCCCAGCGGGACAAAAAAAAAAAAAAAAAAAAAAAAAATGTATCACCTGAAAATAGCACTTTACACGCTCAGATTGCACCAGATTGCACAATTTGGCTTCCTTTTTAAAAAAAAATCCCGGGGGGGCATGCCCCCGGACCCCCCTAGCATGCTCGGCGC
>NC_090246.1:38400944-38418444 GCF_037325665.1 Littorina saxatilis
TGTTTGACCTGAGTTCAGGATGGGTCCAAAACGTGTTCGAGACAATCTGCAAAATTAATTCTTTAAAAATTGCTCGCTCTTTACGTAGGGCACCTAGGATGTTCCCGTTTGGTGAGCGTTCAAATGGAAGGGTGTTTGTACTGTGTGTAAAAGCCTGACAGTATCTGTGATGGTTTACGGGAGGCTTACTGTCTGGGCGTGATTTGCGGTATTCAGTCGGAATATTCATAACAGCCGTCCAGCACCAAAACGAGGCGCCATTGTTGTAGAGGACCAAGTCCACGAAAATAAATTCTTTGAAAATTTCTCACGCTCGACAGAAAGCAGCCAGGATGTTCCCGTTCGGTGAGCGTTCAAATGGAAGTATGCTTGTACTGTATGTAGACGCTCGGGGAGCTCTGTGATGGTTTACGGGAGGCTTACTGTGCCTTTAATATTGACAAAACAAAACGTTATGTTCACAGATATATCGACCCAGCGGTCTTTTAAGTACACAGACAAACATTAATTAGACAACACTTGTAGCAGTAAGAGTCTCGTGTTTAAAAAAAAAAATTAGTATGCTCTTTCCGAAGAAAAACGAATCAAACAAGAAATGTTCGTTGTTGGAACGATACATTTTTGACAAACACCGCAAGACATTCACAAGTATATCAACCCACTGATCATTATAGTGGACAGACAGACACAAATTTATGAGACAAATGAAACAAATGAAAGGAAAACTTGACGGTCGAGAGTCCAACCATCTCCTTGCCAGAGATTGCATTCAAAGCATACTAAGCTAAGTTTTTCTTTTACTTGTTTCATTTGCCTCACAATTTATGTGTCTGTTTTTCCACTGCAATGTCCATTGGGTTTGTGAATGCTTTGCTTTGTAAAAATAAAAAATAAAAAAAATAAAAATTAAAAAAGAAAGAAAAGTAAACGTGTCAATAGCGATGATGAAATTTGAGGATGAAAGTCGCTGGTTCATTTCAATGCTTGATATTTTCTCAGGTTCCATGAGAATGATTCCAAATAACTCTCACATACTCTTTTACACATAACGTATGCAGTTTTAGAGCGCTTACTTCCCTTTGCGACCGGCACGGTTGGCCTAGTGGTAAGGCGTCCGCCCCGTGATCGGGAGGTCGTGGGTTCGAACCCCGGCCGGGTCATACCTAAGACTTTAAAATTGGCAATCCAGTGGCTGCTCCGCCTGGCGTCTGGCATTATGGGGTTAGTGCTAGGACTGGTTGGTCCGGTGTCAGAATAATGTGACTGGGTGAGACATGAAGCCTGTGCTGCGACTTCTGTCTTGTGTGTGGCGCACGTTAAATGTCAAAGCAGCACCGCCCTGATATGGCCCTTCGTGGTCGGCTGGACGTTAAGCAAACAAACAAACAAACAAACAAACACACTTCCCTTTGTTTATCAGAGTTCCAATAGCGAGCTTTTCTTGTGTGTGTTTGTTATTCTTTGTGTGTGATTTGGTTGGGTGTTTTTTTTATCTGGATTTTGGAAAGTTAACAGTCTATTATGTTTTTTTGATTTTGGAAAGTTAGTAGTCTATATATGTTTGTGGATTACTTTCAGACGAAGAAGAATATTCCACGCATTTCAGTTTGTAAGCATAGCGATAACAAAGTCACAGACTCCATTGCCTTTATCACAAGATGCGTGTGTGTGTGTATGTGTGTGTGTGTGTGTGTGTGTGTGTGTGTGTAAAGCAATTCGAGGAAAAGTAACGGACAGATGTTTATGAAACTGTACATATGTGCTTTCTTAATAATCCCGACAAGTGTTTTGTTTAGTTTAATGTCACCAATGACGTCATAACCGTCTTTTTGCAACACGTTGAGGCGGTACTGTAATGACCTCATTTTTTAATCAAATTGATTGACATTTTAAAATCGTTGACTAGTCGACTCAGTCCGGATAATGGGATTGCATTTTAGCTAGGAAACTGAAAAAATACATTCTAAACAACAACAAAATTAAAATTGAAATTTCAATTACAGATCCAAATATCATTGCATTACATTCTGTTTAATTTCCTGAATCCAAAAAATACAGAGACATGTACATATCATGTTTACTCTAAAATGTGCTCAAAATCAAAGACAATCGGTTTATGCAAATTAGATCCTGTGGCCTAACATGTTTGCAGGCCTTCGGGTTTCGGCTAACCAAGACTTCTGTAGTCTCGGTGATCACTGATCCTTGGTTTTCAGTGTCTGTCTTTTAGTTTAAGGCCGACAGACTGACAAAATGTGTTGATGCCGCTTCATGCAACGCTATGTTTTCTATGACAAAGGTTCGAAGTTCTCTCTGTTAAACCTAAACGACGAGGATACACCAGACGAGTTACGCAACGTTTTGAATTAGTCTCAAGTGATTCTGGGCTGCGGGAAAATCCGTTGTAAGCTGACACGGGACTCACTTAAATAATGAATACCCTTTTATCTACAAGACAAGAGAAGACAACCCACACATGTTAAACCGAAACGTCCTTGCCGGTGTCACGAACTGATTACTCTGCCTGAACAATCCTTCTCACCAGGAAAGATATGAAATCGACCTTTTAGCTGCAGATAGCAGGAAAACAATAACAGCTATTGTGTTTTCAGCGTAGCAATAGGGTCCGATATTTAGACGAGACAAGTATAATGCCGACGAGTCGAAGACGAGTCGCATTATACTTGTTCGAGTCTAAATACCGGACCCTATTGCTACGCTGAAAATACAATAGCGATTATATAGCTGTTCTGACCTTGATTTGTTGTTCCAAACTTACAAAATGACAGTTTTTGCGTCGATGCGCTGATCTCAGGTTTTGATAGCAGACGCCGTTTCTTATGCGCATTAGTTTTGCGCAGGCGCCACACTGACTTTGGAAAAAAAACTTGATTTGACAACACAGCTGTTAAACAGCTTTTTATTTGTTCATTCGTATACAACAAAAAGAAGTTTGAGTTTTTTTGATTTTGAACAAGACTACTTATGAAGAAGACCAAAACACAACATCAACGGAAAACTAGAAACAACTGAAGAACTAGGATGCAACAAGGGGAGGAGAAGAGAACAGCTAATCCGTACAACGCGAGCAGACGGCAGCGAAGTTTTTAGTTTGGGTGAATGGCATTTATACTTGTCTCGTCATGAAGCGAATTTTTCAACCTCAGTTATAAACGACTACATGAATGTTAGTGCCATGGGTTGTACATCAATACTTCAGAGGGGAAGTGGGGTATTTAGTGTGGAGTTACGAGATAAGAAAAGCCGAATGCGAAAGTTTGTGTCATTCGGCAAAAACAAAAACGGCAGTTCCGTTTTACTCCTCTGTTTGTACTACATCTTTCGACTTTGGGCATTTTGTGGTGTTTAGGGACAGAAAATAATTGGTTTAGTCCTGTTTCATCGGGAAGTTAGCAGAAAAGGGTATGCTATCGACATGTGTAAAGCTGAAAAACATTCCCGAGAAGAATTTCAAGTTGTCAGGGTATGCTGTTGTCGATTGAAACATTGTGTGGTACAGATGGGTAAACCGGAACCATGCGTCTTTGTTATTGCCAAAATGCTTTTGGATATTGGCAAAAATGGCCGACTTCCGTAGCATTATGCTTTGATGATCGGAAGAGACCATCCAATCACAGCCCCCGAATTCCCCCACGTGTCCATCAGATATTACTACTTTATTATCTCAAACTGAGAAGTTAAGTTATGGCTGACAATTATACACAATGAACTTATAACAACCTTAATATACATCAATATAAGCATCTGTCACACACACACACACACACACACACACACACACACACACACACACACACACACACACACACACACACTGTCACGATCGGGTGACAGAGACCAGGAAAGTGTCACTCGGTGGAGTGCCTGTTCTTGGTCGATTATGATAGAAAGCGCCTGTACGTGATATTGGGCTACAGCAGAGTTTGCTGACAGTGCTCAATGAGCACGGATGTTTTGTAGCGCACGAGTTTCACAGTGGGTTTTTTTTTGCTGTCATAGGGCTGACGGTTTTTCGCTGACAGCGCGCACGGGATTTTCACGGATTGAGGTTCTCGTGTCTTTTTTCTGCTTGGGAGGCAGAATTGTGTATAGCTGGACTGGTTTTGTGACAAGGTCAGTCACGTGTTATTGGCTAGGTTGTCTGAGAGAGACACAAGGGCGGCGCACTTGACACCCAGCGGCAGAAGGGGAAGGATCTAATACACAGTTTCTAGAGTATGATGGTTTTTCACCGAATATTGTATTCGGCACTCTAGGGGAGCTTCCACCGGTTATTTCCTTCACACTGCCACATATTTTGCTGAGGACAAGTCGTCAACATTCCTTCGTCGGCGATGGCTTTCGCATAAGGATTCGACAAGGGGTTCTGGAGGTTTTTGGTCACTGTTGACGAACAGAGGCTGTTCCAGGGAGGAAGCGGATTTTGCTTCCATTGAGAGTACAATCATAGGCTTTTGAGGTAATAAATCATTATTTAACGCTGTTGATGAGTCTGTGTTTTTGGAATGAAATACTCTCTGTTGTTCTTTCCAGGTTAGCGCATAATTTACTCTCTGTGACGCTAAAATACTAATCTGTATATGGTTTTTGCAGATAGGGAGAGAAGGACGGAAAATGACTGTTTTGTTGTTGTAAAAAGTCCGTTTTGTGCAGGCCCACGTGCTCGATGAGATATTTAAAGATGACATGTTTTAAGGTGGTGGGTGAGGGGTAGCTGACATGTTTAGTGCACCGATGCTTTCTGTTTGCAGCCTTCGTTACGTGTTCCTGTAACGTCTGCACGGCTGACTTTGGCGGGACCTGTTGAAGCTACGCTAACCAGGAGACCGGCTAACCAGGAGACCAGCTAACCAGCGGACCGGCTAACCAGCGAACCGGCTAACCAGCGGACACGCTAACCAGCGAACCGGCTAACCAGCATACCGGCTAAGCAGCAGCAGCAGAGATAAAGCTAAGTGCACCGTGTCTTACGCACCCCGTTGACCACCGTTGTCTTTTCTTATCTGTGATTTCATTGGAGTAGTGACAACGTGGGGTGTGTGACCCCTGCATGAACTAGAGCTTTTTGAACAGAACATTCTCATTTGACTGTATTTACACGGGATCAGCGTGTTACTATAATTTTCTATATACTACTGGCATTTTGTCAGTGATCACGGGTTTTTTACGTGTTGAGAACGTAAAAGGAACATATTTTGAGTGAAGGCTCGAGGGAGGTGGCGAGTTTATACATAAACAGGCGTCTGAAACTTATACTTTTGTTGACTCTATTTAGTTGTATGACTGCGAGAGTGGATCGTGGTGTGGTTAGTTAATTAGTAGTAATTAACCGGTTCATAATCACCTTAAGTGATATATTGAAACGTGACACATGGGGGCCAAGCCGGGATTTACTCAGTTAATTTCCAACTGATAAAGACCCACCAATTAAGGATAACTAAGAGCAGATAATCTCGTCAGTGCTCGACTTATTTTCTGCTTGGTGCTACCCTTTTTTGTATAGTTTTGATCATATACCACACCTTAACACTATTGTGACTAGCACTGCCACGGCGTTAACGTCCTGCCTGCCCAAGCTTGCCACCAAGAAACTTCCCAAAAATCAGTAACTGTAAAGAAATCTGTCTAGCAAGCTTGAATTAAGTCCAATCACCACCAAATTTTGTGTACTAATTCAAAAATGGATGCCCAGTTCAGTCGTGCTATTTATAAGTTTGTCACGCGATTTGTTTTAGCAAAGGGGGGTGAAAGGGGGGTGAAAGGGGGATAATTTGTGTTTTTTAACGTTTTTTTGTGTGTGTTTTATTTTCCACTGCTTTTTTTAAAAGTTATTTTTTGACAGAAAGTATTATAAATAATGTTATAACCAAACAAGGTGTAAAACCTATGAATTAGCTGAAATATTGTTAACATTGTACACAGAAATAAGGAGACAGTACAAAGAAAAAAACAAGCAAATCACGCATTCACTCACAGCATCCTGACTCAAATGAAACAAAACTGTAACACTCACCAAATGATGTCTAGGTAATCCATATTGAATATAAGTCACATTTTCACAACAAAGTACCAACTGTACACCTATGAACAATTCCAAAAGGATTTGAAGGCTCCAGCCATCCATTGTTATCAGTGCTGCCACGCCCCCATAGCTCCTGCACGATTCCGAGATACATGTTCGTCTAGCAGTATCACCCCATACCACGTGTAGTTGCCGACTCGTACTAGCAACAACGGGACTGTTTCTTCCTCAATATCACTGCTATTATCGCTTTCTTGAGGCTAAAACGACACGATGTATCATGATCTACAGGATCCTCAAGATCCAACATCCGGAGAATCTCCTCCCGTGACAAGGCTCGCCTTCGATTCATTTTTTTTGTTCGAAAACACCACGCAAATCTGCACTAATTTGATCAAGCCGGAAGAGAAAACCACGTGTATCAAGGGAAACAACTCAATTTACTGCAAGCTTCAAAAACCGGGAAGCAATCACGAGTCGTGTACCTTGTATGTCTAATACTAAAATAGTCACTTCCCGTCCGTGGGCGTTGCAGCGCTATTACTAATATAGTCACCTCCCGTCACGAAAGTGTTAAGCGATTCACATCTTGCAGGAAATGTAAATTGTAATTTGTGAGTTATTGTATGCGCTAACTGTGATTACCTCCCTTTCCTTTGTTTGTGAATCTTTGTTGTTGTACGTTCAGAGTTTTCCGTTGCAGAGAGCTGAGCGGGGTTAGCGGATTTGTTATTCGTTTTACTCAGTTTTCTCTACGTTGTTGTTTCGCATTCTGTAACAGGTTACATTTCTACCGTCTTGTTTTACTTGGATTTTTCTCCATATTTTGACTTTGTTGGAATTTTGGGGGGGAAGGGTCCGAGGACTTCTGTCCTAACCAAGGCTGTGGGAGACACTCTGTTTCACCGCAAAAAGCAGCCGATAAAGTAGGCCACGGCTGTGGGAAACACTTTGTTTCACCGCAAAAAGCAGCCATAAAGTAGGCTACGCGATTTGTTCTACACCGTTTGGATTTTTCTTCTGCATTTTCTGGTTGCTGGATTTTTGTATCCATCGCTTTCATCACCGCGTGTTCTAGCTATAGCTGCGTTAGACTTACTTTGGTAATAAAGCTTTGCTAAAACTAACCATGGCTACAGGGGGATCTCCTACGAAGAGATTAACTTTTGAGACTCCTGGTAGCGAGGAACAGACAGAGCGAGACGCACGCGTTAGAGCGCGTAGTTTGCGTAAGCGCAAGGAGTTAGAACGTAAGGAAGACATAGAGCGACAGACGAGAAAAGAAGAGCTTGACAGACAAGAACGACAGGCCGAACGTGACAGACAGGACAAGAAGGACGAACGTGACAGACAAGACAAGAAAGACGAGCTTGAGAGACAGGAACGACAGGCCGAACGTGACAGACAAGACAAGAAAGACGAGCTTGACAGACAAGAACGACAGGCCGAACGGGACAGACAAGAAAAGAAAGAGAAAGATGAACTTGCAAGACAAGAAAGGGAACGACAGGCCGAACGACAGGCCGAACTTGACAGACAGGAAAAGAAAGACGAACGTGACAGACTAGACCGGAAGGAACAGGCGGATCGCGATCACCAGCTAGAACTAGCTAGGCTACAGGCCGAGAAGGGTACGCTTACTCAGGCTAGCGCGCCGACGTTTGTTGCCGACCGTACGAGACTGCCGACGTTCGACGATGACAAGGACGAGCTCGACGACTTTTTACGCCGGTTTGAGCGCATTGCATCTGACCAGAAGTGGGAAGAGGCCACGTGGGCTAGCCGCCTTAGCACCTGCTTAAAAGGACGCGCATTGCAGCTCTACAACGCTTTGGAGGACGACGAGGCGAGAGACTATCAGGCACTAAAGAAGGCGTTACTCCAGCGCTTCAACCTGACTGCGGAAGCCTACAGACGACGTCTGCGTAACAGCAAGAGACTGAGCGGCGAGCTGAGCCATCAGTTTGTGGCACGCCTAAATCTCTACCTGCGGCGCTGGGTGGAGATGGCCGAGAAGAACTGGACAGTCGACGACCTTGCCGACCTCATTGTCATGGAACAACTGATGTCAAGCCTGCGACCTGAGGTGGTGACCTTCGTGCAGGAGCACCAGCCTAAGACTACTCAGGAAGCAGCCGACTGGATCAGAGTACACGAGGACGCCCAGGCGATCTCCGGCAAATCTTCAGGCTCACGGCCGGGAAAATCGGGAAATTCAGGTTCTTCAGGACCCAAGGACGGGAAGGACGATCAGGGACACAAAGGATCAAGTTCCAGAACTGACATCCAGTGTTATTACTGCAACAAGCGGGGCCACGTGAAGAAGGACTGCCACAAGAGACAGGCTGACCAGAAGGGCGTACACTTTGTTGGCAGTGAGGAGCTAAGGGACGTCACGAGCTCATGCACAATTCCACAACTCTGCGTTCCGTGCTCCAGGAAACATTTCCAGCCCCACTGCAACGTCTACGTTAACGGAGTGAAGGGCGAAGGTCTGCGGGACACAGGGGCAGACATGATAGTGGTTCGGGCGAGTCTAGTTCCAGCTATGGCCTACACAGGAGACAGCATCAGGGTGAGAATGGCCGAGGCATCTCACGCTTACGACTTGAACACGGCAGTGATCAAGGTCGTAACACCGTTGTTCACGGGGACCATTGTGGCCGTCGTCATGGACGATCCTCCATGCGACCTGCTCATTGGAAACCGGGTTCAGTTTGTGGACGGCGTCACCAGGGAGGTTCCCGTTTATCGGTCTCCCGACGTCATTTCAGTGCTCACGCGGGCACAGGCGGAGCGAGAGGACAAACCTCTCAAACCCCTACCTGCTGCACGAGCTGCCCTGGGGAACGTGACCCCCGCGCTTCTCGCGAAGGCTCAGGCATCTGATCCGACATTAGCGACTCCTCGGGAGCACGCGAAGTCGGGGAAGGTGAAGCTGAGCGGGAAGCATGGGAGGTCAAAGTTCCTCAGGGACAAGAAGTTGCTCTACCGGGAGTTCAGCAACCAAGAAGGTACATTCAAACAGGTTGTCGTGCCTCGCGAGTTTCGCGAGGGTGTCATGGCAACGGCACACGACTCGATTCTGGGAGGTCATCTTGGCACCAAGAAGACCACGGATCGTGTCTGGCGCCACTTTTACTGGCCAGGCATCTGCACGGATGTCCGACGTTTCTGTGCGTCCTGCGATAAGTGCCAGAAGGTGGTTGCCAAAGGAAGGGTGAGGAAGGTCCCCTTAGAGAAGATGCCGCTCATCGACGAACCCTTTCGTCGGGTGGCAGTGGACATCATCGGGCCCATCTTGCCTGCGTCTGAGGACGGAAACAGATACATTTTGACCATGGTGGACTACGCTACTCGATACCCAGAGGCGATCCCTCTGAAATCGATTGAAGCCACGCGAGTAGCTGAGGCTCTGGTTACTATGTGGTCCCGGCTGGGAATTCCATCAGAGGTACTCACCGACAGAGGCACGCAGTTCACGGGAGGAGTGATGGCGGAGGCAGCACGACTGCTATCACTGGAGCAGCACTTCACCACTCCTTACCATGCTCAGTGCAACGGACTGGTGGAAAGGTTCAATGGCACCTTGAAGACCATGCTGAGGAAACTAGCTCAGGAGAAACCACGCACGTGGGACAGGTACATCCCAGCATTGCTTTTTGCATACCGCGAGGTTCCTCAGGAGAGCTTGGGCTTTTCCCCATTTGAGTTGTTGTACGGCAGACAGGTACGCGGTCCCATGGCTATCCTGCGTCAGGCTTGGACGGACGAAGAAGCTGACGAGGAGGTGCAGACGACAGCGACCTACATAGTAGAACTCAGGAACAGGATTGAAGAGACCTGCAAACTGGCTCAAGAGAACCTGGGGAGAGCAGCACAGCGTTATGCGCGAGGATTCGACCGCAAGGCACGGCCGCGCAACTTCAAGATTGGAGAACGGGTGTTGCTACTTCTACCTGTCAAACACAACAAGCTACAACTGCAGTGGCAAGGACCTTTTGAGGTGACAGCGAAGGTGGGCCAGAACGACTACCGGATCGTCATGAACGGGAAAGCACGCCTGTACCACGCCAACCTGCTGCGCGCCTACATAGAGAGGACTGTCTACGGGGAAAAGGACAAAGTGACAGAAGCAGTTGCTGTCGTGATGGACGAGACAACGGAAGAACAGGGAGGAGGACGTGTACCAGTTTGTCCGTTGGAGGCTAGTGAGGATCACACGGACGTGCACATCTCACCTGAACTTGGGGACGACCTACTGGCGGACCTGCTAGAGATCCTGAAGGATGCAGCACGGGTCCTTACAGACATACCACTTCAGACGCATCTAGAGGAGTTTACCTTCGACTTGCTGGAGAAACAGCCAGTGAGGACGAAGCAGTATCCCATGCCTCATGCCCAGAAGGAGGTGGTCAGGAAGGAAATCGCCGACATGACGAAGTTGGGCGTCATCGAGCCAGCGAACTCTCCCTACAGTTCACCGATTGTGCTTGTGAAGAAGAAGGATGGACGCGTCAGGTTCTGTGTCGACTACCGGAAGCTGAACAAGATTACGGCGTTTGACGCGGAACCCATGCCTGATGTGGACTACCTCTTCAGTCACTTGGCCAAGGCCAAGTATTTTTCAAAGTTAGACCTCACCAAGGGATACTGGCAAATTCCAGTTGCCGAGGAAGATCGCCCAAAGACTGCATTTACCACTCCATTCGGCCAGTTCCAGTGGACAGTCATGCCTTTTGGTCTACAGAATGCAGGTGCCGTCTTCACTCGCATGATGAGGAAACTTTTGGAACCATTGAAGCGCGAGGACATCAGCAGTTTCATTGACGATGTGCTGATCGCGACAGAGACATGGACTGAACATCTCGACGCCCTGCGCGACGTGTTCGGAAGGTTGAGGGACGGAAATCTGGGAGCCAAACCGTCCAAGTGCTACTTGGGATTTCGGGAATTGTCTTTCCTGGGTCATGTTGTCGGCGAGGGATTGCTCGTTCCAGAGGACGACAAGATCCAGAAGATTCGGGAGGCGGAGCCACCGCGCACGAAGAAAGAAGTCAGGTCTTTCCTGGGCCTAGCCAGCTTCTACAGACGCTTCATCCCGCACTTTGCCGAAATCGCTCTACCACTGACCAACCTTACCAAGAAACTACAACCGACCGTTGTAGTGTGGACGGAGGAATGTAGCTCCGCATTCAACACCCTGAAGAGGCGACTCACCAGTCAGCCTATTCTCCGACTACCAGACCTGAACAAGGACTTCGTGCTGAGGACAGACGCTTCAGGGAAGGGACTTGGGGCAGTGTTGCTTCAGGAGACAGAGGGGTTTTTGCACCCTGTTTGCTTCGCCAGCCGTAAGCTGACCTCGGCCGAGGCAGCGTATGCAACGGTTGAGCGCGAGTGTCTCGCCATTGTCTGGGGCATCCAGAAATTCGAAGCATACCTGTACGGACGACCTTTCTGTCTGGAAACAGACCATCAACCTCTGCAATATCTTCAGGTTGCAAGGTTGGCAAACGCCAGACTTATGCGCTGGGCGTTGATTCTCCAACCGTACCAATTCACGGTACGCGTCATTCCGGGCGCCAACAATGTTGGAGCTGACTTTCTCTCTCGGGCTGTAGAGGAGAACATGACTGTGAGCGAAACCGAGGTTTCGTCTTGAAGAGGGGAGGTGTGTCACGATCGGGTGACAGAGACCAGGAAAGTGTCACTCGGTGGAGTGCCTGTTCTTGGTCGATTATGATAGAAAGCGCCTGTACGTGATATTGGGCTACAGCAGAGTTTGCTGACAGTGCTCAATGAGCACGGATGTTTTGTAGCGCACGAGTTTCACAGTGGGTTTTTTTTTGCTGTCATAGGGCTGACGGTTTTTCGCTGACAGCGCGCACGGGATTTTCACGGATTGAGTTTCTCGTGTCTTTTTTCTGCTTGGGAGGCAGAATTGTGTATAGCTGGACTGGTTTTGTGACAAGGTCAGTCACGTGTTATTGGCTAGGTTGTCTGGGAGAGACACAAGGGCGGCGCACTTGACACCCAGCGGCAGAAGGGGAAGGATCTAATACACAGTTTCTAGAGTATGATGGTTTTTCACCGAATATTGTATTCGGCACTCTAGGGGAGCTTCCACCGGTTATTTCCTTCACACTGCCACATATTTTGCTGAGGACAAGTCGTCAACATTCCTTCGTCGGCGATGGCTTTCGCATAAGGATTCGACAAGGGGTTCTGGAGGTTTTTGGTCACTGTTGACGAACAGAGGCTGTTCCAGGGAGGAAGCGGATTTTGCTTCCATTGAGAGTACAATCATAGGCTTTTGAGGTAATAAATCATTATTTAACGCTGTTGATGAGTCTGTGTTTTTGGAATGAAATACTCTCTGTTGTTCTTTCCAGGTTAGCGCATAATTTACTCTCTGTGACGCTAAAATACTAATCTGTATATGGTTTTTGCAGATAGGGAGAGAAGGACGGAAAATGACTGTTTTGTTGTTGTAAAAAGTCCGTTTTGTGCAGGCCCACGTGCTCGATGAGATATTTAAAGATGACATGTTTTAAGGTGGTGGGTGAGGGGTAGCTGACATGTTTAGTGCACCGATGCTTTCTGTTTGCAGCCTTCGTTACGTGTTCCTGTAACGTCTGCACGGCTGACTTTGGCGGGACCTGTTGAAGCTACGCTAACCAGGAGACCGGCTAACCAGGAGACCAGCTAACCAGCGGACCGGCTAACCAGCGAACCGGCTAACCAGCGGACACGCTAACCAGCGAACCGGCTAACCAGCATACCGGCTAAGCAGCAGCAGCAGAGATAAAGCTAAGTGCACCGTGTCTTACGCACCCCGTTGACCACCGTTGTCTTTTCTTATCTGTGATTTCATTGGAGTAGTGACAACGTGGGGTGTGTGACCCCTGCATGAACTAGAGCTTTTTGAACAGAACATTCTCATTTGACTGTATTTACACGGGATCAGCGTGTTACTATAATTTTCTATATACTACTGGCATTTTGTCAGTGATCACGGGTTTTTTACGTGTTGAGAACGTAAAAGGAACATATTTTGAGTGAAGGCTCGAGGGAGGTGGCGAGTTTATACATAAACAGGCGTCTGAAACTTATACTTTTGTTGACTCTATTTAGTTGTATGACTGCGAGAGTGGATCGTGGTGTGGTTAGTTAATTAGTAGTAATTAACCGGTTCATAATCACCTTAAGTGATATATTGAAACGTGACACACACACACACACAAGCATTACAAAAACATTTGAAATTGAAGATTGCAAATTATAATATGTATGTATTCTGCAGAAATCAGAGAGTTTCAAAATGTTTTTGGTTTTTTGACGTCTGCAGAACAAAGTCTGTGGCTTTAAATGTCTGTTTAGGGCAATTCCAAAACAAATGCTCACATAAGCCTGAAATTTAAAATGGAATTGACGGCTTTTTCACCGTACATATGCCACAAGAGATGTTTATAGTTACTCATACCATTCATCGCTTGCCTCTAATTCACTCCCCTTGCATGCCGCCATTTTGTTTTGATGTCATTTGGGAACGCGCCGTGTGAAGTCATTTTATGACAACTTTTAAGAATGTCATCGCGTGTGCTAGTTGTTATTGTTTTGGTTTTACAAATTAGTCAAAGTTGCTTCAGAAGCCTAAAACTATCGTTTGATCTGTTTTTCAAATATCAATTGATAATACTTTTTGAGATAATTATATTCAAAACAATTTCCACCCCAAAATGGTGCCACGTCAGTGACGTTTTGGGTAGAAAATGTGTTTGTGGCAATGAACAAATAATAAATAATAAATGGTTGATTTATTTCTTTTTTCGAGTTTTCTTAGCTTTTTAATGGAGGATTCCAACCATGTGATTTGTGTTTGTTTGTCCCCGTTTTCTTGTGCACAAAGTGCGTCACTGACGTGGCACTGTTTTGTAACGTCTATGGCACTTTGGAACCATGTGTACTTGTTACGATTCTAGGACACTTTCCCCCTGGATTTTTTCCCCCCTGACTTTATCCCCCCGAATTCTTCCACCCAGATTGTTTCCCCCCGTGACATTTTCCCCCTGAGACTTTTTCCCCCCGTGACTTTTCCCCCCTGGGGCACTTTCCCCCGTGACCCTTTCCCCCCTTGACTCTTTCCGTTATTTTATTATTTCTATTTTAATTTTTTTGTTAATGCTTAATGCTTAATTTTTTGATAAAATGGATAAATAAAATGTGTATTCTTACACATGTGTGGTTCCTACTTTTAATTCAGCAGCTTTGGTTTAAAACACGTACATTCACATACATACACATCTAAAAGAGTCTAAAATAGTCTAAAAGAAAACACTGTATGCCGCGAAATGCGCTGGGTAGAGTCTTGGTATTTCCTTCTTGTGTGTGTCGGAGGATGACGAGCGACGTGTTGAACAATCTCTGCTACGTTCACATCAAGAAGCGTCTAAAAGAAAACATTGTGTGCAATTCCGAGTAGGTATGTGTCAAGGTTTCTGTTGTCATATGACCGAACGAGCCGCAAAATGCGCTCGTTAGAGTCTTTGTATTTCCTTCTTTTGGGTGGTGGAGGATGACCAGTGATGTGTTGAGCAATCTCTGCTCGGCCAGCTGCTTCCTCTCTTCTGAGAACTTCCAGGAACTTCCAGAAGTTGGGGTGGTGCGCTCCAACGTTTGACTGGAATCTTCTGTGCCATTCCTCACAGTGGTTATTTGTCCTTGGCATATCGTCATCAGTTCTTTCGTACTCAATCAAGTTGACAGTCACCGATACTGATATCGCAGATTTATCATTCACACATTCACAGATTTCACTTACAGTGGCTAACACTGCTCACTTCTCACGTGAAAATACAAATGTACGAATAATTTGTAAAGGGGTGGAAATGTTTGTGTCTAACACTGCTCACTTCTCGTGTGATAATACAAACGTGCGACCAATTTGTAAAGGGGTGGAAATGTTTGTGTCTTCTCACGTGATCATCAATTGATATAAAAAACATTGCTAAAAATTCACAGGGGGAAAGAGTCACGGGGCAAATAGTCCGAGGGGGAAAAGTCACGGGTGGAAAGAGTCCCAGGGGGAAAAAGTCACGGGGGGAAATAATCCGGGTGGAAGAATTCGGGGGGATAAAGTCAGGGGGGAAAAAATCCAGGGGGAAAGTGCCCTGATAGGACTTGTTACTGGTAGATTTTAACCAATTTCCTTGTGATGTTTGGTTACATGTTCTAACTGAGGTTAACACAGTTGTAACTGGAGAAAGCTGAGCACAAAAACGAGATCATTTGTCCTTTATTTTTTGTTTTTAGTGCCAGTTATCCGAGAGATTTGTACGACTTATAATCCAAACAAAATGATCAAAACCCTATTATAAATGTTTCAGGTAACTGATCATCAAAAGTAATATATCATTTGAAAGGCCAAACATTTAACTGGTTTACCTCTCAGAGATGACGCCATTAGGTTGCTACGTCATAAATGACGAGGCTTCAAAATACGTCACTTTTGGGTTATGCTTCAAAACGGGTTCTTTTGTCAAGCACCATGAAAAACTCTTCTTCTGTGAAAGAGTGTAGCTAGGTAATAACACAAAGGACATTTCTACAAAGGTGAAGAAAGTTACATGAATCAAAGCTGCTACATAATTTACAATCTGACAAAAGAAAAGGGAAATCAAAACTGGGGGAAAAGGGAACAACTCTGAATAGCCAACAAGACGTCCGAACAGCTCTGCAAACGAGACTAATGTAGCTGCTGTATCAAAACTTAAGAACTAAGATTTAAAAGTGTACATACGAGAATATAGTGCAAGACTTAAACTTTCATATAGAACAGTCCACAGAATTCTACACAATGACCTTCAGCTTCAAAAGCTGGCCGCAAAATTGATGCCTCAGAAGCTGACAGGGAAACGGAAGAAGCAACAGGTTCCTGTTGCACGCGATCTGCTCAAACGTTTTGAACCAAGTTGACCCAAAACTTGTGATGAATGTAGTCACTGATAATGAGATGTTAGTTTCCTTCTATATTATTGCCAGAAAACACAAAACAAAGCGTGTTTTGGACCACAATGACGAGACGCACTACAATTGTAAGCAAGGGTTTCAAAGCAGAAACAGTGCTATTCGCTGTATTTTGCGACCACCAAGGTCCCGTTCCTGTTGATATTCTTTCTGCTAACAGAACTGTCACGGTCACATACTATGCAGGAACCTTATTACCCAAACTTACTCACGAGTTCAGCAGTCAACGACTAAACTGCGAAACCCAGACCTCCCATCTCCTCAATGACAATGCCAGCCTCCACAAAATAAGGGCCGTGACTCCATTCCTTAAAGTCTAAATGATCCCATTTTTGTCTCACACATTCTTCGGACCTGATTTTACTCCTTGTGACTTCTGGTTATTCCCTCTATGAAAACTAAAATATCTGAAGGGAAAAAAAAGAAAATAACGAAAGATCGCAACCGCCGACAAAAAGGATATAGTGTAGAGCGAA
This sequence comes from Littorina saxatilis, assembly GCF_037325665.1. Taxonomy (NCBI): domain Eukaryota; kingdom Metazoa; phylum Mollusca; class Gastropoda; order Littorinimorpha; family Littorinidae; genus Littorina; species Littorina saxatilis. Next base: position 38,417,493 of record NC_090246.1, read on the forward strand.
GTTGAGTGCAAAGAAAAGTAAATCTGCGAGTTTTCGCAGTGCTGAAAGAAAATGTCATTTACACAAGAAAAAGCTGTTTCAGCACTACTAAGTCCATCGTTCGGTTCACCGAAATATTTTGGCTACATAAGCGATAAAGAAAATGAGATAGACTTTTCCTTAAGGTTCGCGGAGAAAGATAATAACAATGTTTGAGTTTGGTTATGTACAGATTTAGAATTAACGTGTTATTCCGCCCTGTTATTCGATCTCGACTAACACCAACAAAAATAAAGTGGAATAGTGTGGTTCACATTTAGGATCTTGTCAAATGTACATATACTCATTTGTTTGACGTGAGTTTATAACGGTAGTTCTATATAAAATTGCCAGGAGGGAAGACAGCGGAGAACGTCAAAATAATGACAGCTCAAAACAAAACCGTGAGAATGATGTTTTCGAGCCAGAATCAGGAGCCATTTATCTTTCTGAGGGTGTGTACTTGTTTGCCCGCCAGGTTAACGTTTGAATGCAATAGTTTCGAAAAAAATCAAAGCGTTGTCTGAAGTATACAAGAAAAATAGAGTGACCTTGACCGGTGACCTTGAGTAGTGACCTTGACCCGGAGTGTTTGAAATATGTTTGCTAGAGGTGTGTGTTCCTTTTAAGTGTATCAATACATGTACAAAGTGTGCAATTGAAATCATTATTTCACAAGTTATTTAGATGGGTAATGGTGTCGGAGGACCAACGGGCGGACCAACGGACAGACGGAGAGAGGGACAAAGATTTGTTTATTTTTGCTTAACGCCCAGCCGACCACGAAGGGCCATATCAGGGCGGTGCTGCTTTGACATAATACGTGCGCCACACACAAGACAGAAGTCGCAGCACAGGCTTCATGTCTCACCCAGTCACATTATTCTGACACCGGACCAACCAGTCCCAGCACTAACCCCATAATGCCAGACGC
>NC_090246.1:38423444-38425944 GCF_037325665.1 Littorina saxatilis
ACCTTCGACGAAAGTTTGGGTGGACGACATTCCTATATCTGTGGCCGATTCTGAAATCGAAACTGCCCTCATCAGGGTTGGAGTAGAACTCCGATCAGCCATCAAACAAGAAAGGGCCAGAGACGTTGATGGAAAACTAACCCGGTTTCTCACGGGGAGAAGATTTGTGTTCATTTCCACACCAAACACCCCACTAGAGAAAACACTCAAAGTCAGTTTCTTCACTGCCAAAGTGTATCACCGCGAACAAAACCAGAAAAAGACCGTGATCTGTTCAAAGTGTCTGGAGACGGGTCACCATGTCTCCATGTGTCAGGGGAACGTGGTGTGTAGATCATGCAAAAAAACGGGCCACAAGAGTGGCGACCCATGTTGTGATCTTGACGTCAACTCTGGTTCCGCCTCAGGAGACCAGCAGAAGCCAGAACAGCTGTCCGCGGCTGCGGGTAACAACAGCGAACAAAGCAGAAACTCAATATCTCACACAACTGACCGCGGGCGTCTTGGAAACCGCGCTCGCACCCAGAGCAGAAGTCGCTCCTTCACTCCCAAGCGGGACCGTTCTGGTAGCCCGCTAGGAACACCGACGAAGATGGCGAAGGTGGCCTCTCACGATGAAGAAGGCCAGGAGAAAGGCTGACCGACCGACTAACTGACCGACTGACCCAACGACGACGGCCCGGCTTTGGCTTACGGACTTACGTACTACGGCTCGGCGATTTCACCAGTTGTTTTATTAGTATTTACACTATCTCACTCCAGCGATGGCAGATGGTGTCAAAGCGTTCTCCTTAAATGTTAGAGGACTCCGGAATACATTAAAACGCAAAAAGATATTCAGAATGTTAAAGGAAAAGAAATATGACATTGTATGTGTGCAAGAGTCGTACATAATGCCCGAAGATGCAGAGCAGTGGAAGAAAGAATGGGGTGGTGAGGTTGTGTACTGTGCTGGTACTCGTCATAGTAGAGGCCAGGTAATACTGGTGAGAAAAAACTTTCCCCATGCATGGTCCACAGAAATAATTTCTGATAGAATTCTGATGGTAAAAGTTAACATTGGCACTAAAGAAATGGCTATCTTCAATGTGTACGCCCCGTGTAACTTAGCTGACACTAAACATTTTCTGACTTCTCTTTCAGATACAATTAGTGATTGTGGTTGTGATCTTAAAGTAGTCTGCGGTGACTTTAACGCAGTGATGGACAATAAATTAGACATCATCGCAGGCGAAAATCACTCGCCAGCACTCGTTAAACTTTTCAACGACTTTGTTACTGAGTGCGATCTATGTGACGCGTGGCGGGTGCTAAACCCTCTATGCAAGGAATTCTCCTGGTCAAGAATCAGCAACGGCAAACTAACTGCAAGAAGACTCGACTACGTGTTTTTGAACGATGCTGCAATGGACAGTGTGTTGGAAACGGAGATTTACTCTGTTCCCTCCTCTGATCACAGGGGGGTGCTTGTGTCTTTAAAATGTTCCGAAGTGACCAGAGGTCCCGGCTTCTGGAAGTTCAACAACGCCTTGTTAAAGGACAGTGTATTTGTAGAAAGAATGAATAACCTTATTGACTCTTCCCTTCGCACAGACACACCAGAGAGTGCTGAGAACCGGTGGGAATTACTTAAGTTAGAGATAAGGGACGAAACTATTCAGTACAGCAAAAACCTGGCAGTTTTAAAGAAAAACAAGTATTTGCACTTACAAGATAAACTGGCACAGTGTGAATCATCACTTGCCAAACAACCGCTTGATGAAAATCTGCTTCGTAATCGCGAGGCACTGAAGTTTCAACTGGAAGTCTTTGAGCATGAACGCTTAAAAAGTGCCCAAACACGATCTAAAATGAAATGGATTGATGAAGGGGAAAAAAATACAAAGTACTTTTTAAACCTTGAAAAATCTCGAGCCAGTGCAAAATTGTTTCCCAGCATCAAGCTTGATAATGGCGATGTATTAGTCGATCAGTTTGACATACTGCAGGCTCAAAAACACTACTTTGAAAACAAATATGCGTACAGTGACAATAGCATCAACATTGATAACGATACAGATTCTTTTTTGCAAAATTGTGAAACCCCTCGTCTGACAGAGGAGGAGAAGAAAGTTTGTGAAGGTGAAATAAGTGTTGAAGAGGCCTCTAGGGCGCTAAGTAAGTTAAATAACGGCTCATCTCCTGGCACTGACGGTCTTACAACTGAATTTCTGAAATTTTTCTGGGTCAAGCTAAAGGGCCTTGTTGTTCACTCCTATAATGCGTCGTTTCAAAACGGTCACTTGTCGCACTCACAAACGGCGGCTGTGTTAACCCTTATTCATAAAGGGAAAAACCTCCCGAAAGACAAACTCTCAAACTGGAGGCCAATTTCACTGACAAATGCAGATTACAAAGTGTTAGCAAAATGTTTAGCGAATCGACTATGTACTGTTATAGATAGCGTTGTACATGAGGACCAGTTGGGTTATATAAAAGGTCGGAACGTTAGTACTCATAT
>NC_090246.1:38430944-38463444 GCF_037325665.1 Littorina saxatilis
TGAAAATTAAAAAAAATTAAAATTATGATCAAAATTAAATTTCCAAAATCGTTTCAAAAACTATTTCATCTTATTCCTTGTCGGTTCCTGATTCCAAAAACATATAGATATGATATGTTTGGATTAAAAACACGCTCAGAAAGTTAAAACGAAGAAAGGTACAGTAAAGCGTGCTATGAAGCACAGCGCAACCGCTGCTGCGCCAAACAGGCTCGTCACTTTCACTGCCTTTTGCACTAGCGGCGGACTACGTTCAGTTTCATTCTGTGAGTTCCACAGCTTGACTAAATGTAGTAATTTCGCCTTACGCGACTTGTTGTTGTTCATTTTATATTTAGTCAAGTTTTGACTAAATATTTTAACATCGAGGGGGAATCGAAACGAGGGTCGTGGTGTATGTGCGTGCGTGCGTGTGTGTGTGTGTCTGTGTGTGTGTGTAGAGCGATTCAGACTAAACTACTGGATCGATCTTTATGAAATTTGACATGAGAGTTCCTGGGTATGAAATCTCCGAATTTTTTTTTCATTTTTTTGATAAATGTCTTTGATGACGTCATATCCGGCTTTTCGTGAAAGTTGAGGCGGCACTGTCACGCCCTCATTTTTCAACCAAATTGGTTGAAATTTTGGTCAAGTAATCTTCGACAAAGCCCGGACTTCGGTAGTGCATTTCAGCTTGGTGGCTTAAAAATTAATTAATGACTTTGGTCATTAAAAATCTGAAAATTGTAAAAAAAAATAAAAATTTATAAAACGATCAAATTTTACGTTCATCTTATTCTCCATCATTTTCTGATTCCAAAAACATATAAATATGTTATATTTGGATTAAAAACAAGCTCTGAAAATTAAATATATAAAAATTATTATCAAAATTAAATTGTCGAAATCAATTTAAAAACACTTTCATCTTATTCCTTGTCGGTTCCTGATTCCAAAAACATATAGATATGATATGTTTGGATTAAAAACACGCTCAGAAAGTTAAAACAAAGAGAGGTACAGAAAAGCGTGCTATCCTTCTTAGCGCAACTACTACCCCGCTCTTCTTGTCAATTTCACTGCCTTTGCCATGAGCGGTGGACTGACGATGCTACGAGTATACGGTCTTGCTGAAAAATGGCATTGCGTTCAGTTTCATTCTGTGAGTTCGACAGCTACTTGACTAAATATTGTATTTTCGCCTTACGCGACTTGTTTCTTTTCCGGCCTGCCAAAAACCAACAAGTCGCGTAAGGCGAAAATACAATATTTAGTCAAGTAGCTGTCGAACTCACAGAATGAAACTGAACGCAATGCCATTTTTCAGCAAGACCGTATAATCGTAGCATCGTCAGTCCACCGCTCATGGCAAAGGCAGTGAAATTGACAAGAAGAGCGGGGTAGTAGTTGCGCTAAGAAGGATAGCACGCGTTTATGTACCTCTCTTTGTTTTAACTTTCTGAGCGTGTTTTTAATCCAAACATATCATATCTATATGTTTTTGGAATCAGGAACCGACAAGGAATAAGATGAAAGTGTTTTTAAATTGATTTGGACAATTTAATTTTGATAATAATTTTTATATATTTAATTTTCAGAGCTTGTTTTTAATCCGAATATAACATATTTATATGTTTTTGGAATCAGCAAATGATGGAGAATAAGATAAACGTGAGTTTGGATCGTTTTATAAATTTTTATTTTTTTTTACAATTTTCAGATTTTTAATGACCAAAGTCATTAATTAATTTTTAAGCCACCAAGCTGAAATGCAATACCGAAGTCCGGGCTTCGTCGAAGATTACTTGACCAAAATTTCAACCAATTTGGTTGAAAAATGAGGGCGTGACAGTGCCGCCTCAACTTTCACGAAAAGCCGGATATGACGTCATCAAAGACATTTATAAAAAAAAATGAAAAAAACGTTCCGGGATTTCATACCCAGGAACTCTCATGTCAAATTTCATAAAGATCGGTCCAGTAGTTTAGTCTGAATCGCTCTACACACACACACCCACACACACACACACACGCACAGACAGACACACATACACCACGACCCTCGTTTCGATTCCCCCTCGATGTTAAAATATTTAGTCAAAACTTGACTAAATATAATAACAAGTCGCGTAAGGCGAAAATACAATATTTAGTCAAGTAGCTGCCATTTTTCAGCAAGACCGTATACTCGTAGCATCGTCAGTCCACCGCTCATGGCAAAGGCAGTGAAATTGACAAGAAGAGCGGGGTAGTAGTTGCGCTAAGAAGGATAGCACGCTTTTCTGTACCTCTCTTTGTTTTAACTTTCTGAGCGTGTTTTTAATCCAAACATATCATATCTATATGTTTTTGGAATCAGGAACCGACAAGGAATAAGATGAAAGTGTTTTTAAATTGATTTGGACAATTTAATTTTGATAATAATTTTTATATATTTAATTTTCAGAGCTTGTTTTTAATCCGAATATAACATATGTATATGTTTTTGGAATCAGCAAATGATGGAGAATAAGATAAACGTAAATTTGGATCGTTTTATAAATTTTTATTTTTTTTTACAATTTTCAGATTTTTAATGACCAAAGTCATTAATTAATTTTTAAGCCACCAAGCTGAAATGCAATACCGAACCCCGGGCTTTGTCGAAGATTACTTGACCAAAATTTCAACCAATTTGGTTGAAAAATGAGGGCGTGACAGTGCCGCCTCAACTTTCACGAAAAGCCGGATATGACGTCATCAAAGACATTTATCAAAAAAATGAAAAAAACGTTCGGGGATTTCATACCCAGGAACTCTCATGTCAAATTTCATAAAGATCGGTCCAGTAGTTTAGTCTGAATCGCTCTACACACACACACACACACACACACACACACACACACACACACACGCACATACACCACGACCCTCGTTTCGATTCCCCCTCGATGTTAAAATATTTAGTCAAAACTTGACTAAATATAAAAAAAACAAGTCGCGTAAGGCGAAAATACAATATTTAGTCAAGTAGCTGTCGAACTCACAGAATGAAACTGAACGCAATGCCATTTTTCAGCAAGACCGTATACTCGTAGCATCGTCAGTCCACCGCTCATGGCAAAGGCAGTGAAATTGACAAGAAGAGCGGGGTAGTAGTTGCGCTAAGAAGGATAGCACGCTTTTCTGTACCTCTCTTTGTTTTAACTTTCTGAGCGTGTTTTTAATCCAAACATATCATATCTATATGTTTTTGGAATCAGGAACCGACAAGGAATAAGATGAAAGTGTTTTTAAATTGATTTGGACAATTTAATTTTGATAATAATTTTTATATATTTAATTTTCAGAGCTTGTTTTTAATCCGAATATAACATATTTATATGTTTTTGGGATCAGCAAATGATGGAAAATAAGATGAACGTAAATTTGGATCGTTTTATAAATTTTTTTTTTTTTTTTTACAATTTTCCGATTTTTAATGACCAAAGTCATTAATTAATTTTTAAGCCACCAAGCTGAAATGCAATACCGAAGTCCGGGCTTCGTCGAAGATTACTTGACCAAAATTTCAACCAATTTGGTTGAAAAATGAGGGCGTGACAGTGCCGCCTCAACTTTCACGAAAAGCCGGATATGACGTCATCAAAGACATTTATCAAAAAAATGAAAAAAAATTCGGAGATTTCATACCCAGGAACTCTCATGTCAAATTTCATAAAGATCGGTCCAGTAGTTTAGTCTGAATCGCTCTACACACACACACGCACACACGCACACACACACGCACATACACCACGACCCTCGTTTCGATTCCCCCTCGATGTTAAAATATTTAGTCAAAACTTGACTAAATATAAAAAGAAGTTTAGAAAGAAAGAATGATTGAAAGAAAAAGAATTGGCTTTGTAATCTCTAACCGCGTTACGCAATCCTGGAAGCCACAAAACTGTGTCACTGTATGCGAAATTACGGAAGAGCATTTCGTGCATTAAAACCAACACGACGCCACAAGAAGGAAGTGTTTATCCACCCCTGTCAGCCGACAGACATACCAAAGCATGTTTATACTGTGTGTTCATCGAAGCGCGAAGAAAATGGGTGGGAATAGTAAGATCCCGCTTTCCCGAAAGCTCCACGCTAAGTGTGACCCTTGGGGTGGGCAGGTTGCCAACAGTCCTTTATAGCGTTTGCCGGAAATTCCAACCGGACATTTTCGGAAAGTGGTTCATGGCTGTGGTACAAGCAGGGAAAACCCGAAGGCACAGATTTTCCCGAAATGAACTGCAATGTCGAACTGGGTCACTGCACTTCAGTGATAAATCGGGAAAACGGACAGATTGATTATGAACGTATGACTCGAGTTCATATCAAATGTACGTGTGTTGTTGAAAACCGGCATCTGTGTGTGTGTGTGTGTGTGTGTGTGTGTGTGTGGGTGGGTGTGGGTGTGTATGTGCGTTCGTGTGTGTGTGTGTGTGGGTGGGTGTGGGTGTGTGTGTGTGGTGGGTGGGCACGGTGGGTGTTTGTGTGTTCGTTTGTGTGTGTGTGTGTCAGTGTGTTCGTGTGTGTGTGTGTGTGTGTGTGTGTCCGTGAGTGTGTGTGTGTGTGTGCTTGTGTGTGTGTGTGTGTGTGCTTGTGTGTGTGTGCATGCGTGAGTGCCCACGTGTCGTGACTGTGTGTCTGTGTCTGCCTGCTTGCCTGCTTTTTTGTTTGCTGTGTAATCAACTTTGTCAGCAGCATGTGTTTGGTTGTTGTTGTTGTTGTTGTTGTTCTTGTTCTTGTTCTTGTTCTTGTTCTTGTTGTTTTCATTGTGGGGCAGTTGATCCGTGTTTTTTATGTCTGTCTGTCGGTGCATCCGTCCGTTTGTGCTTCTGTGTATGTACAGGCTGTCTATACATTATTGAGAATTTTGCCTCTGATTTCAAACAAGCCACGGTTGTTTATGTTCATAAAAGAAAAAAGTCACAGCATATTACATATCATTGTAAAGTTTATTAAGTGTTCTATCTGAAAACCACGTTCGATTTGAGAATTATCTCACTGTTGCTCTACCAGATGACAGTTATTGCCCTTGTTTGCAAAATAAGGCTTTTTTGACACAACTTGTGATTTTTGACATCTTCAAATGGAGCAATTATAAAACAAAAGGTGGCAATTACAACCTACGACATTCTTCTCGGTAGGTAAGCATACTTTTTGCGCCGATTCGGTGAAACACGCGCGCATGATACAAAACAGGAGAAAGGTGACCCAGATTTTTACAAAAAATTGACTACGGTTGACCGCACTGTGCGTTGTGCTCTGGCAAAACCAGGAAATTGAATCGATTGCCAGTGAATTGAGTATATTGAGCAAGTGTAACAGTATGCACGATAATACCTTCAACTGAATAAACACGGTCAAAACGGAAGAAAATTCCACTATTTTGTTAAACTCACTGAGTGCGATGACATACAGAATACCGTTTTGCTCATCCACTGCCATCTTCAGAATCAGTATTTGTGCAAAGATATGACTTTAAAAGAAAGTTCCCGATGGGTTTTACGTAATATTGTCAGCGTTACCACCAAATATACTGCCGTAACTGTCAGTTCGTATCAATGGTCAAATTTAAATATCGTCCTCCAGTAGGGGTGTGAACAGTAAGAAACAAATTACATCAGATTTCCTGGCAAAATGTAAGCATAACACTTTATTTTTACGTCATGGTATACCGGCCTTTCTTATAGAATAAATTGTGCATATGACGAACCCTACACTACATTGGGGTGTGCACGTTAAAGATCCCACGATTGGCAAAATTGTATAGGCATAGATAAAAATGTCCACCAAAATACCCGTGTGACTTGGAATAATAGGCCGTGAAAAGTAGGATATGCGCCGAAATGGCTGCGATCTGCTGGCCAATGTGAATGCGTGATGTATTGTGTAAAAAAAATGCCATCTCACACGGCATAAATAAATCCCTGCGCCTTGAGTATGTGCGCGATATAAATTGCATAAAATTAAAATAAAAAAATAAATAAATAAATCCCTGCGCTTAGAACTGTACCCACGGAATACGCGCGATATAAGCCTCATATTGATTGATTGATTGATTGATCTGTGTAGCGCAAAAAACAAACAAATTAGATTTTAACACATGTCAGCATATTTCACAGGAAAAGCCCGGTTAAAAATGGTTTTAATGTAATAGCATGAACAAAATTACATTCTATGCCATGTTTGGTTTCTACTAGACCACTACACCAAGCAAAACCATAGCCTAATCATCAATCGAAAAATATGTGAATTTCTGAAGTTTTTGGAGCCCCGATGTCTCATGCGGTCATTGTCAAACTGAGAATACGGAAGACGCGATACAGTTATATCACTGCAGTGTTCAGGTGTTGTAAGAAGAGAAAACTGTCTTCTTTCATTTCATACCAAAAACATCTCAGTGCTGTTAATTTTACAGTTACTACAAGCCAAATACTAATTCTCAATAATGAGTAGACGACCAGAATCTGTGTGCATATGTTCGTTGGTGCTACTGTCTGTTTGTCTTAACGGTCCACCCCTTCGTGCTTCTGTCTGTCTCTCTGTCTGTCCATCCGCTCGTCCGTCCGTCCGTTTGTTGGTCAATCTGTCCACACTAATAGCTCATTATATTTGCGTGTTTCTGTCTTTTTCTCTCAGGACTTTTACTATCATCAAGCGTAGGTCGGTATTGTGTGTCCTGTTGTCACATGTAGGCCATGAATGTGAACGTCTTTTCTGACGTGTGTGTGTGTGTGTGTGTGTTATATGTGTGTGGGCGATTTGTATGCGGATGTAACTGCGTACGCCGTTTTGTGTCCGCTGTTGATATCTGCAATTTATAACTCTTCAATTAAGCCAATGTTCGTCATTGTGTTTGTTATGGCGTTTGTTATTGTGTTTGTAATGGCGTTTGTTATTGTGTTTGGTTTGCTTGTATGTTTGTGTGTGTCATGATCATGGTGTTTGTCATTGTGTTTGTCGTTGTGTTTGTCATTGTGTTTGTCGTTTTGTTTATCATTGTGTTTGTAATGGTGTTTGTTATTGTGTTTTCTAGTATGTTTTTTTTATTTTTATTGTGTTTCAGTTTGTCTCAGTGTATGTCATGGTGTTTGTCATTCTGTTTGTCATTGTGTTTGTCGTTGTGTTTGTCATTGTGTTTTTCGTTTTGTTTGTCAATGTGTTTGTCATTGTGTTTGTTACTGTGTTTGTCGTCGTGTTTGTCATTGTGTTTGTCGTTGTATTTGTCATTGTGTTTTTCGTTTTGTTTGTCAATGTGTTTGTCATTGTGTTTGTTACTGTGTTTGTCGTTGTGTTTGTCATTGTGTGTTTTTTTTACTGTGTTTGTCATTATGTTTGTTTTTGTGTTTTTCATTCTATTTGTTTCTGAGTTTGTAATTTTGTTTGTTATAACGTGTTTCATTGTGTTAGTGTAGTGTTTGTCATGGCGTTTCTCATTTTGTGTGTCATTCGGAGTAAATCAGCATATAATTATAATTTGCAAATAAGATATGGTTTAAATACAATTGCAGTTTCTCGAACAAAACAAAGTAGTGTACCTTATATTCCAATTAGATTTCACTTTCCCTGACTGGGGTTAATTAGTATAGCCTATATATATATATATATATATATTTCGTTAACTATCACGAGGGTTGTAAATTAAAGTTTAGGGGCAGTTACTCGAAATCGAAACGTGAATTATTACCCTATATTCCCTTTCTCGTTGAGTTTTTCTTTTCTTTTTTTCTTCTTTTTTTGTGTGGCCGGGGTTGATCAGAATGCTAATTTCAAAAGCTTATTTCAGACGAAGATTACAAAATTCAAGCAAGTTTTCGCGAGAAAAAAAGAAGATTATACCGTGTACTACTTCACATTTAATGTGTAGGAAAAGCGTCCAAGACAAACATAACAGCTGTTGCCGATCTTCTCTCAGCCGAACCAAAATGTATCTTTTCTCGAAATAAAAAAGGGTTATAGGGTATATTCACATTACATCTGTGGATAACAACATCTGCCGCTCTTCTCTCAACCAGGTAAACCCAAAGAAATAGGACATAATATGGAATTTCCCGGAAAGGGACGGGTCAACTCTGCCAGTCAAGACATGGTAGTGTCTGTCACATGACACTGAGTAAGCCACGTGCCAGCAGGGGTCATGTGATGATTTGATAATTCGGCGACGCGTGAAGCACACCTAAAAAAAACAACTAACTCGATCAAACGAATAAAAAAAAAGAGTTAAATTAGCATGTAAACTAAAGACTTTCAGGTCTTCATCGTTGCCTTCTTGTTCTACTTTTTTTCTGGGGGTGGGGGGGGGGGGGGAGGAGAAGGGGGAGCAGGAGGAAATGGGGCAGTAGTGGGGGGGGGGGGTATTTTTGTGCACTTTAAGTGTAACAAAAAACTGTTGGCTATAACCTTATCTGACTTAAACTGAGTGTTATCTGTCTTCCATCGCCCTTCACGCTGCAGCAGTCTTGGACATGAATACTTTTAACACACTTTCTTTTTCTTAAGGCATATATTAGATTGCACACAAAAATTAACCGCGAACGGTTTCATTTTTAAATATCAAATTCATTACAAGTTCTATTTTCCTCTTTCGATCCAGTTTTTTTCCCCGTTTCAATTCCAAGTACATACATATTTTTATAGTTGACGATCCTGTTTTCAGAGTTCAACAACAAAATATTAGTTTTACGTCCTGGAATTTTGTTTTCCCTGAAAACCATCGGAAAGCTGATAGAGCGGGAAATATACTATCATAATTAAAAATCAAATACGAACTGACATTATGACGTACCGTCAGTGACGTAAAAGTAAGTGGCCGATTCATTTCCAAGTAGCTACATATTTTAACTAAATGACTAGTCTTTTTTCTAATAATTATTTTTCCAATTCCTAATACTATTACTAAAAGCAATCGACAGTATCACAAACATGCCGTCAATTCATGAACAGAGCTAGCTAGCGAGTTTATGAATGAACCGCCGCATTCAATCACTCAGTTCCGGGAGTATAAATGTGTACTCATACAGGAACTTGGTTATTCGCCCTGCGGTAAAGCCCCCAAGTGCTGCCCCATGTTCTGTGCCTTTTGTTTCAGTTGGGTACTATTTGGGTACTGCGTAAAATTAATAGTCGTGTTTTAAACTCATTTTAGCACCAAGATTTGTTGTATGGGAGTTTCCTATTGCTGAACTGAAATAAATTCAGCATGGACTGCTCTCAAACAAAATAAAAGGTAGATAGACCTGTGACATTTCATTAAAAGAAATGTTGGCCCTCTTTCGATTTATTTCCAGCTAGATATATGCTTTACCAGGTAACTGTGTTACAAAATATAGGTAATTTAAGATACACACTGTCAATTGTTTTTAAAAAAGAAAGAAAAAAGAAAAAGAAAGAAAGAAAGAAGGAAGGAAGGAAGAAAGGAAGGAAGGAAGGAAGAAAGAAAGAGAAGAAGCATCGGCGGTACGTCCCCAAACGGGTAATACAGTTTGTAAAGATAAAGGAAGAGTGTTACATTACGTCACTGACAGGTTGATTTTATGAATGAACCGCTCTCACTAACTTACTTCCTAGGAGAAACAGTGTGTTTGAATCAAGGGTAGAGCCCCATGGGAGGAAGTCTTACTGTTTTGCTCATTCCCCTTTTCACTTAAAGATCAGGTTAGTACCCCTACCTGTTGTGAAAGAATTTAATATCACTGAAAAAGTGTGAGAGTGGTTTTTTTTCGCATTCGGGAGATGATGGGAGGAGGGGTTGTCATAGTTTCGAGCTGATTCGGGTTGTCATATACACACAGACAGAGAGGGAGACACACTCACACGGACACAGACACACAGACACACACACACACACACACACACACACACACACACACACACACACACACACATACACACACACACACACACACACACACACACACACACACATACACATACACACACACGTACACACACACACACACACACACACACACGCAAGCAAGCAAGTACACACACCCACCCACCCCCAACCCACCCCCCAAACCCCCCCACACACACACACACACAGGAGACGCTCCTTACCTCCCACCTGCTCTCCGCCCCGTCTTCATTCACCCCCTCTCAAACCCCCAACTCCCTACTTACCCCCCCCCCTCCCCCCTCTACGCTTTTTTGCCAATGTTGTTTATTTGAGTGCCTTAACCTTCATTCAATTAAGGTACATGTTAGAACGCGCGTTTTGTTTCTGTTTATTTTACTCATATACTGGGTCTTGATCAACCTCCCGTAAGACTGATCCAAAATTAGACTTGGATGATAGAAAAACGAAATGATGTCAGTAATTTATTTCCTTTCGATCTGTACATCAGCCCGTTTCAATACTTAAGCAGTCGTTCACAACAAAAGAAACAAGTCGCGTAAGGCGAAATTACTACATTTAGTCAAGCTGTGGAACTCACAGAATGAAACTGAACGCACTGCATGTTTTTACAATGACCGTAGTCCGCCGCTTGTGCATAACGGAGTGAAACTTACGAGCCTGTTCAGCGCGGTAGTGGTTTCGCTGTGCTGCATAGCACGCTTTTCTGTACCCCTCTTCGTTTTAACTTTCTGAGCGTGTTTTTAATCCAAACATATCATATCTATATGTTTTTGGAATCAGGAACCAACAAGTAAAAAGATGAAATTGTTTTTAAATCGATTTCAGAAATTTAATTTTGATCATAATTTTTATATTTTTAATTTTCAGAGCTTGTTTTAATCCAAATATAACATATCTATATGTTTTTGGAATAAGGAAATGATGTAGAATAAAATGAACGTAAATTTGGATTGTTTTATATAAAAAAATAATTTATTACAATTTTCAGATTTGTAATGACCAGAGTCATTAATTAATTGTTAAGCCACCAAGCTGAAATGCAATACCGAAGTCCGGCCTTTGTCGAAGATTGCTTTACAAAAATGTCAATCAATTTGTTAGAAAAATGAGGGTGTGACAGTGCTGCCTCAACTTTTACAAAAAGCCGGATATGACGTCATCGAAAGTATTTATCGAAAAAAAAGAAAAAACATCCGGGGATATCATTCCCAGGAACTCTCATGTCCAATTTCATAAAGATCGGTTCAGTAGTTTGGTCTGAATCGCTCTACACACACACACACACACACACACACACACACACACACACACACACACACACACACACACACACACACACACAATCAATCAATCAATATGAGGCGCTTATATCGCGCGTATTCCGTGGGTACAGTTCTAAGTGCAGGGATTTTTTTTTTAAAAAAAAAATTTTAAATTTTTTTTTTTTTTATGCAATTTATATCGCGCACATATTCACACACACACACACACACACACACACACACACACACACACACACACACACACACACACACACACACACACACACACACACACACACCACGACCCTCGTCTCGATTCCCCCTCTATGTTAAAACATTTAGTCAAAACTTGACTAAATGTAAAAAATGCAGGATACAGATAGGAAACTGTGCGCCATGTCATCAGTCGTTCATCAATCGTGGGAGTTATTAACAACTGATAAAAAATTTGCCGAAACAACTTCACACGAAAGCGAATAAAACTATAAAAACTGAAATCACATCCAGCATCCGTAGTTAATTCAACACAGATCATTATGCTGCCATCATGTTGTTCCAGTTTTATGTGACCCTTTTCTTCATTTGATCCTTTGTCTTTGCTGTATAACAGAAACACGACTTCTTCGTAAACTTCGGCACACGTCTAATTTGAGTAGATGGATGCTACCCTTCAGTCACCGGTAAGCTAATTAGGTTTTTATTTGGCAATTAATTGTTCTAGAACTGTTGTCACTGTGTATACCATGGAAAGCAGGAACAAAGTGTGTGTGTGTGTGTGTGTGTGTGTGTGTGTGTGTGTGTGTGTGTGTGTGTGTGTGTGTGTGCGTGCGTGTGTGTGTGTGTGTGTGTGTGCGTGCGTGCGTGTGTGTGTGTGTGTGTGTGTGTGTGTGTGTGTGTGTTGATGTGTTGTAAAGGAGGGGGCAGGGGTCGGGTAGCATGCAGTGTCTGTCTGTCAATGTCTGTTCAGTTCTGTTTCTGTCTGTTTCTGTCTGTCTGTATGTCTGGCGTTATGTCTGTCTGTGTCTGTTTGTTGGGATTGCAGCTCTGTTTTATGATTCTCCGTTCAGTCAATTTTGTCTTGCAAATAGTTTTTGTAATATCCTTTAAGATTTGACTGAAGTGAGTTTGACTCTCGAATTAATTACTGCTAATAATATTCATTAACTGTCTATGAATCGAATAAGAGTGTACTGACGAGACAGAAGTTTAACATTACCTCATCCTAAAAGAAAGTGTTACACACACACGTTATCATCCTCGTCTCTATTTTCCAAGTCAATCTAAAAACATTTTGTTAAAACTTTTATTGATTTTATGAGACAAGGAGAAGAAAAAAACAAGTCGCGTAAGGAAAAATTACTAGCTTACATTTAGTCAATATGTCGAACTCACAGAATGAAACTGAACACACTGCATTTTTTCACCATGGCAATATAGCTTCGTCAATCCCCGACGGCAAGGAAATCGCTGACACTTTTCACGTAGAACACGCACTGAAATTGGCAAGCCAGTATAGCGCAGTTGCGTTTGCGCTTAGCAGGAAAGCGCGCTTATCTATTCAGTCTTCTTAACTTTCTGAGCTTGTTTTTTTTTAATCCAAACATAACATATCTATATGTTTTTAAAATCACACAATGATAAAGAAGAAGATTAAATTTTTTTTGGGTCAATTGCTATCATTCTAAATTCAAATCAAATTTTCAGATTTTTAATGACAAATTCATTTGTAAGCTTCCAAGCTTAAATGCAATCCCATAGTCCGGGCTTCGTCAAAGATGGCTTGACCAAAAATTTCAATCGATTTGATCTAAAAATGAGGGTGTGACAGTGCCGCCTCAAGTTTCACTGAAACTGAGCTGGATATGACGTCATCAAAGACATGTATTCCCCCAAAAATGGTCTGGGAATATCATTCTTAGGAACTCTCATGTAAAGTTTCATGAAGATCAGTCCAGTAGTTTTCTCGGAATCTTTCTCCACAGACACACACACACACACACACACACCACACCCTCGTCTCGATTCCCAGTCAACGTAAAAACATTTATTCAAAGCTTGACTAAATGTAAAAACGGAAATTTCCGGAAAGGTGCGTTCAACTTGGCTAGCCGAGTGTGGTTGAATGTTCGGTTATAACGGGGTCAACTATTTTTGGTGGCTTGTGCACACAGAAAATCCTTTGCTAAGCCAGGCGAAAGAACATTCACTCACATTCTCACCAATGTGTAAATAGTTTGCCGGTGAAAAAGCACCCCTTTTGATGGAGTACTCGTGCAGTGAGACATAAAGTACCAGTTGGTTTGTGTATGATCATGTATTATATTTTCTGGTTATTCACGAGGGTGAGTCCCCGGTGGGGAGAAACCTTTGTGTCTTGTTGCGTTTTGCTGGGAATATTTGAATACTACAAAGAGATTATCTTGTTATGTAACCGAGATCGACTGCGTCCCAGCCGACTGTAAATTAGTTTTCTATCTGCGAAACAGTGAAAATATCCTCAACACCTGAAGCCATCCAAACAAGCATTATTTTTAGCAAGTGGAGTCAGTGGTAGCACAACATGTGTGAGTGTGCGTGTCAGTGTGTGTGTGTGTTGTTGTTGGTTGTAGTAAAAGTGTAAACAGGTTTTCTGCAGTAAAACAACAGCACCGTTTTACTGCAGCATTCTTGATTTCAATTTTACTGCAGTAAAATGTTTTGCTCCAGAAAAACCCGTTGCTTCGGCGAAAGATGACATTATGCAGAAATGCTGCAGAAAAGACAGTTTTTCTCCAGCATTTCTGTTTTTCTGCAGAATAACTGAATAATGCCAAAATGCTGAAGAAAAAGTGTAAACAGTTTTTCTCCAGTAAAACAACATCACCGTTTTACTGCAGCATTCTTGATTTCAATTTTACTGCAGTAAAACTGTTTTACTGCAGAAAAAAACGTTGCTCTCGCAAAAGATGACATAATGCAGAAATGCTGCAGAAACAAACAGTTTTTCTCCAGCATTTCTGTTTTTCTGCAGAATAACTGAATAAAGTCATAATCCGCAAAGGATACAACAACGTCCACATTGAAAATCGATGATGAATCTTGCCACAATGACTCTACAATAACTACCTAGTTTGTTGTGGCCAGAAGATGCCGGATGTTTTCAGTGATCTTTTTCCGGAAAAGCCGCCTTGGTAAAGTCATTCCGCGAACTGCGCACAAGACAAACTACTACAACAACAACAACAACAACAACAACAACAACAACAACAACATCATCAAACAACAAACAAATAAACACGGAACAAAAAAACCAACAAAGTCGGCCGGAACAGAGGATAAGATGTCACGTGACAGAACAGCTGGTGCATGTCACAAATAACTTCGAATAAACAGACGAGTAGTAGTAGTTTTGCACTTGAAAACAAAAGAAGCCACTCGGCAAACCTCGTGCCACAAGGCACGCGTCCACTGTTAGCAACATTTTAATAATCACTAACAATAACTTTGCACTTGCTGAGTTGCTAGACCTACAAGTGAAACTGACCTAAGCCGGACTTCGAATGTATCATACTTTCGTAAGAAATCAGCAAGTTGTCGAAAGAAAAAGCCATCATATCTAGCGAACTCTATTAAAAAATGATGCACGCTCAATACAAACAATTCAGTTTCATAGAGAACACGCACATTAATTTGAGCACATTATCCACCGTGACGCTATCGGCTAGTTTTTTGTTCTTGTTGTTTATACATATTTTTTTTCTCGGTAAACCCACCCAGTATTCAGCTTCACCTTGAAGGAATACAACTCCTCCAAGAGTAAAAACCCCGACATGGTTATTTCCCAACAGCGGCTATTGCAAGAGGGTAAGGCGCATTCAGTGTCTGCTCTGAGTCACGTTCTTATTACACAGGCAAGGACTTAGAAGAAGAAAAAGAAACGGGAATTTCCGAAAGCATAACAACGTGACAGTGAGTTTGTAAGGCAAGGCTGAGATCAAGTACAGTCGAACCTGTCTGTAACGACCACCCAAGGGACCGACCAAAAGTGGTCAGGTTTGTTGCTATGGAAAGTTGGATTACACAGAGAAAATACACACACACACACACACACACACACACACACACACACACTGCACACACACACACTGACACACACACACATACACACA
Source organism: Littorina saxatilis (assembly GCF_037325665.1). Classification (NCBI taxonomy): domain Eukaryota; kingdom Metazoa; phylum Mollusca; class Gastropoda; order Littorinimorpha; family Littorinidae; genus Littorina; species Littorina saxatilis. Next base: position 38,446,217 of record NC_090246.1, read on the forward strand.
TACATACACGCACACACACGCACGCACACACACACGCACGCAAGCAAGCAAGCAAGCAAACACACACACACACACGAACGTACGCAAGCAAGCACCCCCCCCCCCCACACACACACACACACACACACACACACACACACACAGCCGGTGATGCTCCTTACCTCCCACCTGCACTCTGTCTTGTCTTCATTCACCCCCTCTCCAACCCCCCACTCCCCACTTACCATCCCCTACACCCCCCCTCCCTTTAGTGTGGTCGTTATGGTCAGGTGGTCATTATCGAGAGGTGGTCGCCAGGGCAGGTTCGACTGTATTGTCAAAAACTCCATCAACAGCTGATCTGATTGTTTTTATTCGTAAGTGATTACCACGAAATGCGTAAAAGGATAGAAAAACAGTGCAATATTTTAATACACTACAGCCGAAAAACTCAAGCCTTTTTCAGATTTGCTGATAATAATATTACAAAAATCAACCCAGAGCTATCCCTATCTAAGAACTTGAGAAGGAGTGATCAAGATGTAAGTTGTATCTAGAATTAGCAATGCCCTCTGAAAAGGGACCAAGAGTGTTTATAATCACACTGCTGTCTTCCTTTTCATTATTAGTTATGATTACAAAGGTCACTGTTGTATTGCCGACTTCTCGCACTAATGATAATGATATTCGATACCTTGTTCAATTCAATTCAATTCAATACAACTTTTTATTATCTGAATGTAACAAACAGAAATTTTCGTTTGGCTCGTGTGCAAAATAACATCACATAAAATCACACTCTCAAAACATAATCACATAAAATGTACACATCAATACACACACAAGAAAATTGGTTGATTAAAATCAACATGGCCGAAGCAATGTTTTCATAAAAGAAGCGGTATTGTACGGGCACATGTTGAATTTGGGTTACATGTGTTGCAGAGTATTTGAAAATCCGTATGCATAAAAACATGCAAAGAAGAGTGATAGGTCCCTGTTGTGAATATAGTCAAGTGGATAAATTGATTACTTATGTTTCACACTAGTTCTGCTGAGAGAGGAGACGGTTTGGCGGTCATGGGTTGTAGGTTATGCAACTTTAAGAGCAAGGCGCATGGTGCATGTTCTTGTGATCGTTTCATGAAAGCGTCATGAAGAGGGTGTTACAAATACAACGTAAATTTTGTTTTTGATGTTTGGTTTTCGATGTGGTGGTTGTAAGATTGTGATGTGTTTAACCAACGAGATACAATGCTATTTGGGACATGGTAATAATTGGTTGCCGGTATGGACGATATTCTTTACTGTTGGCAGGGGTGAGCAAAAGTGTGACCGACTCAGCGTAGAGATGATCGAAGAGATTGTTTCGTTGTCTATTAGTGTTGTGACGAGCGTTGGCTAATGGTAACGAGTACATATGTGTGTAGTTGTGGTGTGTGTGTGTGTGTTTGCGCGTTGGTTGGGATTATGGGTGTAATTTGTAAAACAGATGTGACAGTAATAATGGAGTTCACATTGAGGTTAGTTTGAAATAGAACACACGCACGTTTTTGAAAAAACAATATCAAATTTTGAACCATGAGATCTTTATCAAATAATAAACTGAACATCAGCAAAACATCAAAGCAATTATTAATAAGGTTTGAAAAGCTTGACTTCCTTACTATGCAGTTAAATAGTGGATTGAAGGCTGAAAACCTCATTTACAAATTACAACTGAGATGGGGAGGGGGGGTGGGGGAGGGGGGGAGTGCTGAAAGTGTGGATGAGAATACAAAAAAATGCTGAGTGACAACAGGGAGGTTAAGATACAATGAAGTTTTTTTTGCAAGGAGATATCACTGTTTGAGACTTAATATTTTACATTTTAAGAATAAGAGTTTTGGATTGGTTTGAATAACTCGACCCCTCAATAAATAGTAGAGCATAGTGCAATTTCATGTTGGCATCTTCTCCACTGAAAGCTATAACCCAAAGACTGAAGACCAAAGTGCTTTACCCCACTTCTGACCCGAATCACCCCCCTCCTGCTAGGTACACGTGCACTCAAGTTAACCTCTGCTTTGACCTGTGTGCCAGGAGTCGGATGGGAGAGAGAGAGAGCGAGAGCGAGAGAGAGAGACACACACACACACTTAAACAGAGACAGACATAGAAAGACAGAAGCGGAGAGACTCAGAGGGTGACACAGACAAAGACATACATACAGAGAGAGAGAGAGAGAGAGAGAGAGAGAGAGAGAGAGAGAGAGAGAGAGAGAGAGAGAGAGAGAGAGAGAGAGAGAGAGAGAGATATGATAATTAGTTTTAACGTCCTCTTAGAACCAATTGGCCTATCTTGGGACAGGTAGAGTTGATATGCTTTTTGGGGGTCAGGACACTGGACAGACATGCAAACAGAGAACACATATGATCGTGTTATAGATCTGGAAGTCTGTTGTTGCGATATTTCAAAATGGGGATGGAAGTAAAGATTTTGTTGGGGTTGTTGCCATAGTGTACGCGAAATATAGTTGGAGTGGAGCGGTTTTGTAGGCTTATTTGCTTTTTATTTATGTAAAATATTTTTCAGACTTTTGGATAATGCCAAAATAATGTAATAAATAACTGGCTGAATAAGTAAATAAATACGTAACTAGAAACATAAAAAAAAATTATTAGCCAAATAAGAATATTTGAATATAACTTGCTAAAATAATATATCAGAATGGGGAACTTAAGTTCAGGTAGGAGGAGGGCGGTGTATGTGATTTAGCCTTGTTGAGAGAGAGAGAGAGAGAGAGAGAGAGAGAGAGAGAGAGAGAGAGAGAGAGAGAGAGAGAGAGAGAGACTGACGGAGAGAGAGAGAGAGAGAGAGACGGAGAGAGAGAGACAGAGACAGAGAGAGAGAGAGAGAGAGAGAGAGAGAGAGAGAGAGAGAGAGAGAGAGAGAGAAAACCCACTGTAACTGATCTCGTGAGAACGGTAACAAAACGAGACATGTCAGTTCTCCGAACGCATTGCAATAGATGACCGCTCCTGCGGCCATCAATAACGCTATACTTCGCAATACACACATACTTCGCGAAGGATTTTGCATGGTACTTGTCATTCGTAATTTCAAAGATCTCAGTGTTCTTAGCAATTTTGGCTAATTGTTTTCTGGCCTCGTACTAACGCCGAAAGATATGTACCATTATTGTTCAAGATATGTACCATTATTGTTCAAGATATGTACCATTATTGTTCAAGATATGTACCATTATTGTTCAAGATATGTACCATTATTGTTCAAGATATGTACCATTATTGTTCAAGATATGTACCATTATTGTTCAAGATATGTACCATTATTGTTCAAGATATGTACCATTATTGTTCAAGATATGTACCATTATTGTTCAAGATATGTACCATTATTGTTCAAGATATGTACCATTATTGTTCAAGATATGTACCATTATTGTTCAAGATATGTACCATTATTGTTCAAGATATGTACCATTATCGTTCAAGATATGTGTTTTTCTGCGCAGACTCTTGCAATTATTACTATGTAACACTAACAAAGACCAGAGCGTCGATCGATGTTGCAATTATTAGTTTTCGCGGTAGCCAATAACGTCATAAATCAAAATTTAACAAATTAAAAGGCAAAGAAGTAGTCGCTCACACTGTGACCAGTTAATTGTACCTGGACTGACACACAAGACACGTGCCTCATTCCTGATATTAATAATGACCACTGCGATCTTTTTTTTCTATTTCCCTTTTTTTCTTCTTTATGCTATGTTTTTTAGCCTTTGTGCTAGCATATTGTCGTGGTCGTCAAATTTTAAAAAAAAACACAGACAAAAAAACATTCAATCACAATGTCATAAAGGTGTAAAAAAACTGACGTTTAACTGAATAAACCTCATTCAGTTAGCCGCACGTACACTTGCGGGAATGAACTCGTGAGGTACACGGAACGCAACGTGGTTATTTGCGTGACGGTGAAGCCCCCACTGGAAAGTGACATTTCATGGATATTATAATTTGGCCAGAGAATATTTCAATGCTGAAAAAGTTAGTTTCTTAGATTAGCTCAAGTTGACACTAAGACCATTTGTATACGAGTGTCCTCTTATCTAAAATAATAATTAACAATGATGGATTGATATTCAGCTTTAAACGGGTGTGGTTTTTTTTAACACATAAACTGAGAGGAGAAAAAAATCGGAATAAAACTTTTATCGTTCTGGTTTTTATATGTGTAAAAAATAAAGTCCTGAATGTTTAAAACTGAATCCACAAATAAAATCAAACACTGAAATCAACGTCACAAATCAAGTAAAAAATAAGAAAGATCTTTTGTTCTACGTTTCATACCTCTGCGTTGCAATTTTAGAGTGCTTTAATTATTGGGAAAGCCGCCTACTTTCATTTTGGAACGTTCTCGTTGCAGAAGTTTTTATCAGTTTCACCCAAACAACAAAATCGTGTAAGCAAACAAACAGTTAAAACCCCGTATCCAACTCAAAAAGACGCTGCCCTAAACTAGAGTAGTGTAGTCGAGTTACGTGTATTATTTAGAATCATGTACTCGTAATCGTCGTAAGACGTCAAAGTTGGACAACATCATGCATGTTTTGGCCGCATGTCTGTTCATGCAAGCGTGGTAAATGTACTGCACCGATGAAACGAGAAATGGGTCGGAATTTGGCAAGCTCCAACTTTGCTTACTAGCTACTTCTTTGCCTCAAGTTAACATTTCAATAGTGCGAGTGAATACATGAGATAATAAATGAGTAAATAAATGAGTAATTAATGAATCTATAAATAAAATCTATTAAGAAAGAAAGAAAGAAAGAAAGAAAGAAAGACAGACAGACAGACAGAAAGAGAGAAAGAAAGACAAATTATGTGACAGACGGAACAACATGTCTGTCGCAAAACCTCCCCATGAGTAAGACCCTTTTTATACGTACTGGAACAACGTTTCAGTCCTCCCAAGGCCTCGATAAAACAAACGCCCACTAAAAGCATTAGTTCAGATATAGTTACTGAGTAACTTTCGTCAAGTTCTATTTCCCGGACTGACTGACCCCGTCTTCCGACAAACTCACCTACGCCGGACCTTGCAATTTCACGATTAAGAAAATCGCTAAAGAATGAGTTTACGCACGCTCAGTTTACAAGAAATGCAGCACTCAGATTCAAGTCGAGAAATCAATCGAAGCTAGCTCAATCATAAACCTGTCTATTCCGACCAAAAACCTTATCAAGGAAGAAGGTCGGGACGGCTCTGGATGTAACAATCCCAATCCTTCTTCCTGGGAAAGAGTTCTAGTTCGTTCATGATTAACAGTCCTCCGCGGACAGCCAATCAGAAGTCAGTTGGCAGAGAGGTTACAGTAAACACGCCCAGCCAATGGAGCGGATCTCTAGCCGGGAAATCCCCGTATTATCCCACATACCATCGGAAGCTAGTTTATTTTTAGCACGCTGCGCGGACTGAGCAAAAAGGGCTGCGTCGGTGTTTACTTCGCATTGTGAATCGCAGCGGTTTTATCATCGACGTGTGTGTCAGTCGGTCTGCGGTAAGTTCTCAATCCGAAATTTTACAGTGCGTGTGTGTATGCGTTTTTGTAGGCTACAAGTTTGAAAAGTTATTTCTAGTACTGATGCAAAGCTGAACGAAGGGTATGCTAATGTAGGAAACGGTTTTGCAGAGTGGTCAACTTCCGATTCAGTGTTATTTCTTAGTTCTCAGGGGAGGGCACAAAGTCAGTATATTGTGTGTCGGCGCAGATCCTTCAGATAGCTTGTCGCGTTTACACGTGAATTAAAGACAGAAGAAAATTTGTCACATAAACTTCTGTTGCAAAAAGTACGTCAAATGCGACAAGTGTTCACTGCTGCTTAGCTTGCTGCACACTTGATCTTATTGTTGTTCTGTATTCTTCTCTTTCAACCTTTTTGCTCTAAGTCTTGGTTCGGCTTTTCTATCGTCGCTACTGACATGAATCGTAAACACGAGTGTTACTATAACCGATGGTGAGGTCTTGCAGTGCAAACATGAAATGATATCTGAAAATGAAGAAGCAAAAGCAATAATAATACTTCATTTTGATGTCAAACATCTTATTGGGTCGTGGATGTTGACACGAATAACAACGCATTTCGTTTCGAGCGTCAACATAGGCTACTCAGTAATGAAAAGTAAACCGTACCACAAGTCATGAAATAACTGTTTCCTGTTTTAACTGTTGCACATAACACTCTTTTTCAAACCTCTTGAAAAATGTTGAGACTTGCATGGATTTTCAGTAGTGGTTAAAGTGGCATACATTTGTAATACAGGAAATACAGAAAAACAGGTGTCAAGAGAACCCATATAAATTGTCACCTTTTCCCAAAATGATAGGACCAGTAGAATAAACAGTTCCCAGATAGTAATAACTGACAGGTTTAGCTGAGAGTACACGCACCTTTACACTGTAGCTATAGATATATATGGGACATTTTTCTTTTCGCACTTGACTGAACTTGAGACTGGTACACGCACTTGTTCAACTGAATTGGCTTGGCCGGACAGATCGTCTGGTAGATATTTTGTCTCTGGGCATTCCCTTACTAGTAGGATACCTACTCACTGACTCGCTTACTCACTCATTCACTCCCTTTCTTCCTTGCTTGCTTGCTCGCTCACTTTCTCATTCACTCACTCGTTCGTTCACATAATTATTCACCTCACTTGATGCCTGTTTGCCTGTCTGCCCGCCTGCTTCCTTACTTCCGGTATGACCTAAATGACCACGTAGTGAAAAGTTTTGTATTATCGTTCATTTCAAGTTTAGTTTAATTGTTCGTTTACCTCATGCTCAGTATTTGTTCATCATTATTGCCTGTTCCGGGTGTTTTTACCTCACTGGTACTTAACCCCCCTTGAACGATAAGTTGGGTGTTTTCGTCGATTGTGCTCATGGTTTTTTATGATCGGATTTGAAAATACTGTTATACACTTTCAGTGTAAGTAACTCGATCTCTCTGTCTTTGTAACAAACAAAACAAAACAAGAGCGGGAGAGAAAATAGAGAAAGAGTGAGACAGAAGAGAGAGAAATAAAGGTACACTTTCGTGTGCGTGTGTCTGTTAGCTATAAGTATAGTAACTTACCTTACAACTGACCAGGTGCCAAATATTACCTTGACCTCAAACTGTCCGCCGTAACCGGGCCGCAGTACTATGCTATGGATTTTTTTTTTAGCAGCAGTCACGATTTCTGGGAAGACTAACATTGCTGACGCCCATAACGACACGACGGACATGAAGCTGATAGTTATTGTACCTTTCATTAGATTATCGTGTGTTTTGAAGTGAGAGCTAGGCATGGCTCTGAAGAGGACCGTTGTGACTTTACCCAACTGTTGATTCAAGCGTCTCCCACTCCCTCCCACTCCCTCCCTCCCACTCCCTCCCACCCCGCCCACCCCTCCCCCCACCCCGCCCACCCCCATAACTTCCCCGCATCAGTCATCATTGTTTGGACCCAACCCGGTCCCTAGCCCATTTCAGGTCTCCTCTAGCAGCCGGCAGCCAGCTGTCTACATTCCCCCCCTGCAATTTTGTTTTTTATTTTCATGATACAAAGCCGGGTTTTCCCGTGTAACATGCCCCTAATGGCTTTGCCGAATACGAATACGAATACGAAAGTTTAATTGCTAGGCCATCGGCCCCTTGTAATGGGGAAGGAGGGGAAGGGAAATCGGTGTACACATAGTTTCGAAAACATGAAACGTTTAACAATGCACCGATCATAGGTATGATTTACAGTTCCCATCCCTTTCCCGACACGGTAGTTTCCACGTCAGTGTTCGTATTGTCCGTTTGTTCTGTGTAATGCAATTTACACCGTTCTCCAAAATGTCATGATGAGAACAAAAGTCCCGAGTCACACCCACAACATCGATACGATATCCGAACCGAATAGCTTTGCTGTCAACCGAGGTAGAATTTAGTCACATCCCGGAGTACAGACACTTCGTGTAGCGCAGTTCGGAGTTGATCGGCGAATTTTCTCCTGTCGACGGGTGACCCATGGCGAAGCTTGTCGAGGTACTCCTTCTCTTCTCGTATCATGTGGCGAGCTGCTTGCTTGATCATCCAGTACGTGCCTGGACTTTTGTCGGTGCTGCAATCGGTGACCAACACGAAATCGTCAGTTTCACATAGCAATGATTGTCTGTCATCTGTGTTGTCACGAACCACCCTTCGAAAAGAGTTGTTTCTGTGTACATGTTTCACTGCACGCACAGCTGATCGGTCCTTCAGTCCCGACACATACTCCTTTACGGCCGACAGACTGTAACCAAGGTCAGATGCCTTTTTCTCTGATGTATCCTGTGTTTCTGTGACTTCTCTGGTCCGAGACTGTGTTTTTAACAGCCAGGTAAATGTATCCAAAACAGACACACCACGTCACTCAGTGGCCCGTGGCGACAATAGCACAGCTTCAGCCTCACCCTGTTTATTGTTATTACGTTCAGAGGGCGTGTTGTCATCAGTGCGTGCAGCACGTGCAGCCGCGAAGCCAGCCAGCCGTGAGGGCGTAAAACTTACATTTTCTCATCATTGTTTGGCCGGTATGCATTTCACGTGGTTTTAAATCGAGTGTTTTATGACGTCTCAAGTTTATGACTCTTATTCAACAGCAATTATCTTTACTATCTTGCGTCACACTGGTAAAGTATGGTTTAGTGTAACCAAATAGTCACACTGGTAAAGTATGGTTTAGTGTAACCAAATAGTCGCACTGGTAAAGTATGGTTTAGTGTAACCAAATAGTCACACTGGGAAAGTATGGTTTAGTGTAACCAAATAGTCACAGTCGTGACACTTCGTATTCAGCAAGAGCTGACACTTCAGCTTTCCAGTAAATGCAAATCGTTTTCGTAGAACACTATCGATAAGAAGCATGTTTGCAAGGTCAAACTTCTCTGGGGTTAGAGTAGAACTTCTTAGCTAGATAGTGATTCAATATCCCATGAGTTGTTTCTTTCGAGGCTATCGACATTTCTGGTATGAACATGCAAATAGCTGCTCTTTCGCTGTACAGTAACACAAAACAAAACAAAAAATCCACATTATTTGTATTCTTATGTACACTTTCATCACGGGTAAATGCATACGAGTGATTAGCTATATATATCTGCAGATCTTGAATTTTCTACCGAAAGCTGGAATTGACAATTGTCGTGAAGGCATGCTCCGAGCAACAAAGCTGGGTGACGACAATTAGACAGTTGCCTCATTATCAAAACCTGAGGTTAATTTTGTCTATTTTTCTTTGTTGTGCAGATCTAAGGTCACAATGCGAGGAGCCGAAGCCAGCCTTCAAGCGCTTATTGAGTCTTCAGTTCAACCCCCAGGCTTCATGCCAGATAACCTTCCTCACTCCTCCTACACTACCTTACTTTCCGCATCCGGACACGAAACACAGACAACTCAAGCCACTGACATCTCACTGACACTTCTCCAAACGTCGATTAGCAACAACAATACCATGGGATACGGTCATCAGCCACCACAAGGGTTAGAGCTGCGTGGTATGGGATCTGGCATCACCCATTCACAAGCAAAAAACGTCGATGGAATGACGTCAGGTTTCGGACAGACAACGACGTCATTTTCATGTCCACATGCGGGAAATGTCGACGGAATGACGTCAGTCTCTACAATGCATGGCCACACAACGACATCGTTTCCTCACCTGCAGACAGGTCATGTCGACGGGATGACGTCAGTGGCGTCTGGACATTTACCAGGAATAACGTCATTTTCTCATCCGAGCATTGCGTCACATTCTACGGGAACTTTACCAGGAATAGGTTATTTTTCTTCGCTACAATCTGCGAACTTTCACACGACAACGACACCGTCTCACCACACACCTTACGCCTCAATACACGACATGGGAAAAGTACCGGCTGTCAACAAGCCCAGAAGAAACGTCCCCAACGTCATCAACATGAACAGTCCGTACGCTATTTCTACGCCTTGTCGAGATCCCAACAGAGATGAACTGGAAAAGGTAGGTTGAACTTTCTGTATTAGGCCAATAAAATAGGCTCGGTAGACCGGTTTCCTTCTCTCTTTTTTTTCTCTCTCCTTTTTATATTTAGTCAAGTTTTGACTAAATATTTTAACATCGAGGGGGAATCGAAACGAGGGTCGTGGTGTATGTGCGTGTGTCTGTGTGTGTGTCTGTGTGTGTGTGTGTAGAGCGATTCAGACTAAACTACTGGACCGATCTTTATGAAATTTGACATGAGAGTTCCTGGGTATGAAATCCCCGAACGTTTTTTTCATTTTTTTGATAAATGTCTTTGATGACGTCATATCCGGCTTTTCGTGAAAGTTGAGGCGGCACTGTCATGCCCTCATTTTTCAACCAAATTGGTTCAAATTTTGGTCAAGTAATCTTCGACGAAGCCCGGACTTCGGTATTGCATTTCAGCGTGGTGGCTTAAAAATTAATTAATGACTTTGGTCATTAAAAATCGGAAAATTGTAAAAAAAATTAAAAATTTATAAAACGATCCAAATTTACGTTTATCTTATTCTCCATCATTTGCTGATTCCAAAAACATATAAATATGTTATATTCGGATTAAAAACAAGCTCTGAAAATTAAATATATAAAAATTATTATCAAAATTAAATTGTCCAAATCAATTTAAAAACACGTTCATCTTATTCCTTGTCGGTTCCTGATTCCAAAAACATATAGATATGATATGTTTGGATTAAAAACACGCTCAGAAAGTTAAAACAAAGAGAGGTACAGAAAAGCGTGCTATCCTTCTTAGCGCAACTACTACCCCGCTCTTCTTGTCAATTTCACTGCCTTTGCCATGAGCGGTGGCCTGACGATGCTACGAGTAAAATGGCATTGCGTTCAGTTTCATTCTGTGAGTTCGACAGCTACTTGACTAAATATTGTATTTTCGCCTTACGCGACTTGTTGTTGTTATGTATACAAGCGCATGGGGCTTTTACTTGGCCGACAATCTTGCGAGCTGAGTTGTATGGATATCGGAGAAGAGTAACTTACTTTGTAAAGTCTCACAATTGAGTTCTGTGATTTTTAGTGGGTTTTTTTAAGAATCAAAACATTCATAGGGTCGGAAGGTAAAAAAAAAAGGATCTGTCGGGAAATCGGAAACATTGATTATTTGTCTTGGCCTTATGCCGAGTTTGCGACTTTTCTCGACAGTTAAATGTGTGAATGGCTTGCTGCGTATGCGGCGTACCACCAAACATTATAACGCAACACTACTGAGAAAGGTATTACAACTACGATGACATGACATTTCTCAGATTAAATTTATGGGGAAAAAAGGTCTCACCATAATCTTTAAAAAGCAAGTTCAAGATACCAGCTTTTAAAGGGTCGGTCTAGTTAAAATATGAGCTTAATCTCTCTTTTTATTAAGACTGCTTCACAATTGAGACTTATATTTTAATAATGACAACACGCGAGTTTTGAATCTTTAACAGCCATTTTTGTGATTCAAAAATAATGTTGAGTACATATTTGTTGTGCAGGCAAGACATCGACAGCTAAAAGCCGCGTTAAGAAAAGAGCGAAACAAAGAAGCAGCCAGACGGTCCAACCTCAACAAGAAACTGGAGAGAGACCGGCTAGAAAAGGTAAGCTCTCTTGTTTTTGTTGTTGTTGATTTCTTTTATTCATTCCTCCCTTTTTGTCTGTTCAATATGTATCAATCTTTCATTCCTATTCTCCTACTTGTGTGCATCTTGTTTTCAATGTTCTTCCTTTCAAGAAGATCTGTCGCCATATTTTGTTGATCATATCCCGCCATGAAATAACAGGTATGATTATGTGAGCACTGATTATAAGTTTTAAACTTGTTGTGCTCCTAAAGTTGTAAGCATGTTGTTGTATTATGATTTGTGCGTTTATGAATCAAAAGTTGATTGAACCAAACGGTAAGCTACAATTTGTCCACGTGTTCATCACATAGTCCATACCGGTACAAATCGTCCAGTCTAAGGCACACAAAAAAAATAGTCTGTTTACAGTAACCCGACCGACCCTATTTTTTTCGCGCGACCCTAGACTTTTTTTTTGGCATTTGGGAAAAAAAAAACAAGTCGCGGAAGGCGAAAATACAATATTTAGTCAAGTAGCTGTCGAACTCCCAGAATGAAACTGAACGCAATGCCATTTTTCAGCAAGACCGTATACTCGTAGCATCGTCAGTCCACCGCTCATGGCAAAGGCAGTGAAATTGACAAGAAGAGCGGGGTAGTAGTTGCGCTAAGAAGGATAGCACGCTTTTCTGTACCTCTCTTTGTTTTAACTTTCTGAGCGTGTTTTTAATCCAAACATATCATATCTATATGTTTTTGGAATCAGGAACCGACAAGGAATAAGATGAAAGTGTTTTTAAATTGATTTCGACAATTTAATTTTGATAATAATTTTTATATATTTAATTTTCAGAGCTTGTTTTTAATCCGAATATAACATATTTATATGTTTTTGGAATCAGCAAATGATAGAGAATAAGATAAACGTAAATTTGGATCGTTTTATAAATTTTTATTTTTTTTTACAATTTTCAGATTTTTAATGACCAAAGTCATTAATTAATTTTTAAGCCACCAAGCTGAAATGCAATACCGAAGTCCGGGCTTCGTCGAAGATTACTTGACCAAAATTTCAACCAATTTGGTTGAAAAATGAGGGCGTGACAGTGCCGCCTCAACTTTCACGAAAAGCCGGATATGACGTCATCAAAGACATTTATCAAAAAAATGAAAAAAACGTATGGGGATATCAATCCCAGGAACTCTCATGTCAAATTTCATAAAGATCGGTCCAGTAGTTTGGTCTGAATCGCTCTACACGCACGCACACACACACACACACACATACACACACACATACACACACACATACACCACGACCCTCGTTTCGATTCCCCCTCGATGTTAAAATATTTAGTCAAAACTTGACTAAATATAAAAAGGAAAAATATGTTTTTTTGGGGAAAAAAAAATCCCGACCTACCGACCCTATCTTTTTGGCCTATGTTACCGAAAACAGACCTTTTTATATTTAGTCAAGTTTTGACTAAATATTTTAACATCGAGGGGGAATCGAAACGAGGGTCGTGGTGTATGTGCGTCTGTCTGTCTGTGTGTGTGTGTGTGTGTAGAGCGATTCAGACTAAACTACTGGACCGATCTTTATGAAATTTGACATGAGAGTTCCTGGGTATGAAATCCCCGAACGTTTTTTTCATTTTTTTGATAAATGTCTTTGATGACGTCATATCCGGCTTTTCGTGAAAGTTGAGGCGGCACTGGCACGCCCTCATTTTTCAACTAAATTGGTTGAAATTTTGGTCAAGTACTTTTCGACGAAGCCCGGGGTTTGGTATTGCATTTCAGCTTGGTGGCTTAAAAATTAATTAATGACTTTGGTCATTAAAAATCGGAAAATTGTAAAAAAAAAATAAAAATTTATAAAACGATCCAAATTTACGTTTATCTTATTCTCCATCATTTGCTGATTCCAAAAACATATAAATATGTTATATTCGGATTAAAAACAAGCTCTGAAAATTAAATATATAAAAATTATTATCAAAATTTTTTTTTCGAAATCAATTTAAAAACACTTTCATCTTATTCCTTGTCGGTTCCTGATTCCAAAAATATATAGATATGATATGTTTGGATTAAAAACACGCTCAGAAAGTTAAAACGAAGAGAGGTACAGAAAAGCGTGCTATCCTTCTCAGCGCAACGAATACCCCGCTCTTCTTGTCAATTCCACGTGCACTGCCTTTGCCACGGGCGGTGGAGTGACGATGCTACGAGTACGGTCTTGCTGCGTTGCGTTGCGTTCAGTTTCATTCTGTGAGTTCGACAGCTACTTGACTAAATATTGTATTTTCGCCTTACGCGACTTGTTTGTTTTGGCCTAATGGAATTGTAATTCAGTGTGTTTGTTGTTGTTGTCCTTCCTTTTCTTGTTCTTGCTTGATTGCTTGCTCTGCGATTACCGTGCTGGGTTGACAGAGTGGTAATTATAAATTCATTTCATCAGATTCTTTTCTCTTGTGAATCAGTCCTTCTGGAATTTAGAAATCTAAAACCACAAGCTCACGGTATTTTTGCTTTGTCTGTTTACAGAAATCTCTGGAACTTTGGGAAGAAAATCTGCAACTCAACCAGGACATCCAGGACCTTAAACAGAAGTTACATCACTTCCGGCACATGCGCAGTGTGATGCAACATGTCTGTCATCCATCCGGAGCAATGATGGCTTGCCACTGAAAATGAAAGCATGAGTGATATTACGCAATCCGGGAAGCCGACATCAGAAGTTATTTCTTCTATGACTTTTCCAAACTCGGAACAGGAAGTGGCTTTTGTATAACTTGTCTTTGGTGTGTTGATATCAGTAATCGTATTAAGTTACGGTAATTTTAACTGTAGAAGAGTATGGATGTGTAATGTGTACAGGTGAATGTGACGGTTGCTTGTATCCGAATTGAAACCACATCTTGAAGATCATGCTCAAGTAAGTACCACTATCATTCAGTCATGGACAAGTCATCCACACTTTTCATGCTCAACTGTTAGGCTGTTACTGGGTAGCTTGTACTGTTCGTTCAATACTCCTTCTTGTATATATTATGGTGTCAGGAGACTGGTATTCGTATACAACATAACTCTCATATCACATATCATCACTGAACTTTCCAGAAATCTCTCTCACGTACTACTTGTGTGTGTCTTGATCATGGGCTTTCCTTTGCTACTCGATATGAAGTCATCTATTGACGATCCCTGAAGACATAGGTCATTTTCAGACATGGCTGTTTCAAGGATGAACATCGCTTGTTCTGTTAGTGCGCCCTGCTGTCTAAGCTGCCAGGAGACTGGTCCAGTCTGACTAGTACACGTATACCACATGTGTGTGTGTCTGTTACCTTCTTTGTGATTAATATTTGTTAATAGCTTTTAACGATTACACTAGGATATGACGCACGAAAACAAATTACTGAAAAGCTGGGTTTGAATTCGACAAGTATTTGTTAACTTACACTGAGACGAACTTCTTTTCCTGGAATTTGTCTGCATTTTGAAACGCTTGTTGTTAACAATCTCGTATGTGCTGCTTTGTTTTGCCTCGAGAGGGGTTTAGCAGACATAAGAACAAAGTTGTTAACTTCAACAGGTCCATTTTGCAGCAGAATGCCAACGAATCAGTCAGATACAGTTGATTTTTTCCCTCTCCATTTTTTTTAAAAGAAAATAATGCTCATCGAATATTATGCTTCTCATAAAATCACAACAGAACAGAATTCTAAAACATCATCATCATCTGACATAACAGAATGCTGCTATAAAAGGACTTGCACCTAAACAACCTTCATCTCCGGGAGTCCTCCTGCATTTTGAAAAGCTTGCTTGAGGATTCTCACAAATGATGGTTTTTGGTTACTCTTCTTTTTGTATACGCTGTTGCTGAAGCTGGAGATGACATAAACGCTCAGTATTTGTCTTCAATTAAATTAGAACATAAAACTTATTGCCATGACCATAAGGCCTAATACATTGTCCAGGTAACTTAACCTGACTAGTCGAATCCTCTCTTGGACTGAATATCGCTCAAAATTGTTTAATACTTAATTGAAATGTACCTCACATCTTTGTTCGATTTGGAAGTATATGACATATAGGACTTTTATTTCGTAAAATCAAACAAAAACACTCACAAGTCTACTGTTTTGCAAATATTTGCAGATCTCTTCCTTTCGCCGTCCCCTTCTTCCCTTGTCCTCCCTCCTCTTCCTATCCTTCTTCTCCGTTACAATTCAATAAATGTACAATTCAATCAATCTTTCCCGCATTTCACGTGATCAGTCACGTGACTGATTAAGCATGTGCCCACCCTCCTAAATCCCAGACGGCTTCCATTCTGGCGAATGATTTTGTCTGAAGGTTCGGTCCGAGCTGAGTAAGCTGATACCGATGAGTCTACTGGATCTAATTAGTTTCGAGACAAAGCAAACATTAGGTGAGAAACGGAAATGTTCTGTTCTTGTGGTCGTTGCAATGTCGTTAGAGATATCGACAATAATCTTTCTATTGCACAAAAAACCCTCTGAATTTGGTTGTTAGGTTTTCTTCTTTAGCTTTTATTATCCTTTTTGCTTCATGTTTATTGTTCTATCTTTTTTTCTGTATGGAAAACGTCCAGTTCCTTTATTTCCTATCCATCATTTTCATTCGCGTATCATTGTATTGTCCCTTTCATATGGATAAGTCTAATACTACTTTATTACAAGTTTAGGAAAAACAGTGGCTCGTATCAGGTACACTTGGTTGAAAGTATATTGCTGTTTCAATTGCTTTGGATTATTCTGAAGTTTTTCAAAGGCTTGGTAAGCTTTCTCTGACGATTGAGAGGTCGGAATACAGAGATAACGTTTGCCTTGCTCCTGAGAACTTTCCAGAAATGAAACATTGAAATATGATAGCGTAAGCTTATTTAACCTCTGAGGGCAATTTAACTAACTCGGTATTGTTCTCTGTCAGTGTTGTTTCTTCTCAGTAATTTTCAGTTTGTTTTTCAATGGATTGGTAAGCTTTTCTTAACGATTGAGAAATCGGCACTACAGGAGCAGTTCGCTTTGCTCATGAGAACTTTCCAGAAATAAAAGTTAGTTACCTTATAGTTATAGAGTAATGTTATTCACCATTTTGGTTTTTGTGCTTGTTTTCATTTTGAGTTCGTTTTTTCTAGGGCCTAGTAAGCTTTTCTTTGACGATTGAGAGGTCATCAATACAGGGAGGGGGGGGGATGAGGGAGGGGGGAGGGGGGGGGGGTGCCTTCCAATATTAACACTTTTCAGAAATCAGGCATTAGAAATAGTTTACCTTTGAGAGTAAAATAATAACTATTCCGATAATTTCTCGTACTTGTTTAATCTTGGTTTTGTTTATCGTTGGCTTATTAAGCGTTCCTTTACGTTGAGAGGCTGGTACCACAGGAGAACGTTTGCCCAGCTGTATACAAACTTTCCAAAAATGCATCATTGGAAGAAGGTGGAAAATGGTAATTGTTTATTCTGAAGCAATTCACCTATTACGATATATTTGTGTCTGAGTGTTTGTTATTCTAAAATTCTGAGTTAGTGTTTTCCATGGTTTGGTAAGCTTTCCGTGATGACTGAG
>NC_090246.1:38468444-38475944 GCF_037325665.1 Littorina saxatilis
CGCTTGATCCGGTGAATGTTAAGGAGCAATGTTTCTATTTCTTGAAAGCGTGCATCATATCTCGTGACAAATGAGCTAGACATTATTTAAAACGAAATATGAATAAGCAATACAAATGGTTGCAATTAGCTCATCATTCTGTCCTCTCAACTTGCGCAATTACTAGGGCCAGAGCTGTCCATTCGAAAACTACTAAATTAATTACTCCTTGTGAATCAACTGAGAAAGGAAATAAACTTGCATCGGTCCTGGGTAGCCATATCTGTCTACAAGATGTTGGAAAACAACAACCAAGCAAACAACACTGTGAATTTAAAGAAAGCTATATGTCTATCTGATTAGAGCATAATATGTGCTCGCATCCTCTGATGAAGAAGCAATATAATATATGGTTGAACTAATTATACTCCTATTTTCCCTACGCTTGGACATTTTCCAGTGCTGAGCGTTACATTTGAAAACAACAGATATCTTAAGAATTATAACATTTTGTGAGCTAAGAACCTTATTGTGTCTATTTGGTGAAATCATAATTATGTTTGTAACCAGCTCGCATCCTTTTGGACAATATCACTTAGGCTAATGCTTTAAATGCAAAACACTAACGTAGTTATAATCATTTTTTGTGAGTTAAACAAAAATTGAAAAGTGAATACCTGATTAAAAGCATGACTGTGCTCCTTTCTTGTGCTCTATGAACTAAGGACTAGAATTTCCTCCTAATAACCGCGCCCGGTAAAATGTCACTATTGACACGCAACTCTCTCTCTCTCTCTCTCTCTCTCTCTCTCTCTCTCTCTCTCTCTCTCTCTCTCTCTCTCTCTCTCCCTCTTTCTCTCTCTCTCTCTCTCTCTCTCTCTCCCTCTTTCTCACTCTCCCCCTCTCTCCCCCTCCCTCCCTCCCTCTCTCCCTCCCTATCTCTTACTCGCAAACACCATAAATATTATATATGTATTCCCAAACGGATTTTTGTTTTGATGTACAATTTTCATTCAATTTTCTTTTCATGTTTGCAAGCTTTTCATTTAAACTGTACAATAGCCGCCATTTATATTATATGTAATTTTCTAGAAATAGTGAACACCACTATAAGCATTATGCTTGTTGTTGTTTACTCAATATGTGTTTTTTGTAAATAATGCACAAACGTTAAATAAAACAGTTTAAACCAACTGCACGGGCGCAGTGGCGTGGTGGTAAGACGTCGGCCTCCTAATCGGGAGGTCGTGAGTTCGAATCCCGGTCGCTGCCGCCTGGTGGGTTAAGAGTGGAGATTTTTCCGATCTCCCAGGTCAACTTATGTACAGACCTGCTAGTGTCTTAACCCCCTTCGTGTGTACACGCAAGCACAAGACCAAGTGCGCACGGAAAAGATCCTGTAATCCATGTCAGAGTTCGGTGGGTTATAGAAACACGAAAATACCCAGCATGCCTCCCCCGAAATCGGCGTATGGCTGCCTGAATGGCGGGGTAAAAAACGGTCATACACGTAAAAATCCACTCGTGCTAAAAACATGAGTGAACGTGGGAGTCTAAGCCCATGAACGAAGAAGAAGAAGAAGAAACCAACTGCATCATTCCGGATCTATTCGGAAGCGTTGATTGTGAGCTGTTGCAGTGAATAAAATATAAATACATCAAATGTTTGGGGAAGCAATTGTCTTATGAATATCAAAATGTGTCATTACAATTAGTGTCAGCTGTGGTCAATTAGTCACATCGGTTGTCAATTTAGTGTCAGTTGCTGTCAAATGGGCCCCGTGCTCCAATTTTCACGCTAGTGTCTTCATTCCGCCCACGTCGTGAGACCCCGGGATTTGTTGGATATGTGTCCGTTGTCATATAGATCATTTACATTCGCTTCCCCTAAAATCTGTGTCCGGTTTCAGTCATTTGAGTTTCTGGGAGGAAATCTGAATCATGCATCATAAAAAAAAAACTTCGTCACTCGATTCTCACCTGCAAAAATCAAATAAGCATAAGAAATAACGGACAATTTCGATCCACGTTAGAATGATCTTAAAAATAAAAAAATTAAAAGATAATGAGCAGGAGGAACAAAATAAAAACAAACCAACATCATTAAAAGAAAAGAAAAGTAACACTCATTAGAATGGGGTAGACAAGAATCGCTCATCTTCAGTTTGCGCTCTATTTTACTACCGTCAGGATAATAATCAAAATAACACACATTCTAGAATAGGTGATCAAAAAATTAAAGAGTAAGTCAGACTATCGCAGCTAAAAACAACGATGATAGATAAGAGGAGGGAAATCTTCCCAAAAAGGAGTTTACTTGCAGATACTTATGCCGAGGAAAGACCGTTTGTTTCTGCCACTGGCGAACAAACAAATTATAAACTGAATAAGTCTATTGCAGTAAAACACCGATCAATCCAAAGTATAACAGGCGAACAATTATCAAATGCCACATGTATTTGCAAAGACGGAAAGACCGTCTGTTTTTAACCAATGGTGAGGAAAAAATAGCAACACAGGGTGTGATAATAAGACAATCAAGTACAATATCTCCTGACTCTTCTGATGAGCACAGATCCGATTTTCCCGAAAATGGTGCAACTACAGATAGGTTTTCCACTAAGTGTAGGCGATAAGGTTTCCAAACAGTTTGACATTTGCTTATTCACTGTTGCAGTAAGCATTCTATAATTAGGCCAGCGACCTTGAAGACTGACGGTAGAGAATGACTGGACGCATTCTGATGTTTTGTTGTTTGTTGCATCTCTTCTCTGTCTGCCTATCTGCCTGCCTGCCTGCCTGTCTGTCTGTCTGCCTGCCTGTCTGTCTGTCTGTCTCTCTCTCTCTCTCTCTCTCTCTCTCTCTCTCTCTCCCTTTCAATCTCTCTCTCTCTCCCTTCTCTCTCTCTCTCACTCTCTCTCCCTTCTCTCTCCCTTCTCTCTCTCTTATTCTCTCCTCTCTCTCTCTCTCTCTCTCTCTCTCTCTCTCTCTCTCTCTCTCTCTCTCTCTCTCTCTCTCTCTCTCTCTCTCTCTCTCTCTCTCTCTCTCTCTCTCTCTCTCTGCTGTGAAGTTATAGTTATACTGTGGTGTAAACAGTGACGACTCTTTTGATGTGCAGTCTATGTACAGATGTACGTGTGTGAACATATGGAGCTTCCTTCGGTTGTGTGTCAGTAACGTGCCGTGAAGCAAAACTGTCTTGAAGTGACAAGATATATACAGACTTTCCTCTAATCGAAAACTGACTGACTTGAAGTGATTCACGATACGGACTCTCCTCTTGAGACTAAAAGATTATGAGTGAACGGGCGTAAAGCTCTATAGCTTTGAGTGACGAGGCATATCTTCTGCGCCTTCTTGCAATAAGGACGTATTTGTTTGACAGTAGATATTGCTGAATACGCTTATCTTTTGAACAGTAGATATTGCTGAATACGCTGATCTTGATTTGCAAGAACACTCTACAGGTTCAACATTGTTTTGGTAACAGACTTTTGTAGGCAATAAGTATGCCCAAGAAAAGTGCGTTATCTGATCTCCGCCTTGCTCACTTGAATGTGTATCACCTGCGTAACAAAACCGCGGACATATGTGTACTGTTGAATCAAGGCAAACAACCGTTACATATATTAGGCATAAGCGAGACGAGACTTGATTCGAATGTTTCTGATGACTTTCTGAATGTACCCCATTACTCTATATTCAGGCGTGACAGCGTGAGACCGCAGCAAACTGGCCTCGACTCACCGTAGACTCGATTTGGAAGCTGAGAATGTTGAGTGCCTGTGGCTTGAAATCAAAATTAATAAGTCTACCCCTCTGCTCGTGGGTTTCCTGTATAGAAACCCTGCTGCATTGTCAAACTGGACAGATGATTTCATCAACCTCATGGACAGTATCAAGAGCCAAAATAAGCCTATATTAATATTAGGCGACTTCAATATCGATTTGCATAAACCACAGACAGCTTGGTGCACAACTTTGTCCCTCTTTGGCCTTCAACAACTAGTTGAAACGTCAACAAGAATAACTGCATCAACAGCGACATTAATTGACCATATATACACGGATAACAAAACAATGGTTTCGAATGTTAATGTGGTTAATTCTGGCATTAGTGATCATTACGTGACTTGCTGCTCATGGAACTATATAATCCCAAAATGTCATAAAAAAGGACACACAACCATCGAATATCGGAGCTTTAAAAAATTTCACGAGTCTAAGCTTTTCATAGACTTATCTTCAGCTCCGTTCCATGATGTGTTTAATTGTACTGAGGCTGAGGAGGCGCTTAATTGTTTCTCACATATACTCTACCCGATTGTTGACAAGCATGCCCCTCTGAGGCAACACCGAGTAAAAATCCCCTACATTACCACCATGGCTTACTCCTGAGATTGTAGAAGCTATGGCACTACGTGATTTTTTTTAAGGAAAGTCAAAGGAAATCAGAATTTAAAGCACAACGCAATAGAGTTACCGAGTTAGTACGCCAGGCAAAAAGTAATCATTTTCATAAATTGGTTGAAGACAAAAAAGATGTTGCCACGCTTTGGCAAGCCATAAATGAAGTGTTAGGTAAATCCCAGAGAAGAAATAGCAGATTATATAGCGCCATTTCTCCTGACAAATTCAATGAGCACTTTCTGTGTTTGGCTGATCGATTGAAACAATCTAAAATGTAAATGAAGAAGTCGAGGATGGGGACTCCCTATTGTTTAGATTAAAAGAATTTTGTATTCATAAATTGAAATCACAAGATTCATTCTCTATCCCAACTATTGCCGTACATGAAGTTGGAACATTTATAGAAAACCTTCAGAATAATAAATCCATGGGGCCTGACAAAATCCCCCCGTCGTTGCTTAAATTAGCCCTACCGTACATAGTGGAATCCCTAACGTATGTGTATAATCTTTGCATTGAACAAAATATTTTTCCTGATGCATTTAAAACGGCAAAGGTCGTTCCACTTCCTAAAAATAAAGATGTGTCTGACCCTAATAACTTCAGGCCAATTTCATTGCTTCCTATTTTATCAAAGCCTTTAGCGAAGCACATACATGGAAAGGTGCAAATTATTTCACAACTTTCAATCTGGGTTTCGTCCGAAACATTCCTGTAGTACAGCTCTTTCATCACTATGTGATAACTGGCTATCGGCAATTAATCGTTCGGACATATCAGGGGCTGTATTTCTTGATTTTAAAAAAGCTTTTGATCTTGTAGATCACACATTACTTTTACATAAACTCGCATTTTACGTGAACAATCCCGCAACGTGTTCATTCTTTAAATCATATCTTGTCAACAGAACACAGTATGTTTCTATAAACGGTAAACATCTCCCAAAGGATGTTTAAAGAGTGGAGTCCCCCGGGGGTCAGTTTTAGGGCCTATGTTGTTTTGTGTATTCATTAATGACCTCCCCCTTCATATATCTAATTCCAAAGTTAAAACGGATTTTTTTGCAGATGATTCGACGCTTCACACAAGCTGTAGGAATGTTCAAGAAATTGAAATTTCCTTACAGTCTAGTCTGAATGAAGTCAACAGTTGGTGTAACCAGAATTTTATTATAGCGCACCCAGGAAAGACAAAAAGCATGATTATTACAACAAGACAAAAACACCAGTCACGACCTCTTAAGTTAAATCTTTCTCTGGAATCACAACCTGTTCAGCAGGTAACGGAACATCGTGTTTTGGGTGTGATAGTCGATCAAGAATTAAAATGGCAATCTCATGTACATTATATTTGTCAAAAAGTATCCAAGAATTTGTTTCTGCTATCAAAGTTAAAGCAATATGTTGATATCGCAACACTAAAACTATTTTATCATGCCCACATCTTATCCCATATTAATTACGCATCAACTCTTTGGGATGGCGTCTCTGATATTCACATGAAAAAGTTAAACTCTCTACATCGTCGGGCAGCTAAAATCATGTTAAATGGTCCACAATTATCAGCTGATTTGAAGTTAAAGAATCTAAACTACCTGCCGCTAGTTAAACAGTTACAGTTTGATAAGACTGTAATGATGTATAAAGTATATCATGGCGAAGTGCCCATCTATATTCAGGACCTATTTCACAGAGTCACCGAAAGGTACGGGGTCTATCAATTTTCTACCACCAATACCCAGGATTGATTTGTTCAAAACTAGTCAAGCCTTCTCTGGCGCTATGGTGTGGAACTCCATTCCGTCTGTAATAAGATCATTAACCTCACTAAAGAGTTTTAAACAAGCTCTGCATAATCATTTTATGTCTACCTAGATGGCTATACTAGTCTTAACACGTGCACGTAGCTGTCAACAATTGGCAAAGCTTTATGAAATACACAAATGTGTTCTTTATTATATGTATTATGTGGAATTTATGTTGCGATTTTCCATCATCATCATCAACATCATCATTATCATTATCATCATCATCATCATCATCATCATCATCATCATCATCATCATCATCATCATCATCATCATCATAATCATCACTTGATCATCATCATCATATCATCAGCATCATCATCATCATCAGCATCAGCATCATCATCATCATCAACAACATCTTCATCATCATCATTTACACCATATAATCATTATTAGCATTAGTGTAAACGTTGGTATCGTGTGAATTTTACCGTCGATCACTTTACATGTGTAACCTCAATAATTATTAACATGTTGCATGTTTCGCTTTCGATTTGTATGTTGCTTACTTTGTCATGTTGTTGTTTATGTTTATTTGCTTGTTTGCTTACTTGTCGATTGGTTGCTGATTCGTTCGTTTACTTTGTTTATTTGTCATGTTGCTTTACTTGTTTATCATTTATTAGACATTTGTATTGGAAGTAAGGACCGGTTGTAAGAAAAGGCGTCGCCTTAAACCTCTATCCTTGAAAAATAAAGTTCCATCATCATCATCATCATCATCATCATCATCATCATCATCTCTCTCTCTCTCTCTCTCTCTCTCTCTCTCTCTCTCTCTCTCTCTCTCTCTCTCTCTCTCTCTCTCTCTCTCTCTCTCTCTGTTTTCGTCAACCAACATGCCTGCCTGCCTGCCCGTCTTTCTGTCTTCCCTTGTCAGTCTGTGTCCGCGGTCTGTCTTTGTGTACATGTTGCATAATAATAAACTATCTCATGCATGCCTGCCTGTTGTACATAGAACTCGAAGGGTTCTTTCTGTTAAACGCGAGAGGCGTATTTTATGACCCAGTCAAACTACGTTCGATCTTGAATTAATTGTTGTGACATCCTCGGAACGGGCGGTGCTTGTGAGTTAGGGGAGGGGTAAAGGAAGAGGAGTGCGCGTTGCAGATTTTGACTGATGACTTGTACGTCAGATAATTATGTTTCAGATGTGGCTACCGATTCGAATTGTTCTTGTTTTCCTGGAGGGTGGGGGGGGGGGGTGCGATTGAGGAGGGGAAGTGAAGGGGTGGGTGGAGGAAGAGGTGTGTGTGTGTGTGTGTGTGTGTGTGTGTATGGGGGAGGGGGTGTGGTCAGAT
>NC_090246.1:38478444-38553444 GCF_037325665.1 Littorina saxatilis
GCACTTAATTGCAGTTGTGTCTTATTTTCTCCATCCTCTTTTAAGCATAAGCTGAACTTTTAGACCGGAAAACAGTGCATTCGGGAGACATATTTATTTATTAAGGAGATTTCTATAGCGCATAACTAAAAGCACTATGCGAGATACACCTCTCGTAAAATAGAACACAATGACTTTTAAAGATAAATTCGTTCCCGTCTAAAACATCATGGTAAATATCACAGATTCTTCCAGGATTGTTCATGCTGATGCGATAAGAGCACCTTCAATTAGAACGCATACCACATCATTATCTCTCGGGCTGCTTTCTCTTTATAGTGTGAATTTGCGCGTGAATTATAATGTCGTATCAGTGTCAATCTGCGAGATTATTTCAGCAAAATATTCCTACACAGTTCAGAGACATTCTGCTTGCTGCCGCGCAGGCAGAGAAAATGTTCCCTCTTTAGGCCAAAAAAAAAAAAAAGGTCTGTTTACGGTAACCCGACCGACCCTATTTTTTTCGCGCGACCCTAGACTTTTTTTTGGCATTTGGGGAAAAAAAAAATTCTTGAGTTTTTTTGCAAAATAACGTAAAAATAGGGTTTTTTGGAAAAAATAAAAAAAAATAAAATAAAAAAAAATAAAAAAAATCCCGACCTACCGACCCTATTTTGTTGGCCTATGTTACCGTAAACAGACCTATTTTTTTGTGGCCTTATCTTCACCGCGCTGGTTGCAAAACCCCTCAGGCGGAGGTGTTTTCAGACAGGCCACACACAGGTTGTCCCGAAGGTGTACACGGGAAGCAGGCATGCTGGCGCTTGGTTTTGGGTGTGCGTCCGAGTGGAATTCTACGTCTTTTCAATGAAAAAAGAGCAGAACTTATTCCACCATTCTACTGGAAAAAACCAAATTCACTTAAATACAAAAAAACTTTGTATCAAGAAATAAGAAATTGTTGACGAAACTCTTGGAATTTATAAAATTAATTAGTAGCAATTTTCCATAGTGCTGGGATTTGTTAACCGTATTTTCGTTTTGTGTCCCCCATTGCCAGGAATCAATGTGTGTGTGTGTGTTTGCATTTTCTGTACTATAATATTTTGTGTTCACTGTTTGTGTACTTTTGTTTTCCAAATATTTTTTTCATTTTTTCTTTTCTTATCTTCTATTTTTCTTTTTGTTTTTGTACTTTGTGCATTTTTGAATTTGCGAATATTGTTTATAATGCCCCTGGGTAATGAACAATAAAAAACTTGACTTGACTTGACTTGACTTGACCCACGTGAAAGCATGGGATGGGATACACTATCACGTTATTTGTATTTGTGAAAAGTCAAAGATGACATTATGCACAGATCGAGACAGTCGGTGTTCCTCCGAGAACGCACCAGCGGTCGAGGTGAACAATGACTGTCGAGATCTGTGAAAAAATGTCATATTTGTTCAGAAATACAAATAACATATAAGCCTACGTATTGATCGATTTTTTTTCTTAGTAATACCTTTTATGTTGTTAGATGGATCGTACAAAAACATGCACTCTTTTGTAGTCTGGGCTTGACGCCTAAATACAATTTTTTGTCGGACTCAAAGCAGAAGGAAAATCCAATGTTAAGTCGATACACGATGGTTTGCACAGGAGTGACTGTACCTCTAAAAAGGGTTTCAACCAGAAAATAACGCACTAACCCCGAAGACCCTTCTACCAGTAATTTAACCGTGAAGTGAATCGCAAAGCTTTTCAAGTGCACCTTCTTTTATGGACTTCAAAGACATCTGCCGCGTTTAAGGTAATTACCGGATCCCATTATTTACAGTGCTAACCGCCCTGGTGCTTGTGAGTTACATGTTTATTACCAAGACATAGCCTTAAACGATCGCCTTAAACACCACAGATCTTCCAAAGCTTTTATACAGAATAATAAGAGCATCCTTCCACTAGGACGGAGATTATTTATCAACAGGGGAGCTGCTTCCTGTGCAGACTGTGAATGTTTGCTGAACTAATGTTGCAATTTGACATAGGTGTCTGCAGTTACGGAACAAATTCAGCACAAAAAGTCCCACTCCTTACAGAAAACAGCCAAGCTTTGTTGTTGTTGTTGTTGTTGTTGTTGTTGTTGTTGATGATTTTGTTGTTGTTTTCGTTGTTGTCGTTCTTGTTGTTACTGTGTTTTGGGGATGTTGTATTTGTTGTATCTGTTGTTTTTGTGTTTTTGTTTGTGACTGTGTCCAAGCGGTAGGAAGCTGTTGTCACGTGTAACATCCTAGACAGATCTGTGGTGGGAATCACGATGCCTTCTAAATGCGAGAAGGCAGGTATCTTTAAAAGCGCACCTTCTTTCATGGACTTCACAGACATCTGCCGCTTTGAAGGCAATAGCTCCATCCTATCATTAACCGTTTTTACCGGTGCAGCTTGTTTCTTGTAATGATTATTTCGCAGACATAGCTCTTAATTTCGCTGCAGTGAACTTACACACAAATGCAGGTTGAAGTCTTGATTTTGCCTCCTTGGAGCTGGTGTCTTTTACGAGAAAAAAACCCACACAATCCGATATCAAAGATTCCAAGTGTGACGTGAACGACAAAAGTGCCAACATTATCTCATAAAGAATGTGCATGAAAGACAATGAAAGTTGGTGTTTTTGTCAAACGGATAGCTGCTTAAGGTATGACTAAAAGCCCTAGGGGCTCCGGGCACCTGGACGTGACTAGTTCAGTAACTTTAAAACGTGCGCAAAATTAATTAATGAAAATCAGTTTATGCAAATTAGGTTATATGTTTGAATGTCCCGCCCAAACCGGCTCGACCCGTCCCTGTCTTTGGGTTTCGGCTAGCCAAGCTTTCCTAGTCTGATGATGACTACCCCCGGGTTCACAATTATGCCTTTTTTTTAATAGTTTTATGTCGACAGATTGACTAAATGTTTTGATATCGCTTCACTCGACCTGTTATTGTTATCTTGTTCTAGTTCCTCTCACCTACAGTTCCTTGTTC
The DNA here is from genome assembly GCF_037325665.1 of Littorina saxatilis. Classification (NCBI taxonomy): domain Eukaryota; kingdom Metazoa; phylum Mollusca; class Gastropoda; order Littorinimorpha; family Littorinidae; genus Littorina; species Littorina saxatilis. Next base: position 38,481,431 of record NC_090246.1, read on the forward strand.
CATTACAGATCTAGACTGGCATTGTTCACCCCAACCGCCAGCAGGGTACCGTGGAATAATGACTGTCTCACGATCGATCTGTGTAAGTAGTGTTATTTTGGTTTTACAAAACAAACACTCACACAACACACATATAATGCAGTAAACATAAAACCGTCAGTAAATGACAAAACTGAAACAGGCAGAATGCGAGCGTGCCAAAAGTAAGAGTCGGAAAACAAGAACGATTGTTTTGTGGACAGTTTATTAAAGAAACACAATGGACGACACTGTCTGGCCATCTTAGGCCTATTTGTCAAACAAAAGAACCGAAACTAAACTTCGAGTAGAGGTGAGAGGAGGATTTTGTTCAAGTGTGAATTTAATAATCTATCTCTACTATATATAAAAATGGATGTAAGTGTGTGTGTGTGTGTGTGTGTGTGTGTGTGTGTGTGTGTGTGTGTGTGTGTGTGTGTCTGTGTCTGTGTGTGTGTCTGTGGTCGCTATACCTGAGAGATGGCAGGCGGCAGGAACAAGAAAGTGTGCATGCCCACTAACTAGAAACCGCAGAAGTGCACCTGGGTTTTACTTTTTTTGATTCATTGTTTGCTTTCTCAGATAATGAACCTCCCCGTTATTGAATACAGCCTATGTAGTGCAAGGCCAGTTCAGTGCCTACTGTTCACCTGTAGTAAGCACATAATACCAGTCATAGAAGAGACTCTCTATTGCTCCTATGAGAAGAAGAAATGAAGAAAGAAAGATTAACCGGACAGTTCAGGACATTTCTTGAAGCAAAGGGAGATAACTCCCACTTAGTTATCCAAATAAGGAAGGTAACTAATAATAAATGGATAGCACACATGTCTTAAAATGCTTTAGGGCTAACACCCGGGCGAAGCCGGGCTTGACTGCTAGTTTAAAATAAAAAGCCGTGAAATGTACATGTTTCGGCAAATTTGGTTCATTTGTGTATTTGTCATACAATGTTTAGCCTACTGAGTGGTCTACATGAAAAGGTAAAACGTGAATCAACACCATGTAGTTCTCCTTGTAATATTTTCATTGTTCTGCGTCCGAAACACCTATAGCTACATACAAAAAACCACTTCAATATGCACTATTTTGATAACATAAGGTAAATTTGTCACAATATTCTACAGTACTATCTACATATATCTGTACTTTTTTCTCTCAAAATACTGAAACAAATCTAAAACAAGAAGGAAAAAGACCACAAAACATTTGTTTAAGACAATTAAAAAAAAAACAGTATACACGGCAGCACACAGTAAGTGCGTGTGCATAGATAACATCGATAAGATGAATGTGACAGTTCAGGCTTTGTGATAACATAGTTGGGAAATAATTTATATAATAGAGTACACGTACATTCTGAGAAGCTGAAAGCACCTTTTACCACAGTCACAACCAAGTATAGTTCATCCATGTTACACATCATGTGCACACACACGCACACACATACACACACGCACGCACACACACACGCACGCACGCACACATGCACGCACGCACGCACGCACACACACACACAAACACAAGCTTAATATGTTGAAGCAAGAAACAAAATGAACAAGGTTTGACTTCAAAATACGACTTAATTTCCATTTAGACATTCATATTTTCAAGAAGTGCACAAATTCAAACATCTACAAGGAATTTGTTAAGAAGTTTTAAATGAAGTCCAGACCCAAACGACACTTAGTTCCTACTTCACAAATTAAGGAAAGAGGTGGCACGGAATTTTCATCCATAATCGTTCCATGACGTGATTTGGGTTTTCAGCATATTTAGGAAAGGCTCCTAATATGGACCGGCTCCTAATATGGACCACCTCCTGTTCTGACAAACTAACGGCGCTAGAGCGCTCAAAACATTTCATTCGCTGTATTCACCCTCTCTGGATAACTTGCACATGTCAAAACAGTTGCAGAAACAAACACCTCAAAACCGTTAGGCTTTTTCTCTTTTTATATTTAGTCAAGTTTTGACTAAATATTTTAACATCGAGGGGGAATCGAGACGAGGGTCGTGGTGTATGTGCGTGTGTGTGTCTGTGTGTGTGTGTGTGTGTGTGTGTGTGTGTAGAGCGATTCAGAGTAAACTACTGAACCGATCTTTATGAAATTTGACATGAGAGTTCCTGGGTATGAAATCCCCGAACGTTTTTTTCATTTTTTTGATAAATGTCTTTGATGACGTCATATCCGGCTTTTCGTGAAAGTTGAGGCGGCACTGTCACGCCCTCATTTTTCAACCAAATTGGTTGAAATTTTGGTCAAGTAATCTTCGACAAAGCCCGGACGTCGGTATTGCATTTCAGCGTGGTGGCTTAAAAATTAATTAATGACTTTGGTCATTAAAAATCTGAAAATTGTAAAAAAAAATAAAAATTTATAAAACGATCCAAATTTACGTTCATCTTATTCTCCATCATTTTCGGATTCCAAAAACATATAAATATGTTATATTCGGATTAAAAACAAGCTCTGAAAATTAAATATATAAAAATTATTATCAAAATTAAATTGTCGAAATCAATTTAAAAACACTTTCAACTTATCCCTTGTCGGTTCCTGATTCCAAAAACATATAGATATGATATGTTTGGATTAAAAACACGCTCAGAAAGTTAAAACAAAGAGAGGTACAGAAAAGCGTGCTATCCTTCTTAGCGCAACTACTACCCCGCTCTTCTTGTCAATTTCACTGCCTTTGCCATGAGCGGTGGACTGACGATGCTACGAGTATACGGTCTTGCTGAAAAATGGCATTGCGTTCAGTTTCATTCTGTGAGTTCGACAGCTACTTGACTAAATATTGTATTTTCGCCTTACGCGACTTGTTTACATTTAGTCAAGTTTTGACTAAATGTTTTAACATAGAGGGGGAATCGAGACGAGGGTCGTGGTGTGTGTGTGTGTGTGTGTGTGTGTGTGTGTGTGTGTGTGTGTGTGTGTGTGTGTGTGAGTGTGTGTGTGTGTGTGTGTGTGTGTGTGCGGGTGCGTGTGTGTGTGTGTGTGTGTGTGTGTGTGTGTGTGAGTGTGTGTGTGTGTCTGTCTGTGTGTGTGTGTGTGTGTAGAGCGATTCAGAGTAAACTACTAGACCGATCTTTATGAAATTTTACATGAGAGTTCCTGGGTATGATATCCCCAGACGTTTTTCTCATATTTTGAATAAACGTCTTTGATCACGTCATATCCGGCTTTTTCTAAAAGTTGAGGCGGCACTGTCACACCCTCATTTTTAAATAAAATTGATTGAAATTTTGGCCAAGTAATCTTCGACGAAGACCGGACTTTGGTATTGCATTTCAGCTTGGAGGCTTAAAAATTAATTAATGACTTTGGTCATTAAAAATCCGAAAATTGTAATTAAAATTATTTTTTTATAAAACGATCAAAAATTACGTTCATATTATTCTTTATCATTTTCTGATTCCAAAAACATATAAATATGTTATATTTGGATTAAAAACAAGCTCTGAAAATTAAAAATATAAAAATTATGACTAAAATTAAATTTCCGAAATCGATTTAAAAACAATTTCATCTTATTCCTTGTCGGTTCCTGATTCCAAAATCATACAGATATGATATGTTTGGATTAAAAACACGCTCAGAAAGAGAAGAGAGGTACAGAAAAGCATGCTATGCAGCACAGCGCAACCGCTACCGCGCTAAACAGGCTCGTCAATTTCGATCACTGCCTTTTGTACGAGCGGCGGACTACGGTCATTGTGAAAAAATGCAGTGCGTTCAGTTTCATTCTGTGAGTTCCACAGCTTGACTAAAATGTAGTAATTTCGCCTTACGCGACTTGTTTCACTTTTGGAAGCGTTCACTCTAAATTTGCCGCCTAAAACGGACTCGTTTCTGTCCACAGCCAAAGCTTTTATCACACAATGCTCTATATGACAGCTAAGACCGTATTTGTTATATTTTAGCAGTGTTGACCCCGAGTTTCTACTACAAACGAAAAATAATAGCAAAGTCTCAAAGTATGTGTGAGTCCCCTAATATGGACCACCCTCAACAAATCGAAGAAATTAAAAGCTAAAGGCTATTTTCATTAATTCATTAAGAAGCTTGCTGAAAATAACCTGTAACTAGCCCTCGAGATTTCAAAAAATTATAACAAATAGTCTTCTTTTCGTGGAAGTTGATAATTTCACTTATTTTAACTCTGTTTTTGATAAGCTTCTTTAGTTTCCTGGTGTGCTTCAAATAATGCTCTCCATCAACCCAAAACAGATAAATCTTTCTTTCTTTCTTTCTTTATTTGGTGTTTAACGTCGTTTTCAACCACGAAGGTTATAACGCGACGAAACAGATAAATCTAAAGCATATTTCTATTAGCCTGACTTGCACACTAAGTTGTATCATGTTATTTTGAAGTATAGGGGGCTTTTTACAGTGATTCCTGAAGGTCGCTTCACCGGTCCATATTGGGCGCCCAGGCTCCTAATATGGACCATTTGTGATTTTGTTCTCTATTTAATTTTTGCTGAATGTCTATCAAAGCTATTTCACTCTAATTAGGCCTAACGGTTAACCTAAGAGAGAAGGACTTCTAAACACAAAATGAAACTTCTTCGTAAGAAAACAAGCTAGTTATCAGCATGAAACAAAAAGTGGTCCATATTAGGAGCCCTTCCCCTACTTTGAACACCCTAGAATAAGCTGCATGATGTTTATTTTGTCAATCTCATCCTTTTTTTTGCAATAAAGTGATGGTTTGTAAAGGGAGTGAATGCTAAATATCTGGAAACTTTGTGAAAAATCGATGTTTTCAAGGCCTAGCAGCAGTCGATGAATTCGTCGGATTTTTGCATGCGACCGTTCTCAGTTTTGACGATGTCACAGTCTGAGTCACAAAAACAAAGTCCGTATTTCAGCTCAACGGCCAAAACACAGAGCCTGGCGAAGGGTGCTTTCACATGCAAATCTTCCATATTATTTTGGAAGAGTGACCTTCAACCTTTCAAAATCTATTCGCTGATTGGTCATTTCCAATCAATTTCAACCCGGAAGTCGTTCTGCGCATGTGTGCACACGACATCCTCATGCACACGCGAACGTTATTCGATGTCGGTTCAACGTCTCAAACAGCGCTTTTTTCTCTCAACTCTGCCTCTAAAAAATAAATTCTGCAGAATTCCATCATGCAAGAGGCAGAGGAAGGTACAACCTGCGACAGATCGAGCAGCGAAGAAGAATAAGCTAGCAGTCACTGTGAATGTCGAGCCCGCGATTCCCCTTCCACTCCAAACTACTGCTAATCGAACTTTGGACCAGATATTCCACTCATGTATCTAATAGCTGGTCGTATTCACTGTACTTGATGTTTCATTGAGTGTAGCATCAGTATGATGTCCAAATGTGCAAATTGGACTGATAGGGGATTGTGAAGAGTACTTGGAGTATTGGAAAATATCAGTGAAAAGTACCAGAATGCACACATACTTTTAGTTTGGCAATCTGTCTTCACTGTGCGCAGGGAAATACTTCACATACTTTCAAATGCAATTTTCTCAGAATGTGATTTTCAAGTCAAGTTACATCACGTAGATGGTCACTGTGGCCTGAAGGTGCTGCTCCGCCAAGGAGTGCCACAGGGAGGAGTCCTCTCGCCAACCTTGTTCATACTCTTCATCAACGACCTTGTGCCCGAGTTGCCCAGTAGAGTCCATGCAGCACTGTATGCTGTTGACCTTGTTCTCTGGTGCACTGAGGAGCATGCAACAACTGCGATCTACAGGATGCAACTTGCCCTCGAGAAAGTTGCAGCTTGGGCAGACAACTGGTGTGTAACCATCAACAGAGACAAGACAACAGCTACTCTCTTCACACTCTCCGCCAAAGTACAACCTGGAAGACTGACGTTGGGTGACACGCCACTGAAGTTGGAAGACCAGCAAACTTACCTCGGAGTCACATATGACAAACGCATGACATGGAAACATCACATCATGAATGCGGAAGCAAAAGCCAGAAGAAAACTGAACATCATGAGGAAACTGGCAGGATCACAATGGGGCGCAAACGAAAAGATCCTCAAGACAGTGTACCAGGGGACCGTACGACCTCACCTTGAGTACGGATCTAGCTCTTGGATGACAGCAGCCAAGACGCACCTTCAAACCCTAGAGAAAGTCCAAAATCAAGCGCTGAGAATCATCACAGGCGCTATGAAGACAACCCCAATAGACAAGATGCAACAGGTGACCGGCATACCTCCACTCAGCAAGAGAAGAGAATGCAAAGCGATTGTACAAGACATCAAGTACCAGTGCATTCCAGACCACCAAATGAATGCAAGGTTGAAGCAGCTCTCTTCTGGCAGGCTAAAAAGATCAAGCTATGCGACTGAGACACGGGCCCTGAAGAGAGAACACCAAGCAAAGATGCCTGAACTGGTTCACCCATCACACTTCTCCCTTGAAGAACCACCCTGGAAAAACAACCTTGAAAACGTGGCCATCCAGACCACAGTTCCTCATCTCACAACAAAAGATGAACAGAGCGATGTGCAGAAGAAAGCCCTGACACTTTCCAGGCTCGACGAAAGATACCCCCAAGAAGCATGGATGCGGGTCTTTACAGATGGGTCCGCCACAGACGCCGTCAAGAGAGGAGGAGCTGGTGTCTACATCCAACACCCCAGTGGAGAGTGGCAAGCAGAGGCTATACTAACTGGCCTCCACTGCACCAACTACAGAGCACCATCAGCAGCAAGGTCAATCCCGACACCCAAGTTGTCTTCCTGACTGATGCCTTGTCTGTGCTGCAAGCAGTCAACAACAACAAACTGCCTCAGCTTAAAACGACACTTCATAACATCAAGTGTCTGAAGACTGTATTGCAGTGGGTCCCCTCACACTGCGGGATAGAGGGGAACGAACAAGCGGATAAAATGGCCAAACTGGGTGCGGAGGACGAACAAGAAGAAAACCCAGTGAGCTCCACAGAGATGAAAACCATCATAAAGTCTCTGCTTAACCCCCCCCCCCCCCAACGCACGACAGCTACCACCAACTGTCAAGGCCTGAACAGGTGGTCATTTTCCGCCTGAGAACAGGGCACAACAGACTGCAACAACACCTGCACAAAAAACTGCGAGCCGTGCCCTCCCCCATGTGTCCCTGTGGAGACGCAGAGCAGGATGCAGCCCACATCCTGCAGGAATCTCCAGCCCCTGAGGAGAGAGATCTGGACCGGGCCGGTGCCCCTTCATGAGAAGCTGCATGGACCTGTGGAGGCTCTTCATAAGACCACCAGCTTCATTACCAGAGCTGGACTCCAAGTTTAGCATTGGCGAACGACAAGAAGAAGATCACGAGCATGGTGATTACTCTGGATCGGCAAAGGGTAGACCTATCATTTTTTTTTTATCAATAACAAGCAGTGATCTGACCATGTAACATTGACAGGACCGACTTGTAGAACAAAATTCTTGTTTATTTTCTGTAACTGGAATTCAGGATGTCACTGGTTATGCTTTTAAGCTTCATAATACATCAAACTATTGCCCCAAAAATAATGCAAACAGTCAGTTTTAAATGTTCGTGCCACCTCTCCCCTTAATACCACTTAGGGCCTACTTCTGCAATTGTAAGGGTCACTAAGAACAGAAACCCAAACGATGAGAAGAATAGCTGTGCATGTGTTGTACTGCGATATATATAATCTTATTTTAATCAACTTTCTAGCAAAGGAAGAGGAAGTAATTTACGTCAAGTAGAACTATTATGCAATAAGCAACTTATAACATACGTTCACATGAACACATTTTGCAACTTACTTGTTAAGACTAAAATGGTTCTTGTCGCTAGCAATGGATTCATTTCAGCTCTCTTTAACATGGGGATTTGAAGGGTATTTTAAAATGTTCATTTTACTGAAATCAGTCAAAGTGTGCAACACGATCGTTTATACCTACTTTTAGAACTGATCTTTACTCACAAAAACACTAAACTGTAAAGCTGGAACTTTGGAATTTTAAAATGTTAAATTAACGTTAGCAAAGACCTAAAAAGCTAGACATTTATTGCCACAGAACCACTTTTTCATCACCCCTTTTTCATCACTCAGTGCAATATGTAAGTAATGGAAACATTTATGTCAGGTACAGAGGTATACACAGTACATCAAATGTGACCCTCCACCACGTAATGAGTCGCATGTCACCTTTGCATGATGTTCATATTTTTACATTTTCATAAAGAGTTTTTTATGCTCTATCCAGTGGTGAAACCCGTTTTAGAAAAGAGCGAAAACTGTTTGAGTTATAAGCCTGTGACTAAGGTGACCTTCACACTGTTACCAGGCACCCCGGACTTATAATAAGCCTAGCGCAGAACCGCGCGAGGTGACATGCGTCTCATTTCGTGGTGGAGGGTCACAAATATCCAAATGTGACAAAGGATGACAAAAACAAACATGAAAACAATAATGAAAATTGAGAAGTAGAACACAAAACGCTCTACACGAAACATACGGCGCCAAATAACAGTTCGAAATGTGAAAGTAAATAAGCTGATAACGTGTTCATATAAAGTTAAAATAGAATAAAAACAGAAGCTCAAGAAAGTACTGAGTCAGTAGGACTAATACAACCATAACAGAATAACCTGAATACTCGAATTGACGACATGTGAGTGAGATCAAGCTAAGGCAAAAAAAAAAAAAAATTGTCTGTTTAGGGTAACCCGACCGACCCTATCGATTTGGCGCCGACCCAAAAACTTTTTTTGATTTCAAAAAAAAAAAAGAAAAAAAAAGAGGTAAAAATGCTAAAAAGAGACATTTGGCGTTTCTTTCTCTCCCTTTCTCTCTGTTTTATTTATACGTTAGTTTTGAAACATGTATTCATCAAATATAAGAAGTGAATGTTCAGCCAACATAGCATTTACAAAAAAAACAAAAACAAAAAAACAAAAAAAAAACCTACCTACCTACCGACCCTACTTTTTTTGGTCATGTTACCCTAAACAGACAATTTTTTTTTTTGGCCTAAAGCATGAAACGGTGCTGATACGTCGACATTTTTGGTGCTCTACGTCACTGTAAAACTCAAAAGTGGTCAAAGCTACTTGTAGAAGAAGTTCTTAAAGTACAACTTCTGGAGCTCCGGAGGGATTCAGCCCTTGCCTGATGGATTCCCTCCTCAAAACTAATCTCTCTTGTGATCTACCGTGTTTGAAAGTGGGGCTTAAAGATTAAGGTGGAGGTGTTCTGATGTATAGAAGCACCAGTTTCAAGATTTGAAGGTGATATCGAAATGGTCCTCGGCCTAAAGTTTGGTTTAAAAGGACTTCAGGAGGCAAACGATATGACTAAGTTGCTTACGCCAAAGATTCTTTGTTTAAACATGGTTGCACGGAAATCCACCTCTTTTTCACGTGGCGTTATCAAAGCTGAAGTCAGCCGCCGCGGCCATTTTCCTTCCCACGTAGCTGAATGTGAACAGTTACGCACTATGCATGTGTCACTGGAGTACAAAGAACGGATTGGCATCTTCACATTTCAACTCAATTTACTTCAGCTAAGCCACAGTCAACAAGTCTTGTTATTTTCTCCATTGTAAAACAGAAGTGATTCAGATCATGTCAACGGTGTTCTTGCACTTTCTCTTGATATTTTACAATCCCTGTTGGTGTCTTGTTGTGCGCTTTGCAAACTTTCTCACATACATCTTAAAAGTGATGTCCCTTCGCTCGACCCTTAAGAACGGTTATCCACACAACGTGCTGTTGTCTGTCTATCACGAAGATCCACGATTAAACCTCTCCAAGTACCGATCCGTTTTAAACCAAAGGTCTTGTTCATGGATTCGTAATGGATTCGTACCAGACTAAGACTATTCAGCAGCCATAAAAATAACTACAAATTTCTCTTCAGACTGATTCATGTGTGTTATCTATCTCTTTTTTCTTAATCAAATTTCTCAAGCAAATAGCAAACAGTTCCATGTTGGAGAGGCGAAGTATTGAATGGACTGTCTCTAAACAGCCAACACGTTTCTTCTAATACATATGTACAACATGGTTTTCAAGCCGACGTGGGCAAAAGGCTATGGAACGCTTTTGGTGCTCACCAACATTTCCCTTACTACAAACCATCACAGTTCCAGTTGGTGCTCATCAAATGCCAACTATCACTTTGAACAATGTGCCCATCACATACTTTACGCCGTCTCACGTTGAACGGAAGACCAACCTGCATGGCTATCACAAGCACAGGTCAACAATGTCCAACAGAATCCATCTACACAACTGCCGCAAGTTTTGCAGCTCACAACCGTCCAGGAGTTAATCCCGTCCTTAATTGAGCACGATGTTAACTTGGCAAAGCTTCGCGAAGTCTTTATACCGAAAACCCGCAGCTTCGGCGGGTGAATTACTTTGTACCCTACTTCGCTGAGCAAGTTTTGACATGCAAAGCTACGCGTAGCTCTGCGACGAAGTTGTTCTTTTTGACAGAAGAGTGCTTTTTGATTCAAGATGGACGTAGAAATCACACTCGAAAGAGCAGAGTGCATTCCTTTGGACTTCGCAAAGGTATGCTGAAAGTAGTTCAATTAAGGGACGAATTCATGTTCCGGAAGCTTCGCGAAGTGAGCTACGCGAAATCGACAGGCACAAGTCCATGGCTTTCACAAACACAGACCTTCAATGTCAACATAAAATCATCCACACGACCACATCAGCCTTTGCTGCTCATAGGAACCCCGTATCCACTTGCAGCAGTCTCCAGACAGCCCGCTGTCGGATGACTGCCAACCATGGAGAGAAACTAGAAAACTTGGGCAAAGCAACTTTTTTTCTGACGTTTCCTGGCACAGTTTGGTCTTCTTCTGCAGTAAAAAGTTAAACAAACTCAGAAGACTGTGAGATGCTTAGGCTTAGCACCTCCAATTACCTAGAAGAGAGTTTGAGTCCTGGTTTGTTGTGCAGAGGTTTTGGAGAGACCACGTGTCGTCAAACGACCTTGTTTGCTGCTCGAATTTAACGTCAAGGTGCCAGGGATGTTGATTCGTTGCAGGCATAAAACACTCACAGGATCTTTTTCCTGTCTTGAATCCCTTCTCGATACCTTGTGTGCAAAGCAGCCCATCACAAAACTCTGTGCAAAGCCCTGCCAAACTTTGCCTTAGGACAGAGCACAAGAGTAGCTCATCACAGGACAATGAAGAGAGCTCGCCCCCATTTTCACACAGCTAGTACTTCAGTGCATTCACCAGCCTCTCGACGGATTCTTGACGGATTCTTGACAGGATTCTTGTTCAACTACAAGTAGATCAGGGCACACGGATGTGTCGTCAGAACACTACACAGAGACATTAACCCTATATTCAAAGCCTTAAACACTTTGTCTATCACCCAGTCTTTGACAGGACCCTGCACAATACTCGAAAGGATCAAACACGAGGTCATCAAAGGACCCTGCACAAGGCTCAAACCGCTCACCACACAGCCCAAAGGAGGATCGTGGCCAGCAGGATAGGGGCGGGGGCGGGGGCGAGTCGGGAGGGGGCGGTGTTGCAGCCATCATAGTTACAGGTCGTGAGGCAGCCTTGGATTTTCTCATCATCATTATTGCCGAAGTAACGGATGTCTCCGCAGTTCTTTCCCCAGTCCGCGTCGGCGCACTGACGCACTATCATGTGCGTGCCGTCCTCTGAAACACGTCAAACAATGGGGAACATTAGATCAAAGCGAGAAAGAAAATGGCATTTAATGGAACTAATGTTTCGTTCGGTCTAAAGTGCCGTCATTGCGGACTGAAAGGGATACATTTTCATGTTGCGTATTTCCTCTCAACATTGAAGTTGCCATTTTTACTTCCATGAAGTATGAGCAAATGTCAAAAGTGAACCAATCGTTCCACACAGCTAAGTCTTCTTTAAACACAAACATGCCCTTTGTTCAAATTCACCTGAATTCCTATTTTAAATCTGTGATATACTTCACTTCCTCTAAATTAGCTGATTATCATTACGAGGATGGGCCCCCCCCCCCCCCCCCTTGCAAAGAAATCAAAAGAATATTTTCTGCTTCGAAGACTGTTCCCAGCTTACGTTATTTTGTTATAATAAAAGCTAGGGTTCCTCCATTTCATCCTCATAAAAAAATGACAAACTAGGAGAATGCCCATCGAGTTTAAGTCTCAGTGATACTTACTTAATGGCAACAAAACACTACACGATACCTTTTTCTTTCAACCAGACTTAACAGCAAAAACAATCCATTAGAACCACTGACGTAGATGAGCTTGATTTTGTTCTGAATTACCCTCGCTGCTATTGTTCTGAATTACCATCGCATGACTAGTACTTCGCTGCTTACTCCTTTGTCTTTCCCGTCTAACCAGTCCTGCTCTGCCCCAAAGCACACAACACCAGAGCCTCTGCAGACATCCAATAAGGCAGCACTAGGCCCCAGGGAAAGCGAGCGAAATTGACTGCGGAGAAGCAGAGACAGGGCTTACTCAACAAAACTCGTCCACGTACACAAAAACATGTGAGCTCCGCATCAATAAGCAGGTTACTGTACTTACGAAGATTACGAGTATTCTGCTACAGATGTAAAAGAAACGGCCATTGACAGACACACACTCAAACAGACAGACAGACAGACAAACAAAGTCAAATACACACACACACACACACACACACACACACACACACACACACACACACACACACACTCTCTCTCTCTCTCTCTGTCTCTGTCTCTCTCACATACACACGCATGCACCAGCATGCACAATTGCGCACGCACGCACACACTCACTCACACACACACACACACACACGCACACACGCACACACACACACACACACACACACACACACACACACACACACACACACACACACACACACACACGTACGCACGCACGCGCGCACACTTGTTTTTAAACCTTAATATAAGAGGGTGTGATCGAAGTAGCCATGTTGGCAATTCGTTGTTATGAGATATATGAACGGTATAGTGTTGTCCTGTTTGCCAACCATTACTACATTTAAGTTCAGCCACATCCCTAAATCAAAACACCCATACACTCACCTTCAGTACCTGTAACTTGACTCAGTGTGTGCCGCTAAAGTCGCCATATTGGCAGTCACTTGCCATTGAATGACCTGGACCGCAACACGGTGGCCAACAGATAGACTGTCTAATAATTATAAGTTCTGTGCGGTGGCCTAGTGGTAAGGCGTCCGCCCAGTGAGCGGGAGGTCGTGGGTTCGAACCCCGGCCGGGTCATACCTAAGACTTTAAAATTGGCAATCTAGTGGCTGCTCCGCCTGGCGTCTGGCATTATGGGGTTAGTGCTAGGACTGGCTGGTCCGGTGTCAGAATAATGAGACTGGGTGAGACATGAAGCCTGTGCTGCGACTTCTATCTTGTGTGTGGCGCACGTTAAATGTCAAAGCAGCACCGCCCTGATATCACCCTTCGTGGTGGACTGGGCGTTAAGCAAACAGACAAACAAACAAACAAAATTGGATGACCGATAGAGAGATCCTGTAGGATTTACACAATTTTGCCTTCATCGACAATCACACACACACCCAGCACCAACACCATGTGTGCCATACCAGCAGTCCCTGGCGTTGATAAACACAATAACGAGGTCTGTCTTTGAAAAAAAACCTCACACAGCAAACGTATAATGCAGTATAAAACAGTCAGTTTAATGACAAACCAGAAATAGACAGAATGCGAACGTGCCAAAAGTAAGAGTCGGAAAACAAGAACGATTGTTTTGTGGACTGTATTTTAAAGAAACACAATGGACGACACTGTCAGTCAAGTTTTGTTTTATGTCGACAGACTTACTTAATGTTTTAATATCGCTTCACGCATCCTTTTATTGTTATCTTGTTCCAGTTCCTCTCACCTGCAGTTCCTTGTTCCATTATAGATCTCGACAGGCATTGTTCACCTCAACCGCCAGCTGGGTACCGTGGAATAATAACATGTGAGCTCCGCATCAATAAGCAGGTTACTGTACTTACGAAGATTAAGAGTATACGGCAACAGATGCAAAAGAAACGGGCATAGACAGACACACACACAGACAGACAGAGAGACAGACAAAGTCACACACACACACACACACTCACACACACACACACACACAAACATACAAACACACACACCCCTCTCTCTCTCTCTCTCTCTCTCTCTCTCTCTCTCTCTCTCTCTCTCTCTCTCACACACACATGCACAAGCATGCAGAAATGCGCACACACACACACGAACTGATACACACACAAACGCCCGAACACACACACACACACAAACACACATACGCACGCGCGCACACTTGTTTTCAAACCTTAAATATAGGGTGTGATCGAAGTAGCAATGTTGGCAATTCGTCGTTATGAGATATATGAACGGTATCGAGTTGTCCTGTTTGCCAATCATTACTACAGTAAAAGGCACAGTAAGCCTCCCGTAAACCATCACAGAGCTTCCCGAGCGTCTACATACAGTACAAGCATACTTCCATTTGAACGCTCACCGAACGGGAACATCCTGGCTGCTTTCTGTCGAGCGTGAGAAATTTTCAAAGAATTTATTTTCGTGAACTTTGTTTACTACAACAATGGCGCCTCGTTTTGATGTTGGACGGCTGTTATCATACCGGAAATCACGCCCGGACAGTAAGCCTCCCGTAAACCATCACAGATACTGTCAGGCTTTTACACACAGTACAAACACCCTTCCATTTGAACACTCACCGAACGGGAACATCCTAGGTGCCCTACGTAAAGAGCGAGCAATTTTCAAAGACATAATCTCAATCGGACCCATCCTGAACTCAGGTCAAAAATGAGTTACTTCCCTTCAACTGGCGATAGTCGTGGAGCGATGATTATCAGAATGATTCGCATCGTGGTGCGTTTTGGCGCTAGACCTAACTTTTAAAATCTAAATAATAGATTCTCAGCTTGTTACACAAACATTCTTAAATCATAAAAGAATTCTTTTTTCATCAAGACAAGATCAGTACAATTCGAAGTTTTGAAAGTTTGAAAAGCCCGAAAGCAGGGTCACGCAAGGTCGTGATTTTCGTAGCAGACGGCGGTTTATATGCAGTCAAAAGCCATCGCTAGAGTTCTTATGAATCACATTCGTTTGTTTCGTGAAAAGTCAGAGGTACATAGCGTGCTATTGCAGATAAGCTCACAGCGAGCCCCATTCAAATTACAAACTGACGACTGCATTGTGAAAAAGGGAAACTGGATCACACGGGTTCACGATGGCTCAGGGGTAAGATAAACCACGCAAAATAAATTCTTTGAAAATTGCTCGCTCTTTACGTAGGGCACCTAGGATGTTCCCGTTTGGTGAGCGTTCAAATGGAAGGATGTTTGTACTGTGTGTAAAAGCCTGACAGTATCTGTGATGGTTTACGGGAGGCTTATTGTGCCTTTAAGTTCAGTCGCATCCCTAGGTATCCACACATTCTCGCCGACCCCTACTCTATCAGTATCGGGGACCATGCACCACCCGACCCAGACACCCTAATCCACACACTCACCTTTAGACCTTTCACCTTGATGCCATGTGTGCCATACCGGCAGTCCCTGTGGTTGACAATGACGAAGGAAAAATATGCATACCCTTCCGTAGACCCATGCTTTCCAAAGAAGCAAAAACGTGCATCCCCTTCCGTAGACGCCGTGGTTACATTTCCGCGAGAAGTAATTAAATTAAATTATTAATTTAATTATTACCGTGCGGACTAAAGCTTCTCAAAAAAGGAAAAACGTGAATACCCTTCTGTAGACGTCGTGGGGCCGTGTGGACCCAGAAGGGTGGTGAATTGCAAATATCTCTTAAACCAGTTGGAATTTTTTAATGAGCTTTTAAGAATGTCCCAGACACCTAAAAACCTCTTTTGTCTTAAAAGATCATTAAATTTAAGTGAGAAGTAATTACAAAAATAAAGGTCAAATTTAGACTACACAGGGAAGACATCGTGGGGCCGTGCGGACCCATGTTTCTCAAACTGAAGGAACTTACACAAAAAACTAGGGAGAGAAGTCAGAAACCTTCAGGTATTGGCTCTAAACATCATTTTCTACGATCTGTTTAACTTTGGAGTTAATAAGCAAGTCGCGTGGAGCGAAATTAATACATAACAATGTGGGTCCACACGGACCCACGACGACCGGCGAAGGTTAATGCAGTAAATATAAAACCGTCAGTAAATGACAAAACTGAAACAGGCAGAATGCGAGCGTGCCACAAGTAAGAGTCGGAAAACAAGAACGATTGTTTTGTGGACAGTTTATTAAAGAAACACAATGGACGACACTGTCAGGCCATCTTATGCCTATTTGTCAAACAAAAGAACCAAAACTAACAAAAGCATAAACAGAAACCAAGAACCGTAATGTTCAAAGTAGCGGTGAGGTGAGGATTTTGTTTAAGTGTGAATTTTATCATTTAAGATTAAAAGCAGTAAAATGTACATGTTTCAGCAAATTTGGTTCATTTGTGTATTTGTCATACAATGTTTAGCCTACTGAGTGGTCTACATCAAAAGGTAAAACGTGAATCAACACCATGTAGTTCTCCTTGTAATATTTTCATTCTTTTGCGTCCGAAACACCTATAGCTACATAAAAAAAATTAAACATTCGATATGCACTATTTAGATAACATAAGGTAAATTTGTCACAATATTCTACAGTAAGCCTACTATCTACAGATATCCATTGTACTGTGTTACAAAATACTGAAACAAATCTCAAATAAGAAGGAAAAACAACAACACCACCAAACATTTGTGTAAGACAATTAAAATCAAACCTAGTATACACGGCAGAACACAGTAAGTGCGTGTGCATAGATAACATCGATTTGATGAATGTCACAGTTCAGGCTTTGTGATCTTTCTTTCTTTTCTTTATTTGGTGTTTAACCTCGTTTTCAACCACGAAGGTTATATCGCGACGGGGAAAGGGGGGGGGGGGATAGAGCCACTTGTTAATTGTTTCTTGTTCACAAAAGCACTAATAAAAAAATTGCTCCAGGGGCTTGCAACGTAGTACAATATATTACATTACTGGGAGAATGCAAGTTTCCAGTACAAAGGACTTAACACTTCTTACATACTGCTTGACTAAAATCTTTACAAACATTGACTATATTCTATACAAGAAACACTTAACGGGTAAATTCTTCCCCCTAACCCGCGGGGGGTACGCTTTGTGATAACATAGTTGGGAAATATATAATGGAGTACACGTAAATTCTGAGAAGCTGAAAGCACCTTTTACCACAGTCACAACCAAGTATAATTCATCCATTGTACACATGTGCACACACACGCACACACACACACAAGCGCGCGCGCACACGCCAGCACGCACGCACGCACGCACGCACGCACGCACGCACGCACGCACACACACACACACACACACACACACACACACACACAAGCTTTTTATGTCGGAGCAAGAAACAAAACAAGTCGCGTAAGGCGAAAATACAACATTTAGTCAAGTAGCTGTCCAACTCACAGAATGAAACTGAACGCAATGCAACGCAGCAAGACCGTATACTCGTAGCATCGTCAGTCCACCGCTCACGGCATAGGCAGTGAAATTGACAAGAAGAGCGGGGTAGTAGTTGCGCTGGGAAGGATAGCACGCTTTTCTGTACCTCTCTTCGTTTTAACTTTCTGAGCGTGTTTTTAATCCAAACATATCATATCTATATGTTTTTGGAATCAGGAACCGACAAGGAATAAGATGAAAGTGTTTTTAAATTGATTTGGACAATTTAATTTTGATAATAATTTTTATATATTTAATTTTCAGAGCTTGTTGTTAATCCAAATATAACATATTTATATGTTATTGGAATCAGCAAATAATGGAAAATAAGATGAACGTAAATTTGGATCGTTGTATAAATTGTTATTTTTTTTTACAATTTTCAGATTTTTAATGACCAAAGTCATTAATTAATTTTTAAGCCACCACGCTGAAATGCAATACCGAAGTCCGGGCTTCGTCGAACATTACTTGACCAAAATTTCAACCAATTTGGTTGAAAAATGAGGGCGTGACAGTGCCGCCTCAACTTTCACGAAAAGCCGGATATGACGTCATCAAAGACATTTATAAAAAAAAATGAAAAAAACGTCTGAGGATATCATACCCAGGAACTCTCATGTCAAATTTCATAAAGATCGGTCCAGTAGTTTGGTCTGAATCGCTCTACACGCACGCACACACACACACACACACACATACACCACGACCCTCGTCTCGATTCCCCCCTCGATGTTAAAACATTTAGTCATAACTTGACTAAATGTAATGAACGAGGTTTGACTTCAAAAAACGACTTAATTTCCATTTAGACATTCATATTTTTACGAAGTGCAAAAATTCAAATATCTACAAGGAATTTGTTAAGAAGTTTTAACTGAAGTCCTGGTCCATACAACACTAAGTTCTTACTTCACAACTAAGGGAAGAGGTGGCACGGGATTTTCAGCCAAAATCGTTTTATGACGTGATTTGGGTTTTCAGCATAATAACATACTTTAAACACCCTATGTTTATGATGTTTATGATGTTTATTTTGTCAATTTCATCTTCTATTTTGCAATGAAGTGATGATTTGCAAAGTGAGTGAATGCTAAAAATCTGAAAACTTGGTGAAAAATCGATGTTTTCAAAGCAGAGCAGCAGCAACTTGTCGATGAATTTGTCGGATTTTTGCATTCAACCGTACTCAGCGGGAATTCCCATTTTTTGACGATGTAACAGTCTGAGTCGCACACAAAAAGTCCGCATTTCAGCTCAACGACCAAAACACAGATCCTGGCGAAGGGTGCGTTCACATGCAAATATTCCATATTTGGAAGAGTGACCTTCAACCTTTCAAAATCTATTCGCTGATTGGTCATTATCAATTTTGTTCAACCCGGAAGTCGTTCTGCGCATGCGTGCACACGACATCCGCATGCACACGCGGACGTCTCAAACAGCGCTTTTTTTCTCTCAACTCTGCCTCTAAAAAATAAAATCTGCAGGAATCCATCATGCAAGAGGTAGAGGAAGGTACAACTTGCGGCAGATCGAACAGCGAAGAAGAATAAGCTAGCAGTCACTCTGAATGTCGAGCCCGCGATGCCTGAATAGGTAGGACGTCAGGCCTTGTTTATCTCACAAAAAAACTCCATACTGACTTTCCACTTCCACTCCAAACTACTGCTAATCGAACTTTGGACCAGATATTCCACTCATGTATCTAATACGTGGTGAAAATGAAATTTTGACTTAGAAATTTGCTTCCTCGCAAAATCGAACTGTTCTCATTCAAGGGACATAACAACTCGGAGCGTTTTCGAGTGAATCGAATTTTTGTTGTAAAATCCATCGGATTCCATCCCAAATCTGCTTTATTAATAAGAACTTGATATTCTGTTCTCCCTCTAGATCATTGTACCCCTTGAAATTGTCAGGGAAGCATCCAGTATAGAGTTTATTTTGGCAGAAGCCCGACTTCCTACCCATAGTCGCATGATTGTGTTATGGACGAAATACCGCTTACTTCGAAGGAATGCAGGTCTAATTAGGAAAGTTTCATGCACAATTGTATCTTCCCTCATTGCATGCCTCTCAACTGGATCTGGAAACGAAATTCGTCAAAAACGTTCTGTTATTACGGGAAATAGCTACTGGTGAACACATTGCGGCAAATTTCAAACATGCAGCTTCAACGATTGTTTAAAGGCACAGTAAGCCTCCCGTAAACCATCACAGATACTGTCAGGCTTTTACACACAGTACAAACACCCTTCCATTTGAACGCTCACCAAACGGGAACATTCAGACGACGGTTTATACTTATCGCCAGTTCCTCTGAACAGTCAAAAGCCATCGCTAGAGTTCTTGTGAACCACAGCCGTTTGTTTCGTGCATAGTCAGAGGTACTTAATAACGTGCTATTGCAGATAAGCTCACATCGAGTCGCATTCAAATTACTAACTGACGACTACATTGTGAAAAAGGGAAACTTGATCACACGGGTTTACGATGGCTCAGGGGTAAGATAAACCACGCAAAAATAAATTCTTTGAAAATTGCTTGCTCTTTACGGAGGGCACCTAGGATGTTCCCGTTTGGTGAGCGTTCAAATGGAAGGGTGTTTTGTACTGTGTGTAAAAGCCTGACAGTATCTGTGATGGTTTACGGGAAGCTTACTGTGCCTTTAATGAAAAGCCACGGCGTAGTGTCACTTTTTGGGACTTTT
Source organism: Littorina saxatilis (assembly GCF_037325665.1). NCBI lineage: Eukaryota > Metazoa > Mollusca > Gastropoda > Littorinimorpha > Littorinidae > Littorina > Littorina saxatilis. Next base: position 38,501,736 of record NC_090246.1, read on the forward strand.
TTGAAAAAAATCCATAGTTCTTTCAAACAAATACTGGTGCTAGTTCTAAAAATGAGCATGAATGTGATTTGTTTTCTTTTTAAACTTCATAATACATCAAAATATTGTAAACAAAACTGCAAACAGTCAGTTTTGATTTTTCGTGCCACCTCTCCCCTTTATATCCCTTACTTCTGCAATAGCTGTACATGTGTTGTACTGCGATATATATATAGTCTTATTTGAACAACATATCAACTTTCTAGCAAAGGAAGAGGAAGTAACTTACGTCAAGTAGAACAATTATGCAACAATCAACTTATAAGGTGTATGTTCACATGAACACTTTTTGCAACTTACTTGTTTAAAGTGAAATGATTTTTATCACTAGCAATGGACTCATTTCAGCTCTCTTTAACATGCAGATTTGAAGGGTATTTTCAAATGTTGATTTTACTGAAATCAGTCAAAGTGTGCAACACGATCGTTTATACCTACTTTTAGAACTGATCTTTACTCACAAAAACACTAAACTGTTAAGCTGGAACTTTGAAATTTACGAAAAATGTAAAATTAGCATTAACAAAGGCCTTTAGACATTTATTGCCACAGAACCACTTTTTCATCACCCCTTTTTCATCACTCAGTGCAATATGTAAGTAATGGGAAACATTTATGTCAGGTACAAAGGTATACACATTACATCAAATATTCAAATGTGACAAAGTATGACAAAAACAACCATGAAAACAATAATAAAAATTGTGTAGAAGAACACAAAACGCTCTACACGGACATACGGCGCCAAATTACAGTTCGAAATGTGAAAGTAAATAAGCATGTTATAACGTGTTCACATAGTTCAAATAGAATATTATAAAAGCAGAAGCTCAAGAAAGTACTGAGTCAGTAATACAACCAAACAAGTCGCGTAAGGCGAAATTACTACATTTAGTCAAGCTGTGGAACTCACAGAATGAAACTGAACGCACTGCATTTTTTTCACAATGACCGTTGTCCGCCGCTCGTGCTAAGCCTGTTTAACGCGGTAGTGCTGCATAGCACGCTTTTCTGTACCTCTCTTCGTTTTAACTTTCTGAGCGTGTTTTCAATCCAAACATATCATATCTATATGTTTTTGGAATCAGGAACCGACAAGGAATAAGATGAAATTGTTTCTAAATCGATTTCAGAAATTTTAATTTTAATCATAATTTTTATATTTTTAATTTTCAGAGCTTGTTTTTAATCCGAATATAACATATTTATATGTTTTTGGAATCAGAAAATGATGAAAAATAAGATGAACGTAATTTTGGATCGTTTTATAAAAAAATAATTTTAATTACAATTTTCAGATTTTTAATGACCAAAGTCATAAATTAATGTTTAAGCCTTCAAGCTGAAATGCAATACCAAAGTCCGGCCTTTGTCGAAGATTGCTTGGCCAAAATTTCAATCAATTTGATTGAAAAATGAGGGTGTGACAGTGCCGCCTCAACTTTTACAAAAAGCCGGATATGACGTCATCAAAGACAATTATCAAAAACATGAGGGATATCATACCCAGGAACTCTCATTTAAAATTTCATAAAGATCGGTCCAGTAGTTTACTCTGAATCGCTCTACACACACACACACACACACACACACACACGCACACACACACACACACATACACACACACACACACACACACACACACACACACACACACACACCACGACCCTCGTCTCGATTCCCCCTCTATGTTAAAACATGTAGTCAAAACTTGACTAAATGTAAAAAGAATAACTTGAATACTCGAATTGACGACATGACAGTGAGATCAAGCTCAAGCATGAAACGGTGCTGATACGTCGAAATTTTGTACGCTTTACGTCACTGTAAAACTCAAAAGTGGTCAAAGCTACATGTAGAAGAAGTTCTTAAAGTACAACTTCTGGAGCTCCTACAGGTTCAGGAGGGATTCAGCCCTTGCCTGATGGATTCCCTCCTCAAAACTAATCTCTCTTGTGATCTACCGTATTTGAAAGTGGGGCTTAAAGATTAAGGTGGAGGTGTTCAGATGTATAGAAGCACCAAGATTTGAAGGTGATATCGAAATGGCCCTCGGCCTAAAGTTTGGTTTAAAAGGACTTCAGGAGGCAAACGATGCGACTAAGTTGCTTAAGCCAAAGATTCTTTGTTTAAACATGGTTGCACGGAAATCCACCTCTTTTTCACGTGGCGTTATCAAAGCTGAAGTCAGCCGCCGCGGCCATTTTCCTTCCCACGTAGCTGAATGTGAACAGTTACGCACTATGCATGTGTCACTGGAGTACAAAGAACGGATTGGCATCTTCACATTTCAACTCAATTTACTTCAGCTAAGCCACAGTCAACAAGTCTTGTTTATTTTCTCCATTGTAAAACAGAAGTGATTCAGATCATGTCAACGGTGTTCTTGCACTTTCTCTTGATATTTTACAATCCCTGTTGGTGTCTTGTTGTGCGCTTTGCAAACTTTCTCACATACATCTTAAAAGTGAGGTCCCTTCGCTCGACCCTTAAGAGCGGTTATCCATGCAACGTGCTGTTGTCTGTCTATCACGAAGATCCACGATTAAACCTCTCCAAGTACCGATCCGTTTTAAACCAAAGGTCTTGTTTATGGCTCCACCACTGGATTCGTACAAGACTTTCTTCACATTTCTCTTCAGACTGGTTCATGTGTGTTATCTATCTCTTTTTTTTTATCAAATTTACGGGCTCACTAGTGCTGCAGTCTCAAGTAATAGCAAACAATTCCATGTTGGAGAGGTGTAGTATTGAATGGACTGTCTCTAAACAGCCAAACAAGTTTCTTCTAATACATATGTACAACATGGTTTTCAAGCCGACGTGGGCAAAAGGCTATGGAACGCTTTTGGTGCTCACCAACATTTCCCTTACTACAAACCATCACAGTTCCAGTTGGTGCTCATCAAATGCCAACTATCACTTTGAACAATGTGCCCATCACATACCATACGCCGTCTCACGTTGAACGGAAGACCAACCTGCATGGCTATCACAAACACAGGTCAAAAATGTCCAACAGAATCCATCTACACAACTGCCGCAAGTTTTGCAGCTCACAACCGTCCAGGAGTAGGTCCATGGCTTTCACAAACACAGACCTTCAATGTCAGCATAAAATCATCCACACGACCACATCAGCCTTTGCTGCTCATAGGAACCCCGTATCCACTTGCAGCAGTCTCCAGACAGCCCGCTGTCGGATGACTGCCAATCATTGAGAAAAACTAGAAAACTTGGGCAAAGCAAATGTTTTTCTGACGTTTTCTTGCACAGTTCGGGTTTCTTCTGCAACACAAAGTTAAACAAACTCAGAAGACTGTGAGATGCTTATGCTAGAAGAGAGTTTGATTCCTTGTTTGTTGTGCAGCGGTTTTGGAAAGACCACATGTCGTCAAACGACCTTGTTTGCTGCTCGAATTCATCGTCAAGGTGCCAGGGATCTTGATTCGTTGCAGGCATAAAACACTCACAGGATCTTTTTCCTGTCTTGAACCCCTTCTCGATACCTTGTGTGCAAAGCAGCCCATCCAAACTTTGCGGTATGACTGAGCACAAGGGTAGCTCATCACAGGACAATGAAGAAAGCTCGCCCCCATCTTCACACAGCTAGTACTTCCGTGCATTCACCAGCCTCTCGACGGATTCTTGACAGGGCTTGAAGGGTTCATCTACAATTAGAGCAGGGCACACGGATGGGTCGTCTGAAGACTACACAGAGTTTTTAGCCCTATCTTCAAAGCTTTAAACACTTTGTCCATCACCCAGTCTTTGACAGGACCCTGCACAATGCTCAAAAGGATCAAACACGAGTTCATCAAAGGACTCTGCACAAGGCTCGAACCGCTGACCACACAGCCCCAAGGAGGATCATTGCCAGAAGGACAGGGGCGGGGGCGAGTCGGGAGGGGGCGGTGTTGCAGCCATCAAAGTTACAGGTCGTAAGGCAGCCTCGGATTTTCTCCATTACATCATCGCCGTAGAAGTAACGAATGTCTCCGCAGTTCTTTCCCCAGTCTGCGTCGGCGCACGAACGCACTACGATGTGCGTGCCGTCGTCTGAAACGCGTCAAACAATGGGGGAGATCAGGTCAAAGCGAGAAAGAAAATGGCAATCAATGGAACTAATGTTTGTTAGGTCTAAAGTACCGTCATTGCGGACTGAAAGGGATACATGGGTAGCCCAAACAGTTATCACATTTTCCACATTTCTTATTTCCTCTCACCACTGCAGGTGCAATTTTTGCTTCCATAAAGTATGTAGGAATTGTCAAAAGTGAACCAATCGTTCCACACAGCTAAGTCTTCTTTAAACATAAAATTGCCCTTTGTTCAAATTCACCTGAATTCCTATTTTAAATCTGTGATATACTTCACTTCCTCTAAATTAGCTTATCATCATTACGAGCATGGGTCCCCTTCCAAAGAAATTAAAAGAACATTTTCTGCTTCGAAGACTGTTCCCAGAGTATGCTATTCTGTTATGTATTTATAATAAAAGCTAGGGTTCCTCCATTTGATCCTAAAAAAAACCAGGAAAAGCAAATGCTTGCACATGACTCGCCTTCGTTACCCCTGCCCCTCCCTGAACCACCTCACCCTTTAGAAGACGCCCTCCCTTTTAAGACCCCAAATCCCCGATAAAACGTTTTCAAGATCCTGTTTTCTAAGATATTCTGTTCATAACCTCTTAGTCACCTGGCTGGCTATAGTGTGGGGGTTACTTTGGGTGGCCACATTAGATATTATGTTTTTGGAAAAGTTCGTTTTATTTGCAGCCGAAGTTGAGCAAACGACAAATGGCTAAACCCGACCACCTAAGAATGAGAAGCGTTTTCGTAACATGACCCATATTCTGCAAAAATGCAGCGATGACGCAGGGGATAGGTTACAAAAAAACGTCATGTACCGCTTGAATGCATACGGATATAAGCAAATTATACCTTAAACGAAAGCTATAGAGTGTTGCCATGAGACAGCAAGTAAAATGCCTGACAACATCTGTATAACATGCGGACGATAAAACAGAAAATGCCATTTTCTCAATCGCTATGTATAGCTAAATGAACGCCTGGTAAAAACCGAAATCAGAAACATCTTAAAAATTGTTTATTCTCACAGCTAGAATTATTTAACATCAACAATTGTTATATTTACCGAGGAAAACCACAGTCATATACAATACATAATGGATGATTCTGAATCAACTCCGAAAACAGAACCGGGTCGAAGCGAAAAAGAGTTTACACATACACAGGCTTGAAAAGGGATAATTTGGTTCAATCTGTTAGATTTTGACCCATAACGTTAAAGATCAGCATGTTATAAAAGGAAAGTGATCCTTGTAAAAGGATTTTGCTATCGCAAAATAATTCAACTTCCGGTTTTACCACATGACTTCAATAATGTTATCGAATTATTACACATTTAGGAACCTACGCTAACAAGAAGGCGCGAGCTTGCATTCAAAGTTAGCTTAGGCAACGAAGGTTCGATGACGTCATCCAATAGTCACATCACAGAAGGAAATGTACACAGGCTGAACGTAGCCCATTTTAGCTCGAGTTATTAGACAGAGAGTCTTGAAGAGAATGATAATAACAACGTTTTTAACAGAGTGCAGACCTCAATGATCGTGAGAACGCACAATTTATTGTTTTCTGATGGTTATAACCGGAAGTAGCTTTCGATAATGGGGCAGACAATTCCCGTAAACCCTTCAAGGCTTACTTCCCTTCTTTGTTGTCGTTAGTTTCATGGCTGACGAACAGATGTTACTTACGTTCACATGCAGCTATCGAAGCACGTTCAGCAAACCAAATTATAAGACATACACGTAAGATATCAGGTGCTCTTCTGTCATCTGCTCTTCATACTTCATTATTTTGCACGTAAAGCAAACCCTAAATATTACATAAACGAAAAGTAACAACTGTTCCGAAGTTCGTCAGCCATGAAATTATCATTCTCTTCAAGACTCTCTGTCTAATCAGTCGAGCTAAAATGGGCCACGTTCAGCCTGTGTACATTTCCTTCTGTGATGTCACTATCGGATGACGTCATCGAACCATCGTTGCCTAAGCTAACTTTGAATGCAAGCTCGCGCCATTTTGTTAGTGTAGGTTCCTAAATGATTATTACATAGCGTGCATTTGTCAGAAATTATACTAAATGTTAGAAGCGATCTTGAAGTGAAAGTAACGTTTAATAAAAGTATGCCCATTTACTTATTGATTGATATATGACTAAAATAAGGGACATGTAATTTAAACGTACAAAACGACATTTTGTCCCCTACCTCTCTAAAAAAAAAAACGCGACTATGACCGACCGATATGTATTTGTAAGTTAGGTCATTTTTAGCGATGAAAACGTTTTTTCTTGAAAAGATAACACGCAAACTGTGAAGTTCAAGCCCATAAATGATTTTAGTACGACTTCTTCAGAATATGTCTGTTTTTCACTTCACCAGTTTCAGTTTTAATAACATATATGTATAGCTGTCATTTTCAAAAAGCCGTATCTGCAAATTCACTTAAACAAATACACCATGAACCCAGAAGGTATTAGAGTGAGACACTTTACATTGAAATATGTTATGATTCCCCTTATTTCAAAATATATGCATTTCAATTGGCAGACACGATTCTCGTCGTAGGTGAGGCAACCGTTAGCATTTTTTGCCGTAAGAATTGACATGTTTAAACATAAATCATGAACAAAAAAATGATTCTACAAAAAGTGCAGGTTTTCTTGGTATAGTCAGTTAAAGCATCTTAAAATTCAAGAAATTGTGCAATTACACGTGTATGTATTTGAAATGGCAGAAAACGTTGAATGAAAGTGATTTTTGACTCATTGAAACCCTACCCCCACTAACAAAACGGGCCCTGAGATTAGGGGTGTTAGTTAAAAATGAATGAATATTGGCTATGCTTTCCCCTAAAGTATTCAAAACCTATACATATACATAGGCAGGATGTTCTACATTAGCACAAATAACTTTTTAAACATATGCATATGCTTAGTACACGATACTTCCGGTTTTTCTACGGGAAGATTTTAAATTTAGGAGGTACACACCTTATCTCAGAAAAAGCTTTTTCTTCAAAAAGTGCAAGTAGATATTAAAGTTCATACATAATATTTATATATTTGAGTTAAATTTCCTTCGAAAGTCATTTGTTTCAAGTGGCAGAAAATGTCATTTGGAGAGTTACATGTACGTTAAGTGTATAACTGTTGTCTGTGATTAGTGCATTGTGAACACATTGGCTCCATTTGATCCGAAATGCTAAACGATGTCGTGATCATACGACAGTTTTAGGATGTTTTACATCGTATTAATTACTAAATTGATGATAGCATTTCATTAATAAATTCTATTTCCGGTTGCGTCAGTGCCGTTCTCTTTTTCTTTTTGTAATAAGGTAATAACGTATGAACCACGTGTCACACTGCTACGCTAGTCTTCAAATAAAAATTCCAATTCTAGTCTGCTGAAAGGCATGTATTGCGCGCTACATACATTTATACCCCACCCTAGGATTACAATGCAAGTAAACACATATAAAGCGATGGTAACTTTTTACATGGTTACACACGCAGTGGTTAACGTAACGTGTGGTTTAACAAAATCAATTACACATACAATAGTGAAACAATGTTAAAGTCTGTCTGTGTGTCTCTGTCTGTGTGTTTGTCTCTGTCTGTCTGTCTGTCTGTCTGTTTGTTTGTCTGTCTGTATCTCCCTCTGTCTGTCTATCAGTCTGTCTGTCTGTCTATCTCTGTCTCTTTCTCTCTCTCTGTCTGTCTGTCTGTCTCTGCCTGTCTGTCTGTCTCTGTCTGTCTCTGTCTGTCTCTCTCCCACTCTCTATCGGCGAGGTATCTGCACTTAAAGAAAAAAGCAATACAAAAAAATGCATTTCTCTACCAAGAATAAAGTCTGTCTTTTTGTCTGTGTGTTTGTGTGCGTGTTTGTTTGTTTTTTGCGTAAGTGTATCGCTGTAAGCATCTCTACGTCTTTGTTTGCGAGCGTAAGTGCGTGCGTGCATGTGTGTGTGTCTGTGTCGGTTTTTGTCTCACTGTGTGTATGTCTGTCAGTTTGTCTATGTCTGTGTGTTTATTTTTTGTGTATGTGTATATGTGTGTGTCTGCGTGCGTATGTGTGTGTGTGAGGGTATGAGCGTGTGTGTTTGTGTGTGTGTGTGTTTGTTTGTGTTTGTGTGTGTGTGTGTGTGTGTGTGTGTGTGTGTGTGTGTGTGTGCGTGTGTGCGTGCGTGCGTGCGTGCGTGCGTGCGTGTATGTTCATAAATGCAAACCCCTTAATTCCGCGACACAAATGATCTACATCCACAGGTTTGAATTGTACTGACTTTTTCTCGACGGTAAAATAATTATTTTGTGTTGTAACAATGTTTGTCTTACAAGCTGTCCATAAGTTCTCTAGATTGATCCCGACGTTGCGGCGGTGCGCTACCACACAGGTTTGACTGCTTGATCTCTTGTTGAATGTTTGCACAATACAGACCGTTTTGAATGTTGATATTTCACATATCAACGCAGGACACACCAATGAACATAATAGTTTGGCTTGTCAGTCTATTTATCGACAAAGAGGCGTGTAGGATGGGATGAAAGTGGGTGAACATGCTTCATTTAGCACAGATCTACAGCAAATCGGTTAGTATGTTCGTTAACGTGTATATTTCTCGTTGAAAAACAAACATGTACTAAATACAAACCTTACTCATTCCCACAACCATGAATTTAAGCTGTACATGGTTTCAAAGAGACACATTTTGTTTTGAATGGGGGACACTTTCCGTGAAGTTGGCGACAACGCTTTGTTTACACCTGGAGTCAGCGCGCTATCAGTATAGCCGAATATACGGCGTTGAAACTACTCACAATCAAAAGGTTTAAACCTGCAAATGATATTAAGATGCTCTTTTTAATTTGCCTTACTGATCCTTTTAAATTAACATGTGTATGTTTCATTTCTTGGAACTGTTCAAATGTTTTACACTGAAAACCAAAGCCGATTACTTGCCTCATTATGATTTGTTTGAGCATACTGAATTACGTCAAAACTACAGGCACAAACAGATAATGACGTCATTTTAAATGGCACAAACATGTACATGAATGCCTTCCCTTTTGACTGATTTACAGTTATAGAATTTCTGTCAAGCGGTTTAATCTTTATGTCCGTTTTATGAACCCTAAACGAGAATAGTAACGCCAAAGAAGAAAAACATACACACAAACCAACATTTTTCTCACCGGTGGTTTGGAATATTGCCCCACGACTTTAGATTTAGTGTTGTGGTGTTAAAATCTATCAGAAAAATGTGTTTGCTAACGTGACGCCAAAAAGTAACCAAAACGGTCCTTAGCCGACTGACTATCTGTAAGTTTACCCCCATTATATTCCAGCTTCATAAAATAATGTTCAAGAGAACTCCTTATGTGATCTGTATTAATCCATTTAGTTATTAAGCCCAAGAATATTTTACATATTCAAACTGGCACAACCCCCGACCTCCTTTCCACCACCATCACTAGCCTGACATACTCAACATACACCCAATTTTAAAAAAGGATTTTTTTTAACAAGAATCATAATAATTACTAATTTTCTTGACCAAATTGAGTTTTGGCTAGCCCAGACAAAATATGTAATACTTAGACACTTTCGTGACCTCATTTCTGACACTAAGACATCATAACATGATGTCATCACCAATAGTCTGGCCAAGACTGTGACCAAATCACACAATGACATCATAGCTTAATGAGGTCAAGACTAATATCCTTGATAGCTCAGTGGACATTTTCAGTGGTGAAAGTCCTTCCATTTTCATGCTGGGATTCTAAAATTTGATGAAAACAAGCCAAATTTGGGCCATGTCTGCTGATTGTCAACTCCTACAATTGTGTGAAATTTGGAGGCTATTGCTCCCCAAATAACTGAGAAAATATCAACATAAAGTGTCCACGAACATGACCCCGTTTTGATTCCAAAATTTGACGGGGGTAAATCAATCTAGGCTCATGTTAACAGATGATCAAACACTTGATGTGTTCAAAGTTTGAAAACTCTAGCTTCAAAAACACCTGAAAAAACGTCAATGTTAAGTTATTATGAATCGAAAATGACCCCCTGTGACCCTAAAACTTGACGAGGGTCAATCAAACTTAAATCAAGTCGGGAGATTATCAAACCCTAGAAGTGCAAGGTTTCAAAGCTCCAGCTTCAATAACGTCCAAGATAACCTCAACGTTAAGTTTTTATGAAACGAACATGACCCCGCTGTGACCCCAAAATTTGACGAGGGTGAACCAAACTGGAGTCACTTCGTGAGATCATCAAACCCTAAAAGTGTGCAAAGTTTCAGAGGTCTAGCTTGAAAAACATCCGAGATAACCTCAACGTTAAGTTTTTTTTATCCACGGACGTATGTATACGGACGGAGACATATGAATCCTAATACTCTCCAATTACTCAGGTGAGTCAAAAATTACAAACTAGGAAAAAAACATCGAGTTTAAGCCTCAGTGATACTTACTCACTGGCAACAAAGCACTACACAATACCTTTTTCTTTCAGTCAGACTTTAAAGCGATAACAATTCATTAGAACCACTGACGTAGATGAGATTGATTTTGTTCTGAATTACCCTCGCTGCCATTGTTCTATATTACCCTCGCATGACTAGTACTTCGCTGCTAACTCCTTTGTCTTTCCCGTCTAACCAGTCCTGCTCTCCCCCAAAGCACACAACACCAGAGCCTCTGCAGACATCCAATAAGGCATCACTAGGCCCCAGGGAAAGCGAGCGAAATTGACAGCAGAGAAGCAGAGACAGGACTTACTTAATAAAACTCGTCCACGTACACAACTACATGTGACCTAGGCATTAATGAGCAGATTGCTGTACTTTAGAAGATTACGAGTATTCTGCTACAGATGCAAAAGAAACGGGCATAGACACACACACACACACACACACACACACACACACACACACACACACACACACACACAAACACACTCTCTCTCTCTCACACACACACACACACACACACACACACACACACACACACACACACACGCACGCAATCACACACAAACACACACACACACGCACGAACGCACACACACACACACACACCAAAACACACACACACACACACACACACATACACACACACGTACGCATGCGCGCACACTTGTTTTTAAACCTTAAATATAGGGTGTGGTCGAAGTAGCCATGTTGGCAATTCGTCGTTATGAGATATATGAACGGTATAGAGTTGTCCTGTTTGCCAATCATTACTACATTTAAGTTCAGTCACATCCCTAAATCAAAACACCCATACACTCACCTTCAGTACCTGTAACTTGACTCAGCGTGTGCCTCTAAAGTCGCCATATTGGCAGTCACTTGCCATTAGATGACCGATAGAGAGATCCTGGAAGATTTACACAATTTCGCCTTCATCGACAATCACACACACACCCAGCACCAACACTTCCAGACACACACTGTTTATTGTTTAGTCTGATGCATAGTGTGCCGCTGTAGAAGTCGTATCGGCAGTCCATTGCAATGAGATGAACGGCAGAGAGCCTGTAAGAAGGTATGCACACATTCTCGCCGACCCCTACTCTATCAGTATCAGGGACCATGCACCGACCGACCCAGACACCCTAATCCACACACTCACCTGTAGTGTCTTTCACCTTGATGCCATGTGTGCCATGCGCCATACCGGCAGTCCCAGGCGTTGACAAAGACGATAACGAGGTCTGTCTTTAAAAAAAAAATTGGCATATTGGCAGTCCATTGCCATGAGATGAACGGTAGAGAGCCTGTTAGAAAGTATCCACACATTCTCGCCGACCCCTACTCTATCAGTATCAGGGACCATGCACCAACCGACCCAGACACCCTTATCCACACACTCACCTGTAGTGTCTTTCACCTTGATGCAATGTGTGCCATACCGGCAGTCCCATGCGTTGACAATGACGATAACGAGGTCTGTGTTGAAAGAATCCCCCCACGACACACCCAAATCCACACACTGTCATAAATATATGTTTACATTGTTATCAATCCACTCACTTTTAATGCCTTTCAGCTTGATGCAGTGAGTACCACTGAAGTAGCCATATTGACATTTTCGGGCTATGAGATGAACGGTACTCAGGTCCTGTTTGAAGGGGTCTTCACAAGTCTGGTCATTGCCGTTGTAAGACGTGCACTTGTAGCAGTCAATGGCTCCTCCTGCAAAGTACAGGTTTTGGTCAGTGGCAAAGCTTAAAGAATTATATATGACATGAGTGATAACAGTATTGCTTTTTGAAATGAAGATAATTATGTTGCCTTTGAGGGTTAATGATAGTTGCTTACGTTCAAGTCTGTGTATCTATGCGAAAGTGTATCTCTCTCTCTTACGGTAAAGTGCCGATTTACATTACATCATTATTTAATAAAGCTACCCACAGATATGGGTCGGTCAACTTGATCCCACCGATTCCACGAATTGACCTGTATAAGACCAGTCTTGCTTTTTCGGGTACTTCAGTTTGGAATTCGCTTCCATCATCTTTAAGCACTTAAAGTCATTAAAAAGTTTTTAAAAATGTGTTAAAAACCACTTAATGTCTGAGTAGTTTAACGCCTTTTGATTTACCACACTTAGTATTACGTCAAAGATATGCTGTGCATTGTATGTTCTGAACATAATTTTGTTGTGCTATTGCTACATGTTCGACTGCTACCAGCTTGTATTTATAATCACCTGCATAGTATGCATTTGATTTTATGAATAACCACATATGTATGCTCTTCATGCCTTATCTTAACCGGCACGGTTGGCCTAGTGGTAAGGCGTCCGCCCCGTGATCGGGAGGTCGTGGGTTCGAACCCCGGCCGGGTCATACCTAAGACTTTAAAATTGGCAATCTAGTGGCTGCTCCGCCTGGCGTCTGGCATTATGGGGTTAGTGCTAGGACTGGTTGGTCCGGTGTCAGAATAATGTGACTGGGTGAGACATGAAGCCTGTGCTGCGACTTCTGTCTTGTGAGTGGCGCACGTTATATGTCAAAGCAGCACCGCCCTGATATGGCCCTTCGTGGTCGGCTGGGCGTTAAACAAACAAACAAACAAACAAAATGCCTTATCATCATCATCATCATTATCATGATCATCATCATCGTCATCATCATCATCATCGTCATCTTTATTATCACGTGCTGAAGTTTTCCGACCACCTTTTGTTGGTTAACTTTTTAACTTTTTAATTTTTCATGTTTTGATTATATAATTGTGTGTCTGTGCGTCCCAAGGACAGATTGTAAGAAAAGGCGTAGGCAGGTTTCATGGTATTAGGCCATTTTGATAGTCTCAGATTTGCTTAGTCTTTTAAATCCATATCTGTGAGAATCTGCTGTATTTGTTGTATTAACATGCAAACTAGTTGTTGTTTAAATACTTTTTTGAAAATAAAAGTTGAATTTTTTTATAATGTGTTTATTTATGTGCGTGTGAATGGTGGCGATCGTCAAAATACGGACGGATGAATTTACTTTTGCCACAGCATCACTAAACAAAGAACTAAATTCCAACACACACATGCACAAGTATCAATGCTGTTGTGGTTGAGAGTGCCAGAACACATTGAAATGATTGTTTTTCAACAACAATCGATATCCATAACACAAATTCTAACTTATACTAGCTCCGCAAAAAAAATGTATGGGGATTCGGATCTGTCCGTCCGCATAGCGATATCAAGAGCATCGAAACTAATTGTGATTTCACAGGACAAAAACACAAGTTTACCTAATTTTGTATACTGTAAATACAAGTTTGTGCACCCTTGAAGTGAGTTATAATGTTGCCGAGGTCAATTTGCCCTTGATCGAGGCACGGTGACCCGAGTTTCAAAGTTGCGATCCTGTCCGTCTAAACAATGTAACGATCGCCACATTTTTCTTTTCATTCAAAAACTAACCGTTTGGGGAGGAAGTGACCTCACGTTGTTTTACGTTGACGCTCGCGCTCGACAGAAAAAGACCGCAACAGTTTTTCAGTTAAAAAAATCGCAAAGTAATTACATTTTCTGAGGTTTTCTAGTGTCCGTCTAGTAACAATCGCCACTCTAACGATCGCCACTGAGTGTTGAAGTCACATTTAACTCCATTTTCGACTGTTTTAAGAAACTATTTTGACGCTCAATCGTCACGTTTCAGTGTCGAAACACGTACTGTGCATTTGCAATCAGCCGGTGTGTCCAAACTGAAATGCGAGTGATGCCTCGATTTGTGGCGATCGCTCACGTGGTTGACGGACAGAAATACCTTCTTAGGGGGTAGGGGAACAGTTACTCCTCCATACAATAATGGTGTTTACAAATGATTGCAAACTTGTCTCTTTATAAACTGTTCAGACATGTCTTCTCTTCAATAATTTTCAGTTTTGCTCGATTTGTTAATCAGGAGCACCCTGCAGTAAATGTTTCATCTGTGACAATGCTCGAAATGTTGACGTAATTCCAATGCCCATATCCTTCTCTTGTTACCTCATCTAGCCAAAACCATTGAAGATAGAAAGACATTTATTGAACAAACTAGATGCACAACACCAGTCTTAACACGTTTTGGTCTTACATGTATATGAAAATATTGATGGCCAAGGAATGGTTTGAAAAAAAAGACGGTTTTTCCCTTCAAAACGGTCTAGGTCTGCCGGAAGTCGTATTTTTTCAAACCATTCATTTGAGAATCAATATTTTGATATACATACAAGAACAAAACTTGTTAAGAATGATGTGGGGCATATTTTTTGTTCAATAAATGTCTTTCTATCTTCAACGGTTTTGGCTATATGAGCTATATGCATGCATAGGATGACCGTATTGCTTTTTTTGCGTTTTCAGGGTATGCCGCTTTGCGCCTGGTTTTTAGATATAAATAAGGACCAGGACTATACAAAAAATTACTGTTTTTAGTTGTAACAAACTCACTTTGTTGGAAAAACATGTCCTTTGAATTGTGTGCCAACATTTATTTTGTAGAATTTGAGTGTGTAAATAGTAAATTGCTGAACACAATACTGTGAAACCTGCCCGTAGCCTTAAATCTTAATCCTTGTTAAATAAAGTTCAATTCAATTCTCTCTTTAAATCCTCTCTCTCTCTCTCTCTCTCTCTCTCTCTCTCTCTCTCTCTCTCTCTCTCTCTCTAATCGGGTTTTAGAGCTAACCATTCCTGCCACACTGCCTTAGTTTCTCTTGTTGATCAATGGCTGGAGAAAATCAACGACAATGAATTCTGTGGTGCCATTTTTGTTGATTTTGCTAAAGCCTTTGACGTTATTGATCACACGTTATTACTGAGAAAATTCGCATTGTATGGCGTCGGAATCGAAACTGTCAAACTTATTAGTTCATTTCTCACCGGCAGACAACAAACTGTACTAACAAACGCCTCGGCGTCGAGCATGCAAGAAGTAAAATACGGTGTACCACAAGGATCGGTTTTAGGACCCCTCCTCTTCTCTATATACATTAATGACCTCCCCCTATATATTCAAAATGTATGTGAACTTTTTGCAGATGACACCACAATTCACTCCAGCAACACAAATTTAACTCGCTTATCAGAATCACTTCAAAGAAGTTTAAACCAGTTGACAGCGTGGACTGAACTAAACCATATGTCTCTTAACCCAAAGAAAACCAAATATATGGTCATAAAAACAAGACAAAAACGCCAGAATATTTATTCAGCTGGTCCTGCTTTAATGATAGATGGTGAAATAGTGGAAAAAGTCGACCATCACAAACTGCTGGGTGTTAATATCGATAACAACTTGTCTTGGTCAACCCACATAGAGCAACTTAGTAAAGTGGTGTCAAAGAAAGTGTACCTCTTATCTAGAATTAAACACTTCCTGAACTGCCACACCAGAAAATTATTCTTCATTGCTCATATTCAATCTGTTATTGATTACGCATCCACTCTATGGGACTCAGCAAGTGAAAATTCCTTAAAACCACTTAGCAGATTACATAAAAGAGCGCTAAAAGTAGTATTACAAAAGCACACTACCCTCACAGAGTTAGACTACATACATTTAGGGATCTTACCTCTAAAGTCAAGACTGCTTTTTAAAAAAGGAATCTTTATGCATAAAATTATATCCGAAACTTTACCCCAAACCATTTGTTCAAAGTTCTCTTTGAAGAATTCACACCACCTTATGAAATTTAACACTCCTCTTCCTAGGATAGACTTATTTAAGTCTAGTCTAGTTTATTCAGGTGGCCGTCTCTGGAACGCTCTTCCGAATGCCTTACGGGAAGCTACCAGCACAGATTCTTTCAAAAACAAATATATATCCCATTTAATGAAAATAGTATATTCTTGATTGTTATGTCCTTTGAGACACAGTCACTCACTTTTGATTTATTGTTTTGTTTATGAAATTATGATGTTCTGCATAATATCCATTGTCTTGCAGAGTTGATGTACTATTGCATAGTATTCTTACTCTAATTGACTTGCAAATTTTTGCTTTGCACCTTGTCATGAACATGTATAAACTACAATGTTTCATATAATGCACGTATGTACATAAACTTATACTGTTTTACTAATTATGTAAGTATTGTAGTAGTAGTAGTAGTAGTTTTATAGTAGATTTAGTCCCTCTTTAGGGCGAGGGCCAGATGCAAAAAAGTATACCAATGCTTATTCTGTTACCCTCGTAAAATAAAGAATTGTCATTGTCATTGTCATTGTCTCTCTCTCTCTCTCTCTCTCTCTCTCTCTCTCTCTCTCTCTCTCTCTCTCTCTCTCTCTCTCTCTCTCTCTCGAAATTTCGTATAAGAATTCGAATTTCGTATAAGAATTCAAATTTGAATTCGAATTTTCGTATAAGAATTCGAATTTCGTATAAGAATTCGAATTCTTTTCTCCTCGGCTTTGTATATATAGAAATTCCGCATCCCACTCTGCTTGGTCTGACGATTTTATTGATTTGATGGATAACATTAAATGTAATAATCGTAATGTTTTGTTACTTGGTGATTTAAACATCGATTTGCATAAAACCCAGACAGCCTGGCGCTCAGTAACGTCTCTCTTTGGGTTCCATCAACTTGTGAACACCTCAACCAGATTGACTGATACAACATCAACGTTGATTGACCACATTTACACTAATAATACCTCCATGGTGTCAAACGTGAAAACTGTACCTTCAAGCATCAGTGACCATTATTCAATATTTTGTTCTTGGTCGTTCAAGTTGCCTAAGCCGGTGCACAAGGGCCATACAACTATTGAATATAGAAGCTTTAAAACGTTTGATGAAACCAAGTTCTTCTTTGATCTCAGTTTAGCACCATTTTCCTCTGTGTTTAATCATGTTGTTGCTGACGAGGCGTTGGGCGCCCTTCTAGATATATTTTATCCTTTTGTGGATAAGCATGCCCCACTACGTCACCACAGAGTGAAATATCCATCTCTTCCCCCATGGTTGACGGAACAGATTATTAAAGCCATGTCCCTGCGTGATTTTTACAAAGCAAACAACATGAAGTCTGACTTTAAGAAACAAAGGAATAAAGTGACAGAATTAACACGTCAAGCAAAAGGAAATTATTTTAATAAATCAATCGAGGACAAGAAAGATATTGCAACTGTTTGGCGTGCTGTTAATAACATAGTAGGTAAATCTAAACAGAACTCAAATCGGTCTGCCACAACCATCTCCCCTGAAGATTGTAATAACCATTGTTTGTCCCTTGCCAATAGGCTAAATGAATCTGCAAAATGCAACAGTCCTGATTCTGACTTTGAAGTCTCTCTCTCAAAATTACATGATTTTTGTAATGACAAATGTAAATCAGACGATTTTTTTACTATTCCAGACATGGCAGTGCATGAGGTAGGTAAGGCGCTAGAAGGCCTTGAGAATAAAAAGTCCATGGGTCCTGACAAGATTCCTCCTTACTTGGCCAAATTAGCTCTACCTTCAAGGCCTCAATTTTGACCCAAGAAGTCCGGATGCAAGGAAGCGCGACTAAGAGATCTTCAACAACCGGTACCAACCGTTTGAAGGCTGCATATAGTTATGATATACTGAACTAGGGTTTTCAAGGTGTGATATTTTTTTCCAATACCAGTTAATTAAGTTAGTAGCAACAGTTAACTGTTCTGTCAAGTGAAAAATGTATGAAGCTTCGATATGGACAGGTAAAATCAGTACTTTGTTTACAGCGAGGGAGGGTACGTAGTGCTGTCACCTCTGTGTGTGAGTTCAGGTTTAATTTTTTAAATGCCTGCAGTTCAGACAGAAGATTGTGGAAGCTGATAAGAACTTGTGTCAGAGGATAGTAAGAAGTGTTTCGGCTTCGTACCGACTATACCATCATCCAGGACTTTTGTGTATTATTCGGAGAACGTATCAGAGCCGAGGACATGTGTTGTGAACAGCGATTCTCAGTGATGAAAGTGTAGTGTGTGTAATGCCGGACTGTGTTCTTCTTCAACTTTGGAATGGCAAGGAGGTATTTTGTGAGATGTTTTATGATTTGATATCCATGTACTGATGATTTGATTCAATAGCGAAATGTTTGAAATGTTCATTCGTTTTGTGCCATGTTTGTTGTTCAAGAGCGTGTTGTCACCATCCCTTATGAATGTGCCGATATGGACGTGTGTGAATGTTGGTGCAGACATGAGCGTTTGAGCGAGTGAATTTAGAAGCCCCGTGCATGAAAAAGTCATTACCGGACAACTAAATCAGCAAACATAGAAATTCCTTGTCATACACATCGATCTGATCAAGGTAATAATGTTAGCACTTTTTTTTCAATTTATTTCACAGTTATTTGTTATTTTTTTTATGAAATTATAATGCAATTCACTGATTTTAAAAAACATGATTCCAATTGTCTCCCTTGAACAAATTTGTTTGTACAAAATTTGTTACTTACTTTTTTTTTTCCAGGCTATATCAAGGAAAATTCTTATTGAACTGATTGTGGGACCGTGCACAAGCTGACAGACTTGAACTCAAAAGTTGCAGAAGATTCTTGGTTGCGACTTTTGAGTTCAAGCCGATCAGTTTGTGCACAGTCCCAAGATTTGCCTATATTTATTTATCACTTAAAATAAAATACAGTTTTTCTTTTAATTAAACTGTAGATATGTCAAAGACTGTTTTGAATAATTTTGGGGGGTAATTTTCTTTAAAAAATAACTCAAGTGAATGCACAAATTGTGTACTAAAGTGTCGGTACAAGGGAGACAATTTGAAGCCATAAAACAAAGCAGTATATTGCATAATAATATTCTTCAATTATAACAAGAAATAAGGAATAAACATCTCTTGACATGCTGTCTACCTAATTATCTTGATCGCATTTATTTAAAGTGGAAATCGTTATGTTCGTAAGCTCACATACAATCATTTATGAAACAAACTCGGACCAGACCAGTGGTTTGATTGATAATGGGCCCTTTATTCTATACAGTACCAGAGTAAATTATATAAACCATTACATGACAAAATAAGCTTCTTGCTCTTTGGAGTGATGTGGCCTTTGGCAGCTCATCAACCCAGTAATGTAGACCTGCCTTTTTTACGAAGAAGGAACATGCATACCGAAAGATCACCATATGTGTAAAACCATACTGCAGTGTCATTTTTCAGTAGAGAATCAACAGAAAAAGAGCGTATGTTCTCCTTCAGCTTCATGTTGTCTTTCTTCAAGCCAGAAACATCTTCAGTCAGACGATTAATCACAGAGGCCTGTTATGTAATTGTCATCTGCAGCTCTGCCAACTTGAGGTAGTCTGTGTTCCAATAACAATACCCTCACAGGTAGTCGTGTCCCTCTTTGCAAAGGCATGATCTGGCCCTGGTCCTAAGCTCTCACTGGATGCGGAGGGCAAAGGAACGGCTGCTTCTGTAAATACAAAATCAAATGTATACAATTAGCAATATAATTAGCATCAATGATCTTGTTATCAGATTACACATGCATCACACTCACAGCATTTAAGCATGAAAATACATGAGGGAAATAACTCCTGAAATTGAAAAAAAACTTAGGGGTGCGGGAGATGTTCTATGCAAAATCAAAATTGTAGAAATCTAGTGCTATTTTTGTTGTTGCATCAATTCAATGGTACATTTCTGGGAATAAAAAAAATGATTCAGCATGAGCTTTATCGATGTCTTGAAAACTGCATCACTATCTGTATCAAGTAACCTCCTTAATCTTCTCCATTCAAGAGTCGGTTGATTGAATGCACGCGGCTTGTCGACTTATGTCTACATCTTGTTTGTTTGTTTTCTAAAATCTTGAATCTGTTTCGTGACCCTTCCTATGCATCCGTTTTGGGCTGCCGATTGATTTTAAATTTCTTATACACTGATGTAGGAAGACAATTAATTGAAGTCAGCAGATCATAAATTGATAAAAACAAACAAAGCTTACTTGGCTCTGAGTCTCTTCCAGATCCGATGATATTTTCAGCGTTGACACTGGGGGGTGGGAGCAAAACCGCTTGCTTGTCGTCAGTCTTCAGCGGACAAAGTCACGTCTCCGACCAGTACCTTGTCCTTCTGCTAGAGTCACTTGTTCTTGATGTTCTCTCAAATCCAAGATTAAGGGTGGGTACGAAGTCAACGGAGTTGGCATCGTTGATAGCCGTGCCATTGGCAGACACGAAGTGACGCGAGCAGACTTTTCAATGGCACGACAAACCCCTGTCGTCGGATTGCTTGCACCCATCGCGTCCTTCGCTGTTGCGCCTTCGCACTTGCACCCATCGGAAAGCCATACAATGACAAATTCTGTCCACCGTATTTCTCTTTCTTCATTCCACTGTTGCACTTGCAGTTGCAAACACAACAATTTGCCTCGTCGTCTCCGCACTTTACTTTGCACCAAGCCTCGTTGTCGATTTTTCCTTTTGCCCCCTAGTTCCGGTAGATCTGACAATAAACTTCACAGCGCATGCGCCAAAATTTAAGTGAAAAAGGTCTATTTGTTTTCTTTCTCAGTTTACATGACATGCTCCATGCTGAAAACAATTTACAGTCATGTCTATCACCGAAAAAAGAAGGTTCCAAAACTCCATAACTTCCACATTTGTTAACTCAAATCTTGTTTAAAACAAAACAAAAAAGTCTTGATCTCCTTTAAAAAGTGCGTTGTTATTCGTATCGTCTTCGTCAAACAAGTACAGTATTGTTTGGTCTTTTTATTTTACTCCTTTAAAAAGTTTTTAAAAATGTGTCCGGGGGGAACGTCCCGGAAAAGGCAGGGGAGGGCAGAGATTCCCAAAGTCCTACGTACAGTATATTTCCTTGCACAGAAACGACGATGGGCAATATATGATATCCATCATTATCCCATGTCTCTGTTAGCTGAGGAGGTGATTATTCTGGATAATCCATCACAACCATATGGATAATCTATATCAACCGAGTCTCGATCTCACCTGTCATTGGTCATTGTCTTTGATCTTCGAGTACAATTGAATAATTTATAGAGGTCATCTGCATATTTATCGTTAACTCTGGGACTTCTTTCTTCAGCAAAACGATTGAGATATTCTGCGGTATAAAAGTCGAACTCACGTTTAGCTAACGATCTACATACATTTTAACATTGAAGAGTTAAAGCCATATGTACTCGATGACTATACACGCTAATTGCTTTACCAACAGCTGGAGACATGCTAAATTAAGTTCCCTGCAAAATATTGTGGTCTAGGACCCCTTCGATGTTGAGATATTTGAATTTTTATTTTGATCTAGATGGTCCTATTTATAGATTTGGCAACACATGTAACGTTGATGCAAGGGAGCTAACACCGCGGCTTTGTTGACATCCTCACTTTTTCAGAGGCTAGAACAAGCTGTAATGCATGTATTATGGTCCGCGCATGGTGACATATCGTCATTATATGGTCTTATGGTGCGTTTGCCAGAGGCTCGGTAATACCTGAAAATCGACCCTAGGGAAAATATGCACGATATTTAGAACTCGGAGTGTGTAACCTATATTTGTCTTTTCTGTCCATCCCCTGACATCCAACCCAGCCACCCAAACGTCAACCATAATACAGGCGTTAAAGTGAACGAAAAGTTTACACACGGAACAGAAAATGCCTGCACAGATATGACAAAAAGCCATGGATTCTTCCATTCTCTCGGGAGCCATAAGAGCACAATTCGCCACGAAGATAATGGCACCAGAGGACTTCCCTGGGGGGATGCAGGCACGAGGTGACAAGAGCTAGGAGAGTGCGACAGAAAACTGTGGCAAGTTCTACACGCCTCTATGTGCAGCGAAAGAGCAAACCCGCCCATGACTCGATCAATACACACCATGATGGCTTTATGCCTCTTTGATGCAATTTTGCCTGTGGTCTCTGTCAAAGTAGAGTAATGGCCTTATGTTTCTGTGGTTGCTGTGCTAGAGAGATGCGCAACTATAATGTCCCTTTTTATGCCTCTTTGGTGCAATTTTGCCTTTGATCTCTGTAAATGTAGAGTTATGGCTTTATGTTTCTGTGGTAGCTGAACTAGAGAGATGGGTAACTGTAATGTCCCTTTTTATGCCACTTTGGTACAATTTTGTCTGTGGTCTGTGTCAGATTTATGTTTTCGTGTTAGAGAGACCTGAATCTATAGTGAAGATAGGTTCTTTTAAGTGCCTTTGATGCAACTTTACGTGCAGTTTGTTTCAAAGTAAAGTAGATGCAGTTTTAAATTTGATCTGTGTCAGCGAAAAACCATGACTTTATGTACTAGACAGAGTTGCGTCTGTAGTCTTTCTGGCTCTTTGAAATACCTTTGCTTCCGGTCTGTGAGTGATGACTTTATGCCCATGTCTTCTTGATGCTCCTCCTTATCGCTCTTTCATACATCTTTTCTAGCAGTCTGTGTTGATGACTTTGTGTTTCTAAAGTTGCACAGAGGTCAATTCTTCTCTGTATGCCTCTTTGAAACCACTTTGCTTACTGTCTGCGTCAGTGAATGATAAAGACGTTATGGATGTTTTATGGTGTGATGGCTGTTTGTGTCTTTAATACATTTTCCTTGCGCCAGAACGCAAGAAACGATACGTCCCCCCCCCCCCCCCCCTATTACCCCGACTCCTCACTCCCTGAAGATGAGTTGACATTTTTTGGTTAATGTTTTCACACTCATCTGTGTCTTTGTTCAGTATGTTTGCACACATAGGCAGCTTCATCCTTTAATCCACCATACCTACTTATTAGTTCAATAGTCGACGTTCTAGGCTAAGTTGAACTAAACTGACTCGCACACATACTGTAAACCGACAAGTCTAAAGAGCATGTGTGCATTTCACATTTGATGTTTGCACCTCTTTGCATAGGCAACCGTCCCTGACCTCTGATGATTTTTGTAGGACATCAAATAGCTTTCCACACATCACACAGGGCCCTGTCCCAATGCGATTACACAGTCGGATGATTTTATCGTTTTCTCCGGTTATTTATCACGTCAAATTTGCCCAATGTTATTAGCATGCTCGCATTGCGGAGGCGTCGGCCACTTGCCTAAGAAGTGCACACTTCTTAGTGCTCTGTGCAAGATATCTTGTTATGTGCACGTGCAGTTCGGGTTTATCGATCTGTGCACACACATTGTGGATCTGCCTTACAAAAAAAGTTTAATCTCATTCTGCGTTCTTTTCAGCGCTGTCTCTCATAAACATTTTAAAGCGTGCAAGTTATGCTATGAACCATAGTGGCCGGGTCAATGACTTACCGGTTTTATGGCCTCGTTAACAGTGAACAGCTGTAAAGGAAACCCAGTAAATAATGTATAATTATTATTTTCTTGAATGAAGTTTTGTTTAACTAAACAAAACACTCTCGCTTTTACAAATAGATAGATAGATAGATAGATAGATAGATAGATAGATAGATAGATAGATAGATAGATAGTTAGATAGATAGATAGATAGATAGATAGATAGATAGATAGATAGATAGATAGATAGATAGATAGATAGATAGATAGATAGATAGATAGTTATACATAAATTAATTAATTAATGGAAAGATGACGATCAATACAAGGTAAACGTTCACCGGAAAAGCTAGAAATAAAAGTGCCCCTGTGTGTATATGGAGGGTGACGACTGTCCGTGTGGCTGTGTAAGTGTACTTCATTTAGCTTCAAATGCATGCACAGATGCGACTTGCAGTGGCAAAAAGATGTTTGAACCCATCCAAGTTCTATCTCATAAAGACGGCAAATTTACAAAGATGGAAAAAAAATAGTCATTCCAGTCCCTGCAAAGAAACATCACTTCTGCCACCACAGACCCGTCTCACCCGGGCTAAATCACATTTTTGGATGGAACCATAACCTAATTTGTCTCCCTCATAACCCATCATTCAGTCCCGCCAATATGATTTACTCTTGACACGCCAGGCGTCCCATGCCATTCTAGACACGCCAGAATCATGGGATAGTGGTCAAGAATTGCTTAGAGTCTCCCGCCGGACCGGTCAGCGTGTCGTTCGTGACACTTTCAGGAAAATATGGTGTATTGGCAAGGGGCAAAACTGAGAAAAGTCTCGTATAAAATGGTACTTTAAGGCACAGGTATTGTATAGTGGATAGCTGTTTATTTTCTCAAAAATTAATGTCTATAGATTCTATTGAGACCAATTGTCAATATGGAAGATGGCAGCAGCTATATGCAATTGTTTTGGTCAAACCGGGCCAATTACATGCCAAAAGTATCCCACAAGGTACCGGCACGGTTGGCCTAGTGGTAAGGCGTCTGCCCCGTGATCGGGAGGTCATGGGTTCGAACCCCGGCCGTGTCATACCTAAGACTTTAAAATTGGAAATCTAGTGGCTGCTCCGCCTGGCGTCTGGCATTATGGGGTTAGTGCTAGGAATGGTTGGTCCGGTGTCAGAATAATGTGACTGGGTGAGACATGAAGCCTGTGCTGCGACTTCTGTCTTGTGTGTGGCGCACGTTAAATGTCAAAGCAGCACCGCCCTGATATGGCCCTTCGTGGTCGGCTGGGCGTTAAGCAAACAAACAAACAAAATCCCACAAGGTATAGCAAGAAGTGGTAAAAAAAACCAAAAAAGTTGTAAAACCTCTCGATGGAGAGACCACAAAGTCATGGTCATTTTTTGCTTGCTTCCAGGAAATTGAAGGGATCTTTCTTCAGACTTGAATACTTGATGTTTGGTCTTCGCACGCCATTGTCATTCAGCGGTAATAAAGAAGCAGTCAATTGCTTATCGTCTTATTATCTTTACAAACAAGAAGGGCAAAGCCCATACGACTCACATGCTTGACCTTTACATGACCTTGACCTTCAGCTAAACCTAGCAATGACAACATACACTAAGAACTGCTTTACACATTTTTCCTACCAAAATACATGTGACCTTGACCCAAGGTCAAGGTCATCCAAGGTCATGCAACACAAAGCTGTTAATTCAAGACATAGGAAGTACAATGGTGCTTATTGGCTCTTTCTACCATGAGATATGGTCACTTTTATGGTTCACTACCTTATTTTGGTCACATTTCATAAGGGTCAAAGTGACCTTGACCACATGTGACCAAATGTGTCTCATGATGAAAGCATAACATGTGCCCCACACAATTTTTAAGTTTGAAACAGTTATCTTCCATAGTTCAGGGTCAAGGTCACTTCAAAATATGTATACAATCCAACTTTGAAGAGCTCCTGTGACCTTGACCTTGAAGCAAGGTAAACCAAACTGGTATCAAAAGATGGGGCTTACTTTGCCCTATATATCATATATAGGTGAGGTATTAAATCTCAAAAACTTCAGAGAAAATGGGAAAAATGGGAAAAATAGCTGTTTTTTAGACAACATTTATGGCCCCTGCGACCTTGACCTTGAAGCAAGGTCAAGATGCTATGTATGTTTTTGGGGGCCTTGTCATCATACACCATCTTGCCAAATTTGGTACTGATAGACTGAATAGTGTCCAAGAAATATCCAACGTTAAAGTTTTCCGGACGGACGGACGGACGCCGGGACGGACGGACGGACGACTCGGGTGAGTACATAGACTCACTTTTGCTTCGCATGTGAGTCAAAAAACACCGAATAGACAATACTAGGTAAGCTTGTCTTGTCTATTTCTTGCTATTGTATGAAGATAACTAGTGACGGGGATATTAGTTTAGACTGTACAAAATGAGATGTGTGGCTTTCTCACGCCATTGTTAAAAAAAAAACCGGTTAACGTAGAAGCCGGCAAAAATTGCTTATTATCTGCTTACAGACCAATTAGACGGCAGTACATCACCCTATCCTTTCCATCAATGGAGGGCAACAAAAACATTTTCGCGAAGTGATCTTTCCAGGAAACTGGACATCGAGGGGGATATTTGTGTGCCCGGGAGAATAAGATGTGTGTCCATCTCACGCCACGGTAAATAGACACCATTAATGAAGAAGCGATCAAAAATACCTTATCCTCTCGACAGTCACGACTGGGTCACCGTGCCCTTTTTAAAACCTTCTTGGTCTTCTGGGGGAAAGCAGAACGTTGTTACAAACTTAGCTCTGGCTGGAATAAGTAAAAGATATGTCACAATAAATCGTGTTCAATTGACAAGAGTATTGTAGGAATGTTCCTGGCCTTTTGGGAAGTACACATGTTATAGGGCCCTTTGTTTAGACTGGAATACGAGGTGCTTGGTCTGCTCACACTATGGCCAATGAACATGAATAATGAAAAAGCAAACACTGCTGTAAAAGTTAAAACATTAAAACAAAAACTCATCATTTTCCGAAGCAGCAGACAGACAACACTTGGTCAACGTGGCCCTTCTGGCACTTACTTGGTCTTTAAGGAATGCAGAGAGCAGTAACAAAAATTGTGGACGCGTTCAGTAAAAAAACAAAAGCGTGACACGTGGCAAAACACACTTCAATTATATAAATAACTAGAGGAATACCCGGCTTCGCCGGGGTGAATCGCGAGACAAAGACAGACAGCGTGGCGGTTCACCACAATCACCTTTGAAGGCAAAGTCCTCTCAAACGGGATTCAGAATTTTAGAGCTTATTTCTAAGCCCTATATTAACTGTTATGGCTTCTCAAAGCCAGAACATACAGACAGACAAAAGCCGCCAGACCCCATCACAAACAGAACTCTACAATCCACAGGTGTTGCCTCCACACACACACACACACACACACACACACACACACACACACACACACACACACACACACACACACAGAAGCCGTATATATAGATAGATAGATGACAGTGGATTTTTTGATAAATAGATTTGACCTTTGCACTTTTACAGTGAGGACAACTTACGGGTACATGCAAGGAAAGCCCACAACATCCAAGGCGAACAACTCTGCAGAGTCTGCTGTGAAGGGCGACGGTAGTCTCCCTGTCACACTCGACCCACTTTGAATGAACTTTGTCCCCAAAGTTCCGAACCATGGACCCGCCAAGCTTAGGTTCCTCCCAGGTTGGTGGAATGGGAACAGCACGAAAATGATTCAGTGGCCTGAACATTTCATGGCGAGTCCCATCCCTGTCGACGACGCCAAATGTAACCGAGTGCCGAAACACCACAATCACCTTTGAAGGCGAAGTCCACTCAAACGGGATTGAGAATAACTGTTATGGCTTCTCAAAGGCCAGAACATACAGACAGACAAAAGCCGCCAGACCCCATCACAAACAGAACTCTACAATCCACAGGTGTTGCCCACACACACACACACACACACACACACACACACACACACACACACACACACACACACACACACACACACACACACACACACACACACACACAGAAGCCGTATATATAATGTATATCTATATCTATCAATATAAAGAGATAGATGACAGTGTATTTTTCGCGTGGCTATAAATTGATTCGACCTTTGCACTTTTACAGTGAGGACAACTAACGGGTGCAAGGAAAGCGTTCTGGACAGTGCAGTGACATTCTAAAAATAGTAACGTAGTAACAGGAAAATGGATTGACGCCACACGAAAGAAGGGAGATAAACGCAAAACACTGGAGAAGATAAGGAAGAGTTAGTGGGAATGGATCTGGGAAGATGAACAGAAAAACCAAAATCGGTTCAGCGCTGCGCGCTAAGAGCACGTGTTGAAAATTCTCATCGACCAGGTTGTGTCCGGAGTCTACCTGAATATGCCCACCAAATTTGAAGCAGATCCATCAAGAATTTGGCCGTGCATCGCGAACACACACACAGACACACACACACACACGCACACACACACACACACACACACACACACACACACACACACACACACACACACACACACACACACACAAGTCGTATATATATATACAGATGTAGCAGTGGTCAAAATTGTTCGTCAACTTCACAAAACAGGCAGTCACAAATCAGCCATTCCGTCCTTTCAGAACGTTCCTGGTCTTTTGTGAAGTTTTGTGTTCTTCTTCTTCTTCTTCTGCGTTCGTGGGCTGAAACTCCCACGTACACTCGTGTGTGTTTTTTTTGCACGAGTGGAATTTTACGTGTATGACCGTTTTTTTTACCCCGCCATTTAGAAAGTTTTGTGTTCTAAGGCCCTTTGTTTGGACTGAAATACGAGGTGCTTGGTCCGCTCACACTATGGTCAATAAACATGAATAATGCAGGAGAGGACCCAAACTGCTCATTATCTTCCGACGCACAAGGCAAACACTCGGTCCTCTCCGACACTTACTTGGTTCTTTGGGAAAATAGAGAGCGAGAGGGACATGTGTGCAATGTTGCAATGTTGGGTATATCAACACCATGGTCAATAAATATGAATAAATAATTTTTAAAAAAACGTTCATTGACTTCTGTAATATCAGGCAGGCGGCAATAGGTCACGGTCATCGTAATTATCCTTTTCAACACTTGCATGGTCTCCGGTGAGAAGGATGCTGTTGTTGTTTATCATTGCTTCTTGTGTCTTTAGTAAACCCATGGTGTTATGCGAGAAGGATGCAGCGGGCGATCTTTTTATATATTAATCAGAATACTCTTAACAAACAAACAAATACAAATAAAAGCTATTCACAAAGGAACTGGGTGGAAGAGATTTTTTTTTTTTTTAATGGAATATGAGGCATTTTTACCCTTGATTGCAAGAAGTGGACAAACAAAACAAAACAACAAAACGTGCCAAGAAACGCGTCAAGTGCAGTGTGTCACTGACAAAGGCAAAGAAACGTACAATTCGCGAATCCTCTTTTTATCGGACACAGTGAACGTTAAGTACTTCTGTACTTCTAAGTGGGACTTTCTGTGTCTGGAGGTTTGAGTACACTTAAATAAATACTAACCTTCAACCGAAATGTTTTCTGACCATCGTATTTTTAGGGGAAATCCAATAAGTTGGTCCTCATCACGTATCTAACTTCATAAAAAAGAAAATTCTATCGCTCTTACATAATTATAAAAGGTGCGGGGATAGCAAGCAAATGCTCAGTAGGGAACAGAGACAACGTTGATGTCATGTTGTTTTTACATTTAGTCAAGTTTTGACTAAATGTTTTAACATAGAGGGGGAATCGAGACGAGGGTCGTGGTGTGTGTGTGCGTGTGTGTCTGTCTGTCTGTCTGTGCGTGTGTGTGTGTAGAGCGATTCAGACTAAACTACTGAACCGATCTTTATGAAATTTGACATGAGAGTTCCTGGGTATGATATCCCCAGACTTATTTTTCTTTTTTTCGATAAATGTCTTTTATGACGCCATATCCGGCTTTTTGTAAAAGTTGAGGCAGCACTGTCACACCCTCATTTTTCAATCAAATTGATTGAAATTTTGGCCAAGCAATCTTCGACGAAGGCCGGACTTCGGTATTGCATTTCAGCCATCTTAATGACTTTGGTCATTAAAAATCTTAAAATTGTAATTAAATTTTTTTTTATAAAACGATCTAAATTTACGTTCATCTTATTTTTCAGCATTTTCTGATTCCAAATACATATAATTATGTTATATTCTGATTAAAAACCAAGCTCTCACATTTAAAAATATAAAAATTATGAGTCAGTCTGTCTGTCTGTCTGTCTGTCTGTCTGTGCGTGTATGTGTGTGTAGAGCGATTCAGACTAAACTACTGGACCGATCTTTGTGAAATTTGACATGAGAGTTCCTGGGTATGATATCCCCAGACTTATTTTTCTTTTTTTCGATAAATGTCTTTTATGACGTCATATCCGGCTTTTTGTAAAAGTTGAGGCGGCACTGTCACACCCTCATTTTTCAATCAAATTGATTGAAATGTTGGCCAAGCCATCTTCGACGAAAGCCGGACTTCGGTATTGCATTTCAGCTTGGTGGCTTAAAAATTAATTAATGACTTTGGTCATTAAAAATCTTAAGATTGTAATTAAAAACATTTTTTTATAAAACGATCTAAATTTACGTTCATCTTATTTTTCATCATTTTCTGATTCCAAAAACATATAAATATGTTATATTCGGATTAAAAACAAGCTCTCAAATTTAAAAATATAAAAATTATGATCAAAATTAAATTTCCAAAATCGATTTAAAAACAATTTCATCTTATTCCTTGTCGGTTCCTGATTCCAAAAACATACAGATATGATATGTTTGGATTATAAACACGCTTACAAAGTTAAAACGAAGAGAGGTACAGAAAAGCGTGCTATGCACCACATGCACAGCGAAACCCCTACTGCGCTAAACAGGCTCGTCAGTTCTACTGCGTTTTGCACGAGCGGCGGACTACGGTCATTGTGAAAAATGCAGGGCGTTCAGTTTCATTCTGTGAGTTCCACAGCTTGACTAAATGTAGTATTTTCGCCTTACGCGACTTGTTTTTATCTCAGAGTGCCAGTTTAATAAACACCCCGTTTAATAACAAATTGTCCCCCTGGGGACCGTTCCGTATGGGGCAGAACGGGTGTTACACCGGCAGTCCCAGAGGAGAAAATGACATTATCTTTGTCTCGGTTCCGTCCTGAGTATTCGGACGGTCTCCCCGCAAACTCTATATTCTCTCGTTAACTGAGAGTAACTGGATGAATGTAGCGTCAAGCCCTAACACTGACGGGGAGAGAAAGAGGTGATGTAAAAAGCCAAATATTGATTGTACGGCGTTGCGGGGCTGTCAGACATTTCTCTACCCAGGGACTGTCTCTCTCTGAGGGGAGACGTTTGCTTGGAGCTCTTAGAGGTGCGGTCACCCGCTGATGTGTTGACATTGTGTGTTGTCGCTCAGAAACTAGGGACGTCTAGAAGCACGGGAGAAAGTTGGCACGTGATGTATGGAAGAGATTGGTTGTGACCCAGTTTTGTGAGGGAATGGGGGGGGGGGATGGGGGCACACTGTTTAACATAGCCATCTGCTTTTGGGTCACACTTTTTCTGTTGTATTTTGTAAGGCTCATTTGGAGTTTCTTATCAAGGTGTTGGCTCTCGTACATTCCAGCTTATGAGTCAATACCAGATAGAATTGAGCACACACATGATTTGTTTGGTATATATGGTGCAATTATTTTCTGATTTGATTTTTTTTAAATGGTCTAGACTCAGCAAATATAATCTTGCTCTAAAATACAAATCTTAGGCCTAATAGTACAAATGTGGAGTTATTAGATATTGCATGTGCTTGAACTCTTGGAGGTATGGTCACCCACTGATGTGTTGACATTGTGACTTGTCCCTGAGAAACTGGATACTCTCCAGAGATAAAGTCAAAACCCAAGATAAAGCCAAAACAAGAAATTCAGTTGATCCCAGGATCAATTCAACACGGGCCGAAACATTGACAATATCAAAGAAACAGGAAGTTGTACACCTGTTGGTACAGGTAAACAAAATAATAGTGTTGATGTGTCCTGTTAAATTGTCTTTTCGGCGTTTGTACATAAATGGGAGATAACAACTATCGCAATATCAAGGAAGAAGATTGTTGTGAAAGTAATGCAATAATGAATAAGAGCTCAATAATGAATAAGACCTATTGGCTTAACAGAAAGGAAGGCTACTCTACCTTTATGGAAGTGATGCAATAATACTGGTATTGGTGACAGAATATGTTTTCCACCAAGAAACCGATCGATCAACCAAGGAACCAAAAGACAGAGCGAGCGATAGACGTTGCAACAGGTAGGAATGGTATTGTTTTTGGTCTGAATGAGCGTCATACAGTGGCATGTCACAGTGTAGAAGGGAAAGTAGTAAAAGTAGTTATAAATAGAAATGAATGAAATCAAAGTGTATGATGCAAATAACTTTATTTAAAATTATCACTGAGTCACAAAATAATAAAGCAAGAAAGAATACAGTGTTAGTGAAACTGTTGTAAATGGCAAAATGCTGTTGCCATGAATACACATTTGAATGCTAGTAATGTAGCACCAATATATGACCCATTGTCACACTTAAACGAAGATCTGGCTGACTTTGTTGAGGATGTGGCCAGGTTTCCTGGGAGGGCAGTAGTCAATGTAAAAGACTATTTCTTTGAAAAAACATATACCATCTAAAGAATGGAAGTAGACTTGATCCGAAAACATTTGTGTTGGCCATTGTACCAATCATGAAGTACACTTTTTTGTGCAGTCACTGTCTCTTCCCCTGTAAATTTTCGAGTCAGGCGGACCTTTGACCCAGTACATTTCCCGGTAACAGCCATGCAATTCCAGGAAGCGCTGTTGTGTTGAGGCCTTGTTAAGGTTAATTTTTTTCCAAAAAATACTTGTTGAAGTTATTATTATTATTATTATTATCATATTATGTTGAAGTAACACGCCGTACAAGCCGTTACGCTGAATGCGTGGAGGTGTCGGAGGCGGGGGGGGGGGGGGGGTGGAGAGAGAGTTGACTCTGATATCTATGAGGCCCTGTAAGCGTTACAGACGGTTTCGGTTTCGGTTTCGAAGGAAGGGAGACAAACCACAGCACGTCTTCCACAGGTTGATTTCTTCCCTTCTAGTGCAGGAATAAAAAATATTCATACGCAAATTGTTAGCAGATGTTAAGATTTTAAGTACAACAATGTTAAAATAGATGAATTTTTTCACATAAAAAATACACATGTTATTGTTTGTTTGAAAGACCCTGGTAAAAATAGACAACAAACTTTCAAGTTTGAAAAGAAAGTACTTTTTGTGTTGTCCGTTTGTGATAAAATTCACCTGTGCTCTACAATGTCTCCCAAACTGACGACTATATTTTGTACTCATTTACATTGTACAGTGAAGGGTTCGACAGTGGTAGTCTATGAACTCATACACATGTTTTTGTTAGAATTCAAATTCTTGTGACACACTTCTTCTTGTTCATTTCATGTGCCTGTGATTTGTTTGAGCACATTGTGAGGTATTTGACCACAGACTACAAACGGAAACAAAGAACGAAAAACAAAAATAAAAACATGCACCAGCAATCACAGTCTAGTGCCCTCCAAAGAACACTCGCTGGGGAAAATCAAATTACAAAACTTCGAAAGCACTCACGAGAGACGCGCAAATTCGCAATCACTCCAAGTTCTTATAAAAAAAACGCTGGCGCTGGACCCGAGTACTCTTCAGACTGGCTCGCTCCCCCAGTATGAACATTTTTGTCTTGTACACGTGGATTTAAACAAAACAAAACAAAAAAATTTATTTATTTTACACAATTAAAAAAATTATTAGAGTAAAATAAAACATTAAAACGTTCATAATAAACAATAGTAAACAAGAATTTAAAATTTTTTTAAAAAAATAAAAAAATAGACCGCCCATGCCGGGAATCGAACCCGGATCACTTTGGCCATAGACGAATCGCTTTCCACCCGGATCACTTGGATTAAAAAAAAAATTTTTTTTTTTATTTATTTTACACAATTAAAAAAATTATTAGAGTAAAATAAAACATTAAAACGTTCATAATAAACAATAGTAAACAAGAATTAAAAAAAAAAATAGACCGCCCATGCCGGGAATCGAACCCGGATCACTTTGGCCATAGACGGACGTGCTACGACAACTTTACTAGAGTTGTGCGCCTTGAATCACTGTGTGTATCTGTCGCTCTCTGTCTTTCAGTCTCACCGAGACCACACACTGCATTGTAGTTTCTTTGCCGAGACCAACGGCGACTTCCTGTCACGTGGTACATACGTCACAGAAATCCCCCATGAACAAAAATTTCTCCACCTGCAAGCTACTTACCCGACGCCAAAGACGAGCCGCTCCGGCGGCCCGTCAACAAGGACCGTGCTACAGAAAAACACTCGCTGCAAAAAAAGCTGCATCATACTTGTATACAAATACTGTAGAATATTACGTTTGTTAACATCTTCTTTTACTAGATGATTACCCGCTTCGCCGGGTACCGGCTTCGCCGGGATGATCGCGAAGAAGAAGTAGAGCCGAGTACCCGGCTTTGCCGGGTGAGTTGCGCACCGTACGCCGGCTTCGCCGGGTACCCGCGATTGACGCCACACGAAGGAAGGGAGATAAACGCGCAAAACACTGGAGAAGATAAGGAAGAGTTACTGGAAATGGATCTACAGAAAAACCAAAATCGGTTCAGCGCTGCGCGCTGAGAGCACGTGTTGAAAATTTTCATCGACCAGATTGTGTCCGGGGTTTACTTGAATATGCCCACCAAATTTGAAGCAGATTAATCGAGAACTTTGGCCGTGCATCGCGAAGAGAGACAGACAGACAGACAGACACACGCACCCACACACGCACACACACGTCACACACACACGTCACACACACACTCACACACACACACACACAAGCCGTATATAGATATAGAAGCTCTTCTTGTTCTTGAAAGACCCCGTAGCCAATTATCTAGATCGGAATCAAGCCATTACGACCTAGCCGCTTCTTCATATCCCCCATCCCAATCCCACCTCCTTCATCGTTTGCTCTTGCACTTAAAAAACAAGCCATTACCCTTTCGTATTCCTGTCATCAATGCCCCTTAGAGCCTTAACTTTCAGACAAGCATAATAGTGCCCAGACCTCGGAACCCCTTTTATGCATTTGGAGTATGCTCAAGCAAACTTGGTGTATTTTGAGACAAAATTAATGAGCGTACTCCACACAGCATTCAAACATCAATGATTCTAACATGTTTCACATGCGTCCGTCGCACCGTTAATTAAGTTTACCACACAGCATTGGAACATCAATGATTCAAACATGTTCACACACGTCCGTCGCACCGTTAATGAAGTTTACCAATACGTTTAAAACAAATGCTTTTTTTTAATGTTTACTGACAAAAACTTAAATCATGTGTTATTTTTCTCACGCCCCCTGTAAACAAGCCTCTTCTTTTCTTTTCCCTTTCGCCTAAGGGCGGTTTGATCGTCTGGCATGTCCATCTTTCGGATCGGAAACTAGAGCTAAAAGTTGGTCGACGCCAGCAGCTTGAACTCTCTGCAAGTTCAAATCTAGCTGACGTCACACTTGGTTAGATCGCAGAATCTTGCATGAATATTATATATGAGACAAAACTAAGATCAAACCCAAACACGAATTGTGATAACAAGGCATATCTGCTTCAAAGTAACCCCTGCAAAAGAACCTAAGATTTTAAAACCTTAAATGTGAGTTATTTGTGAGAAAGGGGAACTGATCAAAGAGAGTGTACAACTAGTAGGGATGAAAGTCCACTTAAACATCAGTGCTGTCCTCATTCACCTGCTATGTGATGCCCCCTCTCATGGTGAGCTACATTGGAATCAAGCCTTCAAGTCCGAGCAGCACATGTTGTTTAGTTACTCTGTCTGTCTGTCTGTCTGTCTGTCTCTCTCTCTCTCTATCTCTGTCGTTGTCTCTGTCTCTCTCTCACATCCTGGTAAACAAGCCTCTTTCTTTCTTGCCCTGTGATCATTTGGCAAGACAAATCTATCTTCTTGATCCCAGATTCTGGAGGATGCATTTCAACACCCTCCCGTCCATCCTTCGGGTCAGAGACTAGGAACAGGTCTTATCTCAACATCATGGGTTGACTTACGCACCCTTGAACACTGCAACCCACCCTCAGGGGCAAACACTAGCAAGGGGTCTAATATCAATATCAATGGTGGACTTAAGAACCGTTGCACACCCTCACCCATCCTACGAGTCAGATACTTGAGAGGGGTCTAATACGATAACCAATATCAATGGACTTCAAACCCCTCTCACACTCCCACCCATCCTACGTGTCAGATACTAGAGAGGGGCTTAATATCAATATGAATGGTGGACTTAAAAACCCTCGCACACTGCCACACATCCATCGGGTCAGAGACTAGAGAGGGGTTTAATATCATGTATGACTTTTGGATTAACAACCCTTTCACACTCCCACCCATCCTTCGAGTAAGACACTAGACAGGGGTTTAATATCAATATTGAACTTAAGAACCCTCGCATATATCCCAACCCATTCATCGAGGCAGAGACTAGAGAACGGTTTAATATCTATATGAATGATGGACTCAAAACCATGTGCACACTGCCACCCATGCATTGGTGTAAGAGACTAGAGAGGAGTTTATTATCAATATGAATGGTGGACTTAAAAACTATCGCACATTCCCACACATCCATCTGGTCATAGACTAAATAGGGGTTTAATATCAACATCAATGGACTTTAAAACACCTGGACACTGCCAGACATCATCCGGGTAAGAGACTAGAGAGGGCTTTAATACCAATATCAATGGTGGACTTAAAACCCCTCGCACACTGCCACCCCTCCTTCGGGTCACAGACTAGTGTTATCACTCTCTGTACACCAGTAGCTATGACTTTTCACATATCTGAACGTCTGGCGGACGTCACACTTGATTAAATTGCTGAATCTTGCATAAACACATCAGAAGAACCGAGAATAAGATTAAAGGAGAACTGCATGTACTCACGAGGCATGTCTGCTACAAAGAATGCTTTCGAAGAGAAACCTAAAATTGGGTAATGGGATGCATATACAGTCACTTTGAAATAGCAATGAACAACCAGAGATAAATCAAAACAACTGTAAACATTGGTGGCGTCCTGTCGCTCCCTTTAGATTTAAATGTAACCCCCAGGACTAACCTTCTTCTTCTAACGTTTTGGCTCATGTTGTCCCGTCCCTTTTCTCTTACTCCCTGTGTGAACAAGTCTCTCTTTTTTCTCTATCATTAAATGTCCTTTGATCGTCTGGCATGACAAATCTATCTTCCTGATCCGGTGCTCTGAAGGATGGACTTAAGCACCCTTCCGTCCATCCATCGGGTCAGAGAATAGAGAGGGGTCTAATTTCAACATCAATAGAGACAGGGATCACAGAGATAGGGGAACATAGTCGTCAATGCTGTCAATCGAAAGTTCCAGAATCGCTCCCAACAGGACCACCCCCAAGACAAGGACTGGTTCCAATTTACCTCCCCTTGGAACAAAAAAGAACTAGGCCGCCACAATAACCCCCGCTTTTCAATTACCTTCCCTGAGCGGAAAATAACTGATCAATCGAGTGGTCTGCTCTTTGATCTCACGAGGGGATCTGGGGTTTCTCGAGACTGTTGGGCTGTGAAGGCGAGCGTATTCATCCCTTCCCACCATGGGACAAAGCCTTGCCGCAAGCAATTTACAAACTCTGTTGACTGCGGCGAACTTTGGGCCGACGTTTCTCTTCCTTGTTCTGTGTATTGACCGAAATATGGATACGTGCAGCGACCATAAACTGTCTTTCAACTTTGCCAGCATTTTTCGCCAAAGCAGCATGAGCTTTGCTGTAGCGAAGGCGGAGATGTTGTTTTGTAAGTTTTCTGCTGAAGACACAATGTGTATAATTGTTGTTGGTGTTTTTTTGCTTGTTTTGTTGTTGTTTTTGGCACACGTGTATATGTGGGTTTTGTGTTTTTTGTAGTTGTCGTCTTAGTTGTTGATATTGTTGCAGTGTTGTTCTCATGCATCGGTCTTCTGACACTGACGCATTATTTTTCCGATAGTTTCGACATGTAGGAGGTCTTCTGGACATTAACACTGTTGTTGTTGTTGTTGTTGTTGTTGTTGTTGTTGTTGTTGTTGTTGTTGTTGTTGTTGTTAAATATTTTAAAAAGAATATCAAAGAAGTAAAACAATTTATTGATTCCTTGACATGTAAAATACATTGTATGCTATTCGGTTCTGTGAATACAAGCAATTTCCATTGTTTGTTTATCCATATTTTTGCTGCGAAAACAATGAAAAATGCTTCGGAAAGACGGGATCGTGCCTGTAAAAACACCACCAAAAAGCGATGTGCTTCATCAAATTCTAACAAACATCCAGGTTTAGACCTTATAAGTCCGTGGAATTATCTGCGCCAGTGACAAAGACAGACAATATAACATAAAGACTTCAGGCTAACGAGAAAGATAGACTAAGTTAGCTATCCTAGTAATAATCAAGACTCAAGGCTTCCAGGAAAGACAGCTCCCTGAGCGAGGACAGCAGGAAAGCAAAAAGGAAAAGGCCACGAAAGAGAAATAGACACAGAGATAAAGTCAGCCAGCCTGGCTACTGAAAAAAACAGACAGAATGAGACAAGTGTCATATGGCATCCGTGCAATAATCTAGACCCGGAGACTATTCAAGACAATACTGAGAATGACAGCCTACGAGGGGAGGAAAACGAGGGTGAGAAAGGGAAACGCCCTTACAGAATGATAGACACACAAATACAGACAATATAGGCTCGGAGACGCAAGGCCTTGGAGGAAGACAGAGTGACACAGCCGTGCGGCATCTGTGCAATAATGAACATTCGGAGACTCGAGGCTGCTGAAAAAGACAGCCTGCTCTCTCAGCGAGGTCATCAAAAAAGCGAGGGTGCAAAAGAGCAATAGCCATGACAAAGTGATAGACAGACAGATAAAGGCAGCCAAGTCTTGGAGACCAATGCTATTGAGAAAGACATGACAGAAAGAGACCACCGTATGGCATCCGTGCAATGTTCAAGACTCGAAAACCGTCTCAAGGCTACCAAGATGACAGCTCCAAAACCGAGGCCATCAGGGAAGCGAGACCGAATAAGAGACGCAGCCCAAGAGTGATAGACACAGAGATAAAGGCCGCCGGCTTGATGAAGAGGGGGCTGATTTCCGCCAGGCCATCTTATATCAAGCGGATCAAACGGATCCCCATTGATAGACGGAGGAGGCACGCATCCGAACACGTCCGCCACGGCTCAAGGGGCTTTACTCTTCATCCCGTACATCCTTCCTCAGCAGACGACCGTCGCAGGAATTGCAAATGGCGGCAGGTGATGAAAAGGGCAACAACTGTTCCTGAAATTGCTTTTCATTTAGATTTCAATATTGTGTGAAACTGTCTCTAAAGTTTTGTTAGCTCTTTCACTTCGCTCCAATATTATTGCTTAGAACCGACAATAAAATCGTGCTGGCGTCTGTACCGTCTAGAACGGAAGGATCCTCATTTGTTCTGATTCCCATTTAGTTCCCAATATTGCTTAGAATTGCCAGTAAAGCTGTGTTATCTTCAATTACAGAATTATCCTGCTTTTTTTAAATTTTTCTTACAGTGTACTGAAGAAAAATGTTTACAGATTCTGACTCGGAAACTGCTTGTGATAATGTCAAACCCGAATCTGCTTAATTGTGTATGCTGGAACCTGTGCTCCTCGGATTAGAGGACACCTCTTAAGAAGAACCCTTACGGTTGTGCCTAGTTTTGTAAACTTGACTAAGTGTACCAGTCATCACAGAATGCGTGCTATGTATAGGAACGCTGTTTTCCTGACCCCGGGAACAACCAGTCCGTTTTGAACTGTCTGGTTGGTGTACACATGTAAATAGGCCCAGTGAAATTGAACACTTTATCTGTACATATTGATTATGATATAATATGCGTGTGGAAGGAGTGTGAAGTTTGGATGCATACACCATAACAAAATCCTGTGCTTTGCATTTGGTAAATAAACTGTTTGACTGACTTGAATAACAAATAATACCTCACAGGGATCGCGGTCAACTGAAATGTCCTGTGTTTAGCGGTAGTCTTAAAATGTTATCCCTGTATAACTACAATGTATTGTATCGCCTTAAAGGCACATTCCTTCCCGTTCGACACAACATCTCAGATCTGCCTATGATTTTACATAGGATATAAGACCATCCCTTCACTCGGACACATACCTAAACACAACATTGTGACTTGTTCCCGTGCATACTTCGAATGTTTTGATGAACTAATTTCTTATAATAGCTGCCAGTGGCTTTTTAAGAAATTATTTTATGTTCTTATCCACTCTTAAAAAAACTGGCCAGATTTCAGATTATAAGTCGAATTGTTTACACGGGAAGGACTGTGCCTTTAATCTAACGGCTGGAGTGAGAGATTGGCCGGTTTCTGTGGGAGTCAGGATTGGTAAAGTTACTCTGCACCCTTAAAATCCCGGTCACAAAAATAGGCGACCGGCGATGATCAATCCTTTTAGCCATAAGTTTCAGTTTCAATTTCTCAATTGCTTCGTTCAGGGTATTACGTTCGACTTTTTTGACGCAAAAATATCGATCATATATATCAGTCAACCCTGGGGCAGAGAGGAAATCTGATCTACGGAGACCAAAGAAAATGGGATTTTGATTCTGTCTGGCAGCACATCATGATAGATTCTGCCCTGGAGCGAGCCCACAACTCATTTGGTTATTACTCTAAACTTGCAAACACAGCTTTTTTCAAATTTGAAATATGAAACTTTTAAAACAACCAGGATGGAAAACTGACAAATCGGCTATGATATTGAACTTCATTACTTTAGCAGAGTATAAGTCCTTGGCTGAGCCAGTAAAACTAATGTCATCAATGGCAATATTTGTCATAGTGTACTGATTGACTTCCATGCGTAATTTGCCATCTACCCACGTACCATTGCGCCTGCAGACAAATTGAGACCGAAGTCGACTTCACGAAGCTTCACGAAGTCTTTATACCGAAAACCCGCAGCTCCAGCGAAATACGTCGTCCCCTTCTTCTCTTCGCAAGTTTTGACATACTAAGAAGTTGCTCTCTTTTTCAGAAGAGTGCTGTTTGATTCAAAATGGACGTGTAAATCAGACTCGATGCCGAAGTGAAGGATGTGTCTATCCGTATCGGCTTTGGTTTACCCGAAGTACAACAGCTAACAACCTATCTGTATCATTTCATACTACGACGCTTTGGCATAATTATTTCATCAAAGAAGAAATCCCAGCGTTCACGCGACGGGCCCACATCGTGTTGACCGGTGTAACACGAGAAATATACTCCCATGAGATTTTTACTCCGGAGTAAAAATGTCGTACGAAAATTGTACTCCCTTCACGAAAAACTTACTCCCCCATAACACGAGAAAATTACTCCCCACGACAGGTGTGTTCCGAGTCACATTTCGGTCGAAAATGTTACTCCCCTGACGAATAAATAACGAATAAATTATGCCACCCTAACACGAGCAATTTACTGCCCACGCCAGGTGTACGCAACTTTTACTCCCCTGTCCCCTGTTAGTCTTGGTGGTGGAAGGGGTGGAGGGAGGGTAGCGGGACATTTGTTTGCGCGAGATCCCGTATTGGCATTATCCCTTCGCCCGCATTTCATTTTCGCGTACGAGATTTTTACTGGAAGTAAAAAAAATTGGGGAGTCAAAATTTCGTGGAGGGAGTAATTTTTTCGTGCCTTGGGGAGTTCTTTTCTCGTACGAGGTGTACTCGGAGTAAGAATTTCGTACGAAATTTTTACTCCGGAGTAAATATTTCGTGGAGTAAGAATTTCGTGTTACACCGGCCAACATAGCACACATAACTTTGTGTAACAATTAACCTACATCAATTGGTGAAGTAAAGTACTCACTAAGATGCTAATATCGCACTGGCCGAGAATACCGTTATTCTCATGAGCTGGGTACCATTTTGTGACATGCATTCTCAGTCCTTTAGATGATTACGTATATCAAATGCCAATTAGAATGTTTTCTCTTCACTAATTTTCATTAATACTCTACTTAGATAATTATACAGATATTGAACAAAAACATAGTATACATTTTTTTCTGTTTT
The DNA here is from genome assembly GCF_037325665.1 of Littorina saxatilis. Classification (NCBI taxonomy): domain Eukaryota; kingdom Metazoa; phylum Mollusca; class Gastropoda; order Littorinimorpha; family Littorinidae; genus Littorina; species Littorina saxatilis. The sequence goes on from NC_090246.1 coordinate 38,543,932, forward strand.
ATTTGTTAACATTTAAATCCATGTCACACATGTCCCCTGGTTTCCATGTTACGTGAGTGATGTACAAGATATGCAAAAAAAGATAATTCCTTTCTCCGTCGAGAGAAGAGTGCCTACCCTTAGACTTCGCAAAGCTACGCTGCAAGGAGTTCAATTAAAGAACGAAGCTTCATGTAGCGAGCTTCGTGAAGTCCGCTTCGCGAAGTCGACTTCGTTCGATTTAGGACAGGCTTAACCCTTCTATCCCCGTAGGTTTTTCCCCACGTATACCACTGTGCAAAACTACCCGTGTTTCCACACGCAAACCAAAAACTTACTCATCATTTCCCCATGGCCACTTGTCACCAGACGACATTTTTGCCAGACTTGGTGACAGCGATCTTTTACCGTCATAATGTTGCTATGTCCCAGCAGGAATGCGCATTGTGACCTGCGTGGGCACAATGGTAAGGTGACCCGACGGTCAATACTCACAACGCTTTGTGGGCACATTGAACTGACCACTTAACCTCCTCACCTCAAACCTCCGCTAATCTCCTGCCTGCAGTTACGACATTTACGTTTTTGGTATAAAAGCCCGATTTTTGGATTGTAGAGGTGTTGTGCTGATCACAATCCCGTCAGAGGGCTGTTTCATTTTTTCTTCTTCTTTTGATTAAAAACTCAACTGGGAAAAGACGTGTCATCAAGTTGATCAGGCTGCCATCAGCGAAAAACAAAAAATCACGAAAATGCAACGGAAGAGACAAAAACGTCAAATGAGGTTCACGAAAGAAATGGAAAACGGACTTGTGGTTGTCATTAACCCTTGAGGTATGGCGGCGGCTGTTGCTGGGGCCATGATGGTATTGGTCTCAGCCATGGCTTACGGTCTAAGCTGCATGTCAGAAAGCCATATGAAATAGACCAATCAAGACAGACTGTGCGCTTTTCTTGGAGTAAGCCCTTGAGATATGGAGGCTTGCCAGGATATACAATGCTGTCACTAATTGCCAAATATATCTTCCCATAAAAGCAGTCATGATTAATACAGCAGATTGGGAAGCAGAAGGCCACATCTAGCTCATGAACAAAGAACAATGACTGAACATTCTAGACCCCAGGCACTAAACTAAACATGATTGTGTTGACAATGTTGTGAGCATTAATTCGATTTTTATGTAGCAGAATGGCAAGCTCGGTTCATGGTTTAGTCCTAGTGCCGACTTTTCTCCTTAAAAACAAATCGCTTGTTCTTGATTCTTAAATGTCACATTTGTATATAATTAAAATGGATGATTGAATAATGATGTTGTTTTATATCTGGTTATGTGATCGTATCATTGTTTTGTCCATAATCGAGAAACTCTTCACGATCTATTCAAGACAACCGTTAGAAAATCCATATTTGTCAATAATAACATGGTAAAATTCTTCTCCTCCTAACTCGATATATGTTTTCCCACTAGTACGCAGAAAAGACTGGTACATTTATCATCAGCCAGATAAACTGCAGCAGAAAAGCACCAAATGTTATCTGGTGATAAGTATTCTGGTCAAAAAGAGTAACGCCTCTTGCTGGGAGCTGAAATCAGCCTTTTAGGAACGCACGTCTGTTTCAATAACATTACTTCCAGAATACAGTCTAATATTTTCAAATAGGTATGCTGTCATCACGATGAAATACCGTTTCCAAACAAATCGACAGCTGTTTTTGCCAGTAGACTTCAAGCCTTTTTAGTACATTGCGTACACTGGTACATATATCACGAGTCGTACATCCCACAGCAAGACAAAGCCCAGATTTTATCTGGTGATGAGACCGTATGATCCTGAGCTAAGCGGCTTCGCCTGTCACCACTGTTGAGCGAAAGCCAACATTAGCCGTAGCGCTGTTAATGTTATCGATGCTGCTGCTGCCGTTGCAGCTGATGAAGCGGATGTTACAGTCACTGCCGCATTCATCATTGTGTGGTTTTCTCATTCATTATTGTGTGGTTTTCTTGTCTATCTCATGCATATGCTGCCTTGGAGTACGAGGGTATATTGTTAATTTGGACAATAACTTTTCTTCTTCTTCTTCTGCGTTCGTGGGCTGAAACTCCCACGTACACTCGTGGTTTCTTTGCACGAGTGGAATTTTACGTGTATGACCGTTTTTTACCCCGCCATTTAGGCAGCCATACGCCCTTTTCGGAGGAACCATGCTGGGTATTTTCGTGTTTCTATAACCCACCGAACTCTGACATGGATTACAGGATCTTTTTCGTGCACACTTGGTCTTGTGCTTGCGTGTACACACGGGGGTGTTCGGACACCGAGGAGAGTCTGCACACAAAGTTGACTCTGAGAAATAAATCTCTCGCCGAACGTGGGGACGAACTCACGCTGACAGCGGCCAACGGGATACAAATCCAGCGCGCTACCGACTGAGCTACATCCCCGCCCGCACACAATAACTTTTAAAATTGGAGACCCCCTAAAACTCCGCTGAGAGGGTCAATAGACGCTCTAAACATGAAAAGTGGGAGTCCCGGGACTCTCCAGGAGGGGCGTCCAAGGGGAGCCCTGTAAATGGTTGGTTAACGGAATGATTCAGACTAGTAAAAGGGTAAATCGCAATGAACAAGGCAGTTTGTTCAACGCTGCAGTTTAAATATTGTTATAGAAAGTGTTCCTAACGAATTCATGGGAGAGAAAGTGAAAATTCGCAGTTAATGTTTGATTAACATCTTAACGGAATGCTTCAGATAAGTACCGGGGTATCTCGTTACAATTTTACCATGCCAAAGCAGCTTGCTTCCTCGTATATTTTCTACCCCAGGGAACACAATAGTTCCGAGCGAACTTGCGGTTTGTGACAGTTAAAAACATTAGCTTAATTTCAATGATTATTGGATTAAAATCTTAACGGAATGCGCCAGATAAGTACTTCGGTAGCTTGTTAAGTTTGACAACAAACAACCGGCCCCCGTAGCGCGGTGGTTAGCGCATCGGGCTGCGGGCCCGGAGGTCGTGGGTTCGAATCCCATCAGGGTCATGTGGGTTTTTCGGGCTACGGTCGGCTCCTACCCAGAGTGGAAGTGCTATGGTTCCTCTGGGAAGGCTGGTATCACACAGCCGATTGTAATTCACTTAACGAATGCGACTTTGAGGGTGCTCAGGTTCTGTATACCTGACCAACACCGCAGGTGCGGCAGTTCTCGGGCCTGGTTGACGCCAAGGATACATTATGACAGTAAGCGTAGAGTGCTGCCCTGTCACCAAAATTGGAAATCCAAAGCATCATTATAATCATCCTCATCTCATTAATCATCCAAAATATAAATTGTTCTTGCTCTTGTGGCCCTTCATGCCCGGAGCTCTCATGGTGACCTTGGTCTCAGTGTTCCTGTTCCTTCCTTCCCTGAATAGTAGTTCTGATGTCAGTCCTAAACGTGTGACGTTTTGGGGGGTCGACGGAGGGACGTGGTGGCGGTCTGCTCTCTGGAGGGGAAGCTCACTCAGTCTGGCTCCGCGACTTAAAGTCAATGAGTCGTCGTTTGTAGGGGGCATAGTAGGTAGTGGGCTGCGTCCGTTAGCTCGGGACAGACCCACTACTGAACACCGTCGAAGTGACTCAGCAGAAGTGCAGTGTCATCTTCCGAGGGTAGCCTACCGCAGCGACCCGACATCCCCCACTGGAGCGTCTGTAAAATCGACAAGTCTGGCAGCGAAACGAAATTCAGAGGTGGTTGGAGCAGCGAGTGCAGGGACGGGGCGGTGTGAGAGCACAACGAGACAAGGGAACAAGTGTAAAGACGGGGGAAAAAAAAGAAAAAAAGAGAAAAAAAAGTTTGACAACAAACAGGTCAGCATGTTCAATTTCTTTCCCAGGGAATTCGACAAGTCTGAGCGATGTGAAAAATGGAAATATAAAAAAACCTTAAACGGGATATTCCATTAAAATCTGAACGGAATTGTTCATTAAAGACCTGCGATATCTGGTTAAGTTTTACAAACACAAGGCAGCTTGTTTACAAGTGGTCTTTCTGCCTTGGGGAATGCCACATTTCTCACAGAACTTGTAGTAAGCCGAACATGGGGTATGAGAGTTACAAATCTAACTGAATTTCCGTGAAAGGTTGATGAAAACACATTGCTTCAGATAATCACTTGGGTTTTCGTCAAGTTTTACAAAGCATAAGACACCTTTGTACATTGGTACACTTTTCCGTAATCAAGGCACGCAAGATTAAGCAAACCCGCGATGACTGCATGAATTAACGATTGAAGCGTAAGATTTCATTAAAATCTATACGGACTGTTTCAGATCATAGGGTTTTGCAATGCACAAGGCAGGAAGTCAATTGGTACAGTCTTCTCCCTCCGGGTACACAACAGTTTTGAAGTCAATCCCAGAGAACGTTAGATAAATGGTTTAAAATCTAAAGAGATTATTTGAGGCACGCTGAGCTGTTTCAAGCGATAGCAGCTTCCTTGTGGGATTTTGACAGTTCTGAGGGTAGACTGAGCGAACTTCAGATACGAGCGAATTTCAGAGTTGATACAGATACTCTTTTAGATAACTTTCTTTTGCAACACTTGACGCCCAACGGAAAGCAGTTTTGAAAGAAGACTGACGAAAGTGTACCAGACGGGAATTTTCAAATTAAAACAGATTTTTATTAAATAAGAACTGTCTTCAGCTGCCTATATGCTTCCCCATAGAAATTCAGCACCTGTGAAGTTTTGAGGAGCATTTTTAGTTTTTTTGTTTTTTAATCTACACTGAATGTTTGAAATTAGAATTTTCAACCGATATTTAGTTGTGCAGAGTTATCATCTCTCGTCAATTTTATTTTTTTTAATTAAAATATTTACTTGTTTTCTTATATCATCCACATTGCTACAAGAAGAATAAAAACATGCGGTAGGCACATCTACAGAGTTGTGTGGGTGATGCCCCACAGCAGGGAAAAATAAACTACACAGCCGAAGTATCACACAGCAGAAAATGTCAACTGCACAAACTGCTGGAGCAAAGCACATTCAGGTGAGATGAGGCGCGTACATCTGTCTGTCTGTCTACAAACCTCTGTGTTTGAGAGAAATAATGAGAGAGTGTGAGTCGTGTGTGTGTGTGTCACTGTGTGTGTGTGTGTGTGTGTGTTGTGTTTCTGAGAGTCTTGATGCCTGTGCCAATTTTCCGTTGTGATGCAAAACATCCGATCGCAAATTCTATGCGCGTAAAATACTGCACCTGGATAGCAGACAAATGAAGCCAAGCATTTTAATCACTTACAGTAATAACCTTGGGGACGGACACACAACTCTCTCTCTCTCTCTCTCTCTCTCTCTCTCTCTCTCTCTCTCTCTCTCTCTCTCTCTCTCTCTCTCTCTCTCTCTCTCTCACACACACAAACACTCGTAAACACACACACACACACACACACACACACACACACACCACCACCACCACCTCCACCACCACCATAACACACGTGGAGAGGTCCGAGACTGAGAAAGCGAGAGAGAGAGAGAGAGAGAGAGAGACAGAGAGAGACAGAGAGAGAGACAGATGAAAGAGAGAGAGTACATAATTACAAGAATACAAATGATCAGCGCGATATCCATCTTCAATCATTCTGTCGCTTGCTGTGCAGATGAAAGCTTGTTTTATGATTCATTGTTTTGACCTGCACTTAATAACTGAATGTTTTTTTGAAAGAGACACACAGGTTGAGCAGTTTTGAAGGATTGTGATTAATTCTAGCTTGTTATGTTTACTGTTGTTGTTGTTGTTGTTGTTGTTGTTGTTGTTGTTTTGATTCTCGACCTTTTAGTACCCTCATTAATACTTCACGTCGAAAAATTGAAAGTAATCGATCTTTACTGGCCCAATTTGACAACCATAGTTCGTTTAAGAGATTTTCTTTTGCTTTGTTTTGTTTCCGGTGTGTTATTTTTACCTTTTATTTCTTCCTTTTCTTCTTGTCAATCCAGCTTCTTTCATTTCTTATTAACATAACCTTATTCCTCTCTAGTATCTTCAACTTTCCCATCCGTTCGTTTTAATTAACGGGATTTCTTGGCTAATCTGCTTACGTCTTCTAGAGTAATTTGTTTCGTTTAACTCGTCCACACCCGGTGATGTGTAAACTAAGCTTCCGATGCCAAATGAGTTTCAATTAACGTTTCGCCATTTGATTAAGCGTTGAGATGGAATGCTTTCGGGTAACAAGTTAGGCGTGGATGTATATCTTGAACAATGCTTATACAATAGGGAGGATCTGTTTATCGCAATGCGATGTCAAAGCTTTTTTTTCATTTTAACAAACAACAAATAAAAATTCCACCATCTTGTGTTTTTGACATAAACAGTTTACATGTGTGTGCTTTGCTTCAACTTAAAATTCCAAGGAAGACAGTGGGGTTTTTTCCCTTTATTTTGTCTACCTGCCTGCTACCACAGATTTCACATTCAAGATAGCATTCACCTGGGTCACCTTGCCATCTCTCCCATGAAGGTAACTCTAAAATCTATGTGTGTGAGTGTGAGTGTGTGTGTGTGTGTGTGTGTGTGTGTGTGTGTGTGTGTGTGTGTGTGTGTGTGTGTGTGTGTGTGTGTGTGTACCCATGTTTCCACAGGTTTGGTTGCCTAAATCACCATAAGGCAACCATCCACACGTGGATGGCAACCTAAACTCTGGATGGGAACCTAATTGTGTGGATGGTCGCTTCATTTAACACCGTTAAATTGACTTTTTTGACGGAAAGAATGTCATAACAATGTTCAAAATGACATTCTTTCCGTCCTCTATAGGCGACGAAATAGGTCACATTTTGTGCATTTTTTAGTGCAAAATTCTTCGATGCCGGAGCGAGTACTGCACCCAGTGCTGTTGTAGTGCAAGTGCACTAGAAAGGCACTACACCCAGTGCCGCCTCTTAGGTAACCATCCACACTTTAGGTACGTGTGTACTTCCTGCGTTCTCATGGCCATGGGACCAGGGTTTGAATTAATTTGCAAATACAATTTTCCAAAATGGCTAACGCGAACACGACATTCTGCGCATTTAAAACCCCAGCCTTTCACGAGCAGAGATGAACCTTTTACAGAGACAGACGAATGGAAATATTATCTATCTTTTCTTTCATCTTCTTTTTTAATACCTGTTGATTCACTCGAAATGGCTGGTATGATATCTACAGACAATGCAGAAGATCAGCCTTTTATGAGCAGCGATGAACTTTCACAAAGAAAGCTGAACAACAAGTTAGAAGCCGGATGAAATTATATCCACCTGTGTTTTGCAGCAGCATTGTTGCCTCATACACAGCGTGGTGAGATCTTGTCAGAAAGGGCGAGAGAGACTTTGACATTTGAAGCAGGCATCGTGCACCGTCACAGGAAAAGATGCACGTGATATCTTGTGCTTTGAGGTTAGGATTGCCTTGTTGTCTTGCTGGTAATGCAATTGCTTAGGGCTAAACAATACTGCCTGGTATATTAACAGAGCTCTCTCTGTCTCTGCCACACTGTCTCTGTCCGTCCGCCCGCCCGCCAGACTCTCTCTCTCTCTCTCTCTCTCTCTCTCTCTCTCTCTCTCTCTCTCTCTCTCTCTCTCTCTCTCTCTCTCTCTCTCTCTCTCTCTCTCTCTCTCTACATAAATGACCTGCCCCTTCATATTAAAAACTTGTGTGAACTTTTTGCAGATGACACTACCATACACTCCAATGACACCAATTTAAATCGTTTATCTGAATCACTGCAAGAAAGTTTAAACCAGCTGAGTGCATGGACTGAGCTAAATCATATGTCCCTGAACCCCAAAAAAACTAAATGCATAACAACTAGACAAAAACGACAGAACATAATCTCCACGTTTCCCGATTTAATTGTCAATGATGAAATTGTTTCAACAGTCAACCATCATAAATTGTTGGGAGTGACCATCGATAACAATCTGTCATGGTCACACCACATCGAACAACTTTCTAAAGTCATGTCCAAGAAAGTATATCTCTTATCTAGAATCAAGCACTTCCTGAATTTGGAAGCCAGGAAGTTATTCTTTAATGCCCATATTCAATCTGTTATTGATTACGCATCAACCTTATGGGATTCGGCAAGTGATAATTCACTAAAACCTATAATTAGATTACACAAACGAGCGTTGAAAGTAGTCTTATTAAAGAAAACAACCCTGAATGAATTAGACTATATAAACTTAGGCATTCTCCCTCTGAAGGAAAGACTTGGCTATAATAAATGTACCCTTATGAGCAAAATTATCACTGGATGTGTACCTGAAATTTTACCATGAGGAATTCACGTCAATTTATGAGATTAAACACTCCTGTTCCTCGGATTGACATGTTTAAGTCCCGTTTAGTGTATTCGGGTAGCAGTCTCTGGAACTCTCTTCCAACATTCCTGAGGCAAACTACCAGCACAGATAGTTTTAAGAGCAGATATTTGTCTTATGTAATGAAGTCAAAGTAAATGATATTTGTCTTAAATGGTATTAATTTTTTGTATTAAACATGCCCCTCTCCTCTTTATTGGTATAATGTACACAAACCCTTTTCGGATGAAGGGACTTAAAAACCAACCACTATTTAGATGTGTGATGATCTTAGCAATGTCTTGCTTGTTTGATTGATTTTCTTTAAAATGTAATGTATGGATTAGAGCATGATGTTGAGAAAGTGCAAGCTGCACTATACCACTTAATTCACATCAATTAACTCGCAATTTACCTCAATGCAATGCATTTTGTGTACATATGTATAATGTGTTTTCACTTTAGTTATTTGTTAAAATGTAGAATTTTAGTTTTTCTATTTTCTATTTTTTATCTTGTATTTTTATTTCATTTTTGTAGTTAGTCCCTCTTTAGGGCGAGGGCTGGATGTAAAAAAGCAGACCACTGCTTCATCTACTACACTCGTTAAATAAAGAATTGTCATTGTCATTGTCATTGTCTCTCTCTCCGAACACGTGCCGGCAGCCAACACCCAAGTTTGTGTTTGAAACAACAAACTATAGCCATCCCCTAACCCCCGGAGCCAGCCCAGGACTACGCCCAGTTTTGTTCGCTACACACTTTCTAAGAAAAGGTTTTCAACAAATGTCTACCGCACCCAAACCCAACCTCACAGCATACTCGCAACATCCTGCCACTTTGTAAGGATATGTTTTCATCACGCATATCAACTCACACTGCTTTTAATCAATAACTGAGGCTCGGCAACTCTTGTTTTCAGTCCAAAGGGCAAACAGGTTACACTCGGACTTGAAACGACGAAGCAACGCTGATACGTTTCACCAGGCAAATATTGTACATTGGCGTGAATCAATAGTTGTAACTTGGTAACTCTGTTCTTTACTCTTTTCACTCCTCTAAGATGGCTTTTTATTATAAAGCTTGTTCAAAACGATGGCATTAATTCGTCTCTGTTGAAATCATTAACAGTCGTTTAGTTCAGTCAATAGACGTATTCCATGAAATAACTCTGTCGGTGTTTTGTGGGTTGTGGAAGAGATG
>NC_090246.1:38555944-38628444 GCF_037325665.1 Littorina saxatilis
TCAAGAATTCAGCCAAAATTGAGTTCCGCTTACTTGGGGAGGTTGTGTTTAATTTCAGTCAAATCAATACTTTCGTTGCGTTACTGGAATTAAATCTGTGTCACACAACACAAAGAAGTTTGACAAGACTCCAGGGAAAGCCAAACTCAATTTAAAACAAAAACTATTTGGGAGGTAAATTATTCGGGCTGACGCTTAGCAGCTGCAAGGGAATGTTTTTCCCCTTCGCATTTTACAGTTGTTGATGTTTTTTTCTCATTTAATCGCTTTTACCGGCTAGTTTAAAGTGTCAGAATATTTGGCTGGTCCATTTAGAGAGGCATGCTGTTTCCTCTTTTCCTTTTAATGTCCATGACAAAATAAATACATAAACTGTGCAGAGGACAAAGACAGAGAGAAGAGGGAGGTAGAGAGAATGCGCGTGTGTGTCGATCGGGTGCCTGCCTGTAAGCGAGTGCGTCTACAGGTCTGTGTGACCATGTCTCTGTATATATGTCTGTGTGTGCCTGCGTGTGGCTCTGGACACACGTCCCCCCCCCCTCCGCCGTGTGTGTGTGTGTGTGTGGGTGTGTGTGTGTGCGTGTGCGTGTGCACGCGAGCGTACGTGATCACGTGAGCGCAAACTTTTTTATGGCGTCTGTCAAGACCACAGTAGCTAACCCAATCTAAATCTTGAGTGTGTTCAATTCAAGACTGAATGTAGCACTGATGTTTCATTTCAAGCCGGCTATCACTGAGTCTTTAAAGAACCGTTTGTTTTAAGAGCAGATGTACCACGCTTTTCCATCCATTGTAATTAATTGTATGGACAATAAATGATAGTATGTCTAATTATGTCTTAACTTAAAGGCAAGCAAACAAAAAAACAAACCAATAAACGAAGAATGTCCGCTCATCGCTCCGCAATAACTATCTTCCTTCTTCGAACAGTCACATAACTAAAAACTGTATAGAATTGTCTCTTTTGGAGTATTTAAATCAAAGCGAGACTTTCCAACACATTATAATCTAAGCATTAATCTACTCTCTCAAACATTCAGGTACACAGTGTGTGTGTCTCTCTACCATCTCTTTGCATCCTGTGTCTTTATGGTCGTTGAAATTCTTTTGTCAAATCGTTATCATATGGTGGTTTCAATGTGATGAGAATGACACATAGGCTTACACTTCGAGGGAAGAAAATCAATGTGGATAGAAAGGGTATTAGATAAAAAGCGGCTCTTTTTTAAGTGAACTGTCGAAAAGATAGATTAGAGGTTAGTGTGCATAGAACTTGTACACCAGAGAGATTTATTTCACACGAAGAGTCTGAAAATAGGTCATGGTTCTGCTGTTTTATCTTTATCATCCTTAGAATAACACTTGAGTTTGGGTTAACATCAGAAAGAAAGAAAAAGAGGCTCGTTTTTCTGTGATTTTATCATATAAATGGGAGGATTGTGTGCATAGAACTTATTGATCAGAGAGATTCATTTCGCATGAATGTCTGAAAATAGGTAATCGTTTTGCCAAAAATGACACTTGGTTTCTTGGTGAAAAAAAAGGTTCGTTTCTCTGTGACTATCATTCATATTTAAATGGGGGTTTGTGTGCATAGAACTTGTAGATTGCAGAGATTAATTTCACATTAAGGTCTTAAATAGGCCTTCTATCTTTTCTATTCCTCAATAACATGTAGATCCACAGGGGGGGGGGGGGGGGGAGAGAGAGACAGAGAAGATAAACAGATGCACAAACAACGGCTGGCCGGCCGAACGGAAACTTTGATTCTCGAAGGAGAACTTCGACTAGTATCAATACCCAGTTCAGTCGAATCTATCTTTTACGGCCACCAAAAGGAACAATCAACAAGAAGGGCAAAGCCCATACGACTCACATGCTTTACACATTTTTCCTACCAAAATACATGTGACCTTGACCCAAGGTCAAGGTCATCCAAGGTCATGCAACACAAAGCTGTTAATTCAAGACATAGGAAGTACAATGGTGCTTATTGGCTCTTTCTACCATGAGATATGGTCACTTTTAGTGGTTCACTACCTTATTTTGGTCACATTTCATAAGGGTCAAAGTGACCTTGACCTTGATCATATGTGACCGAATGTGTCTCATGATGAAAGCATAACATGTGCCCCACATAATTTTTAAGTTTGAAACAGTTATCTTCCATAGTTCAGGGTCAAGGTCACTTCAAAATATGTATACAATCCAACTTTGAAGAGCTCCTGTGACCTTGACCTTGAAGCAAGGTAAACCAAACTGGTATCAAAAGATGGGGCTTACTTTGCCCTATATATCATATATAGGTGAGGTATTGAATCTCAAAAACTTCAGAGAAAATGGGAAAAATATGAAAAATAGCTGTTTTTTAGGCAACATTTATGGCCCCTGCGACCTTGACCTTGAAGCAAGGTCAAGATGCTATGTATGTTTTTTGGGGCCTTGTCATCATACACCATCTTGCCAAATTTGGTACTGATAGACTGAATAGTGTCCAAGAAATATCCAACGTTAAAGTTTTCCGGACGGACGGACGGACGGACGGACGTCCGGACGTCCGGACGGACGGACGGACGGACGACTCGGGTGAGTACATAGACTCACTTTTGCTTCGCATGTGAGTCAAAAATGGTCGTTATAGATGGGTGATCGTTACAGAAAGGTAAATATATCTCGTCGGGGATCACCTGAAATGGTCGTATAAGGCAGGTGGTCGCAATATTCTTTTTCTTTATTTGGTGTTTAACGTCGTTTTCAACCACGAAGGTTATATCGCGACGGGGAAAGGGGGGGGGGGGTGGGATAGAGCCACTTGTTAATTGTTTCTTGTTCACAAAAGCACTAATCAAAAAATTGCTCCAGGGGCTTGCAACGTAGTACAATGTATGGCCTTACTGGGAGAATGCAAGTTTCCAGTACAAAGGACTTAACATTTCTTACATACTGCTTGACTAAAATCTTTACAAACATTGACTATATTCTACACAAGAAACACTTAACAAGGGTAAAAGTAGAAACAGAATCCGTTAGTCGCTTCTTACGACATGCTGGGGAGCATCGGGTAAATTCTTCCCCCTAACCCGCGGGGGGTTGGTCGCAATAGAGAGGTGGTTGTCTGGGCAGGTTGAACTGTACCTGAAACGTCCGGCTCCTCGGATAACAGCTAGGGCGCCTCCCAATAAAGTCAGAGATTACGTTAATCAGAAAAAATCTGGCCTTTAAGCAGTAAAAAGTTCCAAACCACAGGAAAAGGAATCGGCAACCATTATAAATACCGATTGATACTTTGTTTGGCCAGTTGTTGTTGTTGTTGTTGTTGTTGTTGTTGTTGTTGTTGTTGTTGTTGTTGTTGTTGTTGTTGTTGTTGTTGTTGCTGCTGTTGTTGTTGCTGTTGTTGTTGTTGTTGTTGCTGTTGTTGTTGTTTTTTTGTTGTTTTTTAAAGATAATGTATACATTACGTAACCACTATGTTTTACTTTTAGGCATGATTAGACTGGTGGACGCAAAGCCTGATATTAATGGGGCAAAGTCGACTGCGCGAAGTCTACTTCACGAAACTTTGGCACTGAATTTTCGGTAAAAAGATTTCGCGAAGTCAACTTCAAATTAAGGAAGACCTTAACAGAGTGAACATGTCTGAGAGTGACATGATTCGCACTTGTAATTTTAGAAATACCGGTTTAGAAAAATGGCTCTCGCAATCACTGAAAAGGATACTTACTGGCGGCCAATGAACGAGAAAATTACAATTATCAGTGATAACTACGAAAACAAATTTCCAGACAACGTTAAACAATCAGCTTTGGCTTAAGTAATCCGTCTGGAAGTGATCCAGCACTGATAATTATTCATTTTCACATGAATATTGCAATTATCAAGTGATCAGGTGTTCATGTCTGATTATCAGGTGATGCATGATGATTAACAATTACCAACTATTAACATGTTAATGTTGTTGTTGCTTATCAACCATAATGGAGTCAACAAAAACAGTGCATACGTGGCCGAATGGTATGTATCGTGCTGGCCGCTTGATAACAAACCGTGAACGTGCGAGTAACAATAATAATCATAGTTGCTATCTGTTTATTAATCTGGTAACAGCTGAACTGAATTCATTAGTTTGTTTTGTCAGCATTATTGTACGTAGCTGTTTCGCTGCAACGCCTCTGCGTTCACGCTTCAATTGTGACACGCTCAGAACCATCGTAGAAAGGACATGTCTGAATTTGTTTTCAACAGGGGAGTATTTCAAAGCTCAAGCTGTATAGAAGTCCGGCTAAAGCGTATCTCTTTGAATACATTGGTGAATGGCTGTTTGGAAGGATGGGTTGCCCCCCGCGGGTTAGGGGGAGTCCCATATTGGTTGGGACGAGAAAGAATTTACCCGATGCTCCCCAGCATGTCGTAAGAGGCGACTAACGGATTCTGTTTCTCCTTTTACCCTTGTTAAGTGTTCCTAGTGTAGAATATAGTCAATGTTTGTAAAGATTTTAGTCAAGCAGTATGTAAGAAATGTTAAGTCCTTTGTACTGGAAACTTGCATTCTCCCAGTAAGGTAATTATATATTGTACTACGTTGCAAGCCCCTGGAGCAAATTTTTGATTACTACTTTTGTGAACAAGAAACAATTGACAAGTGGCTCTATCCCATCTCCCCCCTTTCCCCGTCGCGATATAACCTTCGTGGTTGAAAACGACGTTAAACACCAAATAAAGAAAGAAAGAAAGATAGGATGGGTTTAAAAGACAGTGGAACCTCTCTTTTTAGACCCTCCATTGTTAAGACACCCTCTGCAATTAAACTTCTTTTACCCTGACGTGACCTTCATACTGTCACTACATGTACCTCACTCTCTTTTAAGACAGACATTTCTCAGAGTTTACGGGGTTTGAAAACGGAGTTACCACTACATTTATGACAAACCATTAAGCTCTGACTTTTGAGTGTGACGCTGCACGGTCTGTCGGACAATGTCCCATATATTCACAATGTTTAATTTCATATCTGTTTCAATTGAAAATGATTTTATAATCATGAGTAAGTGTTCCGTGGGCGTGCCGAAACGATCTATCTTTTGTCCGCAATCAGTGGTCCAAGTTCACTTGCACAATGATTTCATACGCATTGCCGCAATAATGGGTTATCTCGTTCTTCAGCCCCGTTTCAAAACATCAACGCATTGCCAAGGAAGACTCTTGCTGTTTATGAAACGCACCACCACAAGCCAGAGGATTCTGGATGCAAAGAGATCTTTGTTGAAAGACGTGAACAAATAATCAAAGTTTGCTGGAAACTTTACAACCATAGCACTCGATTCTACGACAATAGTCATCGTCATCTAACTTGTTTGAGGCTAAGAGTGGATTTCACTGAGAGATAGATGTTTAGACCAGCCAAAACATTTCTCTTTGTATGGTATTTGATTGGATGCAAATATCACAAGGTTTGGTTTTTATCAAATCAACCGCGAACCATCTTCTTTTGTGCATGCTTTATTACTAAACAAATAAAGCAGCCTGTATGTGGTTCTTGGGTAATGTTACCTTTCCTAACTTGGTGCGATACAAAATCGCCTTTCTGTGGAAGGAATTGCGCAGTCTGGTGTATGCAGATTGTCCACCGTCTTTTTCACGAATGATGCCTTCTTCAAAATCCAAAAACAAATTGACTGCCAACGTTCCAAAATTCAGATTCAAAAAACAAGAAAGGAAAGTTGTCTTCAGCCCCGTTTCCAACAACATACCTTTTTACATTTAGTCAAGTTTTGACTAAATGTATTAACATAGAGGGGGAATCGAGACGAGGGGCGTGGTGTATGTGTGTGTATATGTGTGTGTGTGCGTGTGTGTGTGTGGAGCGATTCAGAGTAAACTACTGAACCGATCTTTATGAAATTTGGCATGAGAGTTCCTGGGTATGATATCCCCAGATGCTTTTTTCTTTTTTTGATAAATGTCTTTGATGACGTCATATCCGGCTTTTTGTAAAAGTTGAGGCGGCACTGTCACACCCTCATTTTTCAATCAAATTGATTGAAATTTTGGCCAAGCAATCTTCGACAAAGGCCGAACTTCGGTATTGCATTTCAGCTTGGTGGCTTAAAAATTAATTAATGACTTTGGTCATTAAAAATCTGAAAATTGTAAAAAAAATATTTTTTTATTAAAACGATCCAAATTTACGTTCATCTTATTCTTCATTATTTTCTGATTCCAAAAACATATAAATATGTTATATTTGGATTAAAAACAAGCTCTGAAAATTAAAAAAATTAAAAATTATGATCAAAATTAAATTGTCGAAATCAATTTAAAAACACTTTCATCTTATTCCTTGTCGGTTCCTGATTCCGAAAGCATATAGATATGATATGTTTGGATTAAAACACGCTCAAAAAGTTAAAACGAAGAGAGGTACAGTAAAGCGTGCTATCATGTGAAGCACAGCGCAACCGCTACCACGCCAAACAGGCTCGTCACTTTCACTGCCTTTTGCACTAGCGGCGGACTACGTTCAATTTCATTCTGTGAGTTCCACAGCTTGATTAAATGTAGTAATTTCGCCTTACGCGACTTGTTATTTTATTCTGATGCCTTCTTATAACCGCCAAAAGAATCTATCCCACGTCCACAATGGTCTAGTACGTACACGGCGAGGACAATGGTCTCACAATCATGGCCGCAAGAATAGTCTATGTCCATCTTCAGACCCGTTTCAAAGCATCAACACATTGCCAGGGCGGACTCTCGCGCATCAAAGGCGGTTTACAAACACACCGCCGCCAGCCAGAGAGAAGGAAGCCAAGAGATCTTTGTTGAAAGACGTGAAAACGATCGATGTGCGCCAGAAACTGAACAAACACTGCTGCTGCCGATACGAAATACATGTTGTGGTAAGCGAGGCATGAGCACTATATATATATGTTCTGCGCGAACTTAGAATCCGGTTTCATTCTAGAATGGACCGGGTCCAGGTTGGAATTCTAACCCTGCGCAAGTACAGGGGTGCCATTCTAGAATGAAACCCTTGTTGCTGGTCCATTCTAGAATCGGCCGATCGCAAGGTTGGAATTTGGGTCCAAGTTGGAATAGTCATTTCAGTTGGACTATCACACAGCCAAAGCCACAAATGTGGATTTTCTGTTTGTTTTTGTTTTTTGTGTGTTTGGTTGGGGTTTTTTTTCTCGGGTTTTTTACACTTTACTCAAAGACATCGTGAATTGGGATTGTGATGTTCTGAAAGTGATTACGATTTTGAGAGACACTCAGCACTGATCGCTACGAACGGAAATTTCCGGACTGACAGTGTTTTGCCGATCTCGCTTGTAACTTTTAATCTTATTCATATACATGAAGTTGGTCTTCTGAATTGTGAAGATATAATGTCAACTTTTTTTTAAACCTGTGACAACAGCTCTATAACTCACTCTGTCCTTCTGTTGGTCTGTCTGTCGGTTAGTCGGTCTGACCGTCTGTCTGTCTGTCTGTCAAAAAAATTGTCAAAAAACCGGACATTTCCGAGAGGGAGACAGCGCTGACATTGCAAGCGGCCGCAACCGGCTCTCATCACAACAACAACTGCTCTGCAAACATTACCGCCCTGGTAGTCCCCCTTGCTATGGTCTGCCTTTGTTTATTGCGTACTCAGGAGTGTCAACTTTCATGACATGACATGACATCGCAAGATCGCCAAAGGATTTTTTTCAGGGGTAGACAAATCAGCCCCATTTTATCAAAGGGAAGGTGCAGGTGGAGATAATTCAAGGGAAGACAACTCTGTCTTACCTACAAACATTACGGCCCCCTTTATTCAAGGGTTTCATTCTAGAATGGCACCCCTGTACTTGCGCAGGGTTAGAATTCCAACCTGGACCCGGTCCATTCTAGAATGAAACCGGATTCTAAGTTCGCGCAGAACATATATATATATATGTAAGTGGGGTGTGGTTGGGGGGTGTGATTGGGCTGGGGGGGGGGGGGGTAGGGGGAGTTGTCGGAGGTGTGTGTGTGTGTGTGTGTGTGTGTTTGTGCGTGCGTGCGTGCGTGTGTGTGTGTGTGGGTGTGTGTGTGTGTGTGTGTGTATATAATACGTACGTGCGTGCGTGGGTGTGTTTGTGTACAGTGTTTACTCTCTAGTATACTGTTTGTGCACAGTGTTTCCTGTCTAGTATATTGTTTGCCTAATGCGAGAGTGCTCAGACTAAACTAATTCCGCCGCTCGTATGCATTTACTGCTTATTGTTACATTTGCTTTTTGGGCGTAACATAAAACACACTGTTCGTTTTTTAAAGGTTCTTTACTGTTTAGATTTATTTTTAAATCTGATTTGATTTCAGTCTTAGGCAAGACCTATTTCACAGTGTTTATATTTATGGTGTATTGCCAACGTCCTTGAAAGGGTTTGATATGTACGAATGGTGCTGTTTTCATGCCGCTATCATGTCATGCTTTGGTCTGAGGTATTAACAAAATATAAATTTTATTTACTGTCGATAGTGTCAGACACAATGTACTGAACAGTTTGTATGTCTACTATTTCAAGATCAATAGTGCAAGTTACCATCCACGGCAGAGAGACAAGTCGCCAGGGTACGGTTTTTCGTCTACTCCCAAATCATGTTTTGGTCTGGGTTATTAATATGGTTTTCATTTACTGTCGTCTTGTGCTTTTGTGCTCGTCTTGCTAGGTCTGTGTGCTTGCGCGTACACACGAAGGGGGATAAGGTACTAGCAGGTCTGCACATAAGTTGACCTGGGAGATAAGACAAAGTATCCACCCTCAACCCACCAGAATGTACTTCCGCAAAAATGCCGCTCTGCACAGAAAGGAGCCAGATTTTTGGTTTTTGGTATGCGCGAGAATGGGTGTTACTGTGTTGGGCAGCCATATTCCGATTTCGAGGATGCATGCTTGGTATTTTCGTGATTCTATACCCCACCGAACACTGATAGTAAATTAGAGGATCTTTTCCGTGCGCTGTTGGTCTTGTGCTTGCCTGTACACACGAAGGAGAATAATGAAGGCGCTAACATGTCTGCACATAAGTTGACATGGGAAATCGGACAAAATCTCCGCGCGGCCGGGATTCGGACACTGTAACTTTTGTAAGGTATTTTCAAGATAATGTCACTGGTATTGACAATAATAATAATAATGGTAATAGTAATAGAACATTGATATATTGTGCTTCCCGCGTACAGCTCGAAGCGACAACAACACAAAAGGTTACGTTGAAAGCTTGTGTGACATATACGTCATTCTGCGAATTAATTTCAGACCATTTGCCTCGCTATGCACAGATATTAGCCAATCTGAACATTGCTGGAATTTGTCAAAGCAAAAACAAGCCGTTGTTGTTTGTAAAAGCTTCGACATATCTGTAGCCGTATATAAACAATACTTGGGCCAACAACTGATGGATGTAATGAGATACCCCTTCGAGACATGTTAGCATTTGTGTGTTGACGTCAACACAGATTATTCGGGTCTGAACATGGGCCCAATGTACTTGCTGGCATGTTCCATGCATTGCTATCATTGTTGCATCTGGTCCCCATACAAAAAACACCGTGTGATGAACGATGCAGCTTTGTACATCACACTACTCTCGTGTATTGTTGGTATGTTAGTGCATTGCACTACTCTCGTGTATTGTTGGTATGTTAGTGTATTGCACTACTCTCGTGTATTGTTGGTATGTTAGTGCATTGCACTACTCTCGTGTATTGTTGGTATGTTAGTGCATTGCACTACTCTCGTGTATTGTTGGTATGTTAGTGCATTGCACTACTTTCGCACATTGTTGGTTTGTAAGCATTCTTTTGTAACGTCTTACTCATAGGCACTAATGATGTACGTTGTATGGCTCTGCACCTTTTTCATATGTTCACCTTTTACTGTCAGTGTGATCTTTTTGGACGGCTTCGGCCTTGACTAATTTAAACACTTTGTGTCTTGTGAATGATTTGTATGTTAGCATGCTCTTTCTGACGGCTGTAGTCTGATTGCGACAACGTACGTGTTGTGCCTATAAATGCCTTTGGCAATCGTGAAAAGGATAGGAATATGTCTAATCGCAATAAGCTTCCAGCTATCATTAAGTTAACCTTCATCGTGCTTCGTGGGTCGTGGACGACCCAGGGCCTCACAAAATCGTCTTTATCTTTAAAACTATTTGGAGTTTTTGATTGAGACTTCATGTAATCTCCAATCACCATAAGACCATCTGTATGCCCAACTTTGAAAAGATTATTTTTGTAAACAAACAAATAAACGATGACGTAATTTGAAGTACATAGTCCGGATGATGTGGGTCGTGGACGACCCAAATGGAATTACGTAAGGAATTGTACGTTGTTTATTCTTATTCGGATGGCGTGGGTCGTGTACGACCCATACTCTGCAAAGAGGCGGCAAAACGTTTATCCCTATTCGGATGGCGTGGGTCGTGTACGACCCATACTTTTTACGTTGAATCCTTCTTTGGAAAGTATGGGTCGTACACGACCCACATCATCCGGACTGTGTAGTCCAAAGCGTGATCAGTGATATCGTGTCTTCGGTCATTCTACATTTCTCTAATACTTATCATAAACTACAAAAACGCTCTGAGTTTGAAAGGCTAGCTCAGTCCAGAGCAAGTTGTTGATGGCTGAACCACAAAATCGACCAACAAATGACCTTTAATCACAATTAAACATCAACTTCCATCTCATTCTACATTGCAAGCTGTTGACAGAAAAGTATTCTTATTCTCACCTGTTATCAAACAAAGAGCTTCCAAACCTGTTGACTAAGAAAGGAAACTGAATCGGTCGAGAACAGCTAAATGATTATGTTGAATGGACAAATAACAACCAACCAACCACCCTCCAAACCAAATACTTCCCGTGTTGAAGGAAAAGGTACAAGTATAGTTATAAACATTCAAGGGCATACAAATGAAACTGTGCAGAACAGTCATCCTTGAATAGTAGATCTATCAAAACTTGGCCCTATTTCCTGTGTATGTTACAGTAAATTCATCAAACCAGTAAATTTGTAAATTTACTGAAATTTTCAGTAAATTTGTAAATTTCCTGGGTGTCAAACTCAGTAAATTTGTAAATTTCCTGAATTTTTCAGTAGATTGGTAAATTTACGGAGTATAAGAGGTATAAGAGGTGTGTTTGTTTGTTTGTTTGTTTGTTTGTTTATAAATTATAGTATTAGTTACAATTTTTGTTGTCTGATATTGCAGGAAAATGCACCACCAAAAGAAATCCACAACAATAACGCTCTTTGAATTCAGGAATTGCTCTTTCGCTTTCTCAGTAATGTTTAAAAGAAAGAGAAAGAGACCAGTAGCACACAATCAAACCGGTAACTTGCCCTAGTCAAAAGTGCCAAACTGTTACTCAGCACTAAATACGCATTGACGCAATGAGGGTGACACACTCTAAGAGAGAGAGAGAGAGAGAGAGAGAGAGAGAGAGAGAGAGAGAGAGAGAGAGAGAGAGAGAGAGAGAGAAAGGAGGACAAAAAGAGGGATAAACTGAAAGAACAATTGCACACAATATACACACACAATCACTCTTCTTGTTCAAATGCGCCAATCTCTTAATCAGCATGCAAGCTTGCCTCTGAAAGAAAAAACAAAACTTGACTAAATATAAAAAGAAGAAAGAAAGGAAGAAGAACGAAAGAAAGAAAGACAGAAAGAAGGAAAGACAAAAACACTCGTCCTGGTCAAAGGCGTCCATGTATTAATCAGGACGTAAGTGGCTAAAAAAAGAAACTTAGAAAGATATTCAGACAGACAAACAAGAAAGAAAAAGACAGAAATACAGAGAGAGAAAAAACAGTACTACAACAGGGGCGGACCTAGGGGGGGGGTTCCTGGGTGCCCGGAACCCCCCCCCACCCCACCCCCCATCCGTTTGTTTTTTTACCTTGTTATCTTCCACGAGAGGCCTCCGATTGACCTAAAAAAATAAAATTCCTTCAGAATCTGGGGGGCTTTGCCCCCCAGGCCCCCCACCAGGGCTTTGCCCATGGACCCCACCGGGGCCTGAGCGGCCCCTGGACCCCTGCTCCAATTTGGAACCCCCCCCTTATCCACAACTAGGTCCGCCCCTGTACAAAAAGACCTTATATCAATAATTGGTATGGTCACAGGCACCAATCCCTGAATCAGCACATACGTCTCTGAAAGACAGACAGATAGCCAGCCAGCCAGCCAGACAGACAGACAGACAGCCAGCCAGACAGACAGACAGACAGACAGCCAGACAGCCAGCCAGCCAGCCAGCCAGACAGCGAACCAGACTAATAAGGCACAATGGCGCCATATCAATAACTGGCCATGGACAAAGGCGCCAATCTCTTAATCAACACGTCAGCCTCCGTGGGCGACGGTCAGCGAACCTCTCGCCTTTTCACACCTTTGGTCACGCGATGGACTGGACCGAGACTAATCAGCTGACCGCTGATTTTGGCCCACCAACGCAGTACTCAGAAATCAATGTCGTTATAACGATACCGGCTGCATGGTGTTGGTAGTGGAAATCACTATGAATTATTAACCCAATGAGGACTTATTGAGTATATATAATTATATAGTGCTACTGGCTGGCGGTCATTCAATAAAGCTAAGGGTATTACAGCTAGGCTCAGTCCTTCTTGTGAAAACTGTTCTGCTCACTGTCTCAGATCTACCAAGGGTTGTACATGTGACAAGACCATTCCCTCCACTTCGACACATACCAAACCCAATATCCTGAGAAAAAAAACGAAAAAATTTTTTATCCTGACTGCTTTCAGTACATAGTTGGAATTTTTGGATGACTTCCATTTACCAATTGACACCAGCTAAGAAATTAGTTCTTATCCCTCCCTCATGACTTTAATTTCCATGCACTGATGCAGATGGCACACCTGTGCACTTGAGTCACATCACACACATTCGTATGTTTCTTTG
Organism: Littorina saxatilis; assembly: GCF_037325665.1. Lineage (NCBI taxonomy): Eukaryota > Metazoa > Mollusca > Gastropoda > Littorinimorpha > Littorinidae > Littorina > Littorina saxatilis. Next base: position 38,568,908 of record NC_090246.1, read on the forward strand.
ATTAAATTCAGTTTCATTGATATCATTTGTTGCTGTTGTTGCTATTATCATAATGGAGTGTTTATATGTTCTGTTTTGAATTCAGAGACTGAAAAAGGGAGAAGAGAGATTTTTTGACTTTTGATTTTGACCCTTACCATGTTCTAACGTCTGCGCTGCCAGATATTTAAAAACAAACAAAAACAAAAAAGAACAACGACTAATCATATTGAATACACAGTTTTAAATCAAAATGAACACGGTTTTAGGACATTATCTCTGTTTTATGACGAGTTCATTCATCTGAATTTTGCAGAAAGAGAAACACGCTGTTTACTATCTTTCGCTGTAGGACAAAAACGGTGATCTCATTTCTGAATCTCAAGAAGCATAATTGGTTTATATCTGATTGTTGATAAAATATTCTGGCACTTTCTTTTTTAAGTGTTCTTTTGACTGGAGAAAACCAAAGCAAATGTGAGCAGATAATAGTGCGAGCGGCGAAGACACCCGATTCTCATATCTCCATTTACACTGATATTAAGAAAAGTTAACAAACCTGTGGTTTATACCTACGTTAATAAACCCCAGCTAGGGCTTTGAAATTCAACAGAAAACCGTAAGCGTACGGGGAAAAAAGTTCTTTACATCTTGAAAATAGAGCAATTATGTTCGCGCGCTTGACTCTTTCGTCAATCGATTTTCGACTTCGTGAAAAATAATAATTAAAAAACACCTAGGAAGTTAGTTTTCTTAGAAAAAGACTATTTTGTATCGATCGATATATGTGTGTGTGTGTGTGTGTGTGTGTGTGTGTGTGTGTGTGTGTGTGTGTGTGTGTGTGTGTGTATGTGTGTGTGTGTGTGCGTGCGTGCGTGCGTGCATGTGTGGGTGCGTGCGAGTGTGCGTGCGTGTGTGCGTGCGTGCGTGCGTGTGTGTGTAGTTTGTTGGTGATTTGGCAAACCAGTTACCATTAGAAGTGTATTCCTTCTCGTTGCAAGCGATCATCTTCGTCACCAGATATATTCAGGCTTCTACTTGGGATAAGAGCATCATTCAAATTAAACCCATTGTATGTCAAAAATCAAGTGGTGGGTTTTTTGTTTTTAATTAAATTCAGCACACACAAAAACACTCCGGCTGTACAGAATGCAGCTACGTCATCGAGTTTTGGTATGTGTCCAAGTGAAAGTACGCTCTTGTACCTTGTCAGATCTGTGTTGATGACGATAACTGTGTACGCAGCAAGGGCGCTGTCTTTAAATATGACCTTTGCTAAGCACTATGTCTGGGTTACGCCCTATCTTAAATAATAAGAAGTTGTTCATCACCTCAGGAGCACCAGAACGTGATTTCCAGAGATTGCGTTGACGCGCAATTAATGCGTATATATGACGCGTTTGAAAAAACGCGGACGGGTTGGTTTTTGTTTCCATATCGACGCGCATGGCATGCACACATATCTGGTGCGTTTTTCACCAATGCTAATCCTGCATTGCAAAATGCTTATTTTTGGCTTTCAGGCGAATGAAAAAGACAGCTGCTGTCCTGTGATTATTTGACAGATATCTAGCAACAAAAACAACTCTTTCACAAAAGGTTGCTCTGACATGCAAAGTCGGTGCGCAAAAGAATAGCTCCGTGGCGCATGTGTCCCGTCGTTGCTTATATATATTTGGTGTGTTTGTTTGTTGTTGTTGTTGTTGTTGTTGTTGTGTTGTTGTTGTGTTGTTGTTGTTGTTGTTGTTGTTGTTGTTGTTGTTGTTTTCTAAGCAAGCGTGTTCCCTGGGTTTTATTCCTTAAACTTCTGCCAACCTTGTCCAAACAGTATGTACCCTGTTTCCCCTGTGTCAATCACTAAAAGTACAACTGTTGCAATAGATCTTTTCATATCAATAACTTTGATTTTTGAAAGCCCGCCTCAAAGCATAGAAACTTGTCCAGACCCTCGTAAATTGCCGAAATTGTTTTCCAACTCATCGCAATTTTCCCAAACTTTCCCAATCCCTCCCACATTTTCCAAACTTTTTTTAGCTGCGAACATCACCCTTAAATTTTTTCTCATAGTTTAAAAACTTTCCCAAAGGTAAACACAGTAAAAAGCATGAAAGCATTGTCATACGATGGCAACGACCACAACCGACTGTGTCAGTAGCATTCACGGACGGTGGCCGGAGACGCTAGTCTAGAATAACTCACACACACTTACCGGTGGCAAGGAGGGCGGCGAAGAAGCAGACGACACTACAAACACTGGCCCCTGCCATGGCTGTCATCTGGGCGCATGATCCCCGGGGCGCATCCAATGGGTCACCTCACTCCCTCCACTTCCTCCCACCAGAGGCAGAAAGGCAGGTACTATCCCTTCAAACTGTCCTCCTTCCTGGAGATTTATAGCTGCAACGTTGGTCTCCACGACAGGTACTATCCCTTGAAAGTGAATATTCTCAGCTCCGCCGTTTATGATCCGGGGCGACTGAATCAAAAACACAGAGAGCGAACCAAGTAGACCGTTTCTATGCACCCCACAACAGGTACTGTCCCCAACAACTGTCCTTGCTGAAGATTCACAGCTGTACTGTTTAGGGTCGTGGTCGGTTGAATCGAAGACACAGCACAAAGAGCGTCAAGGGGACCGTCTCCAGGCACCCCACAACAGGTACTCTCCCCAGCAACTGTCCTCCGTGCTGAGGATTCTCAGCTGCAAATCAAGGACTTTGGATCGATGGGATCAAAGACACAGCACAGAGAACGGTATCGGCGGGTCCCGGATTACAGGTACTACCTCTTCAAACCCTCTCTTCATTGGTGAAGATTCCCAGCTGCGAAGCGAGGGATCTGGGTCGATGGAATCGAAGAATCCCCACACAGAGAGCGTCAGGGAGACGTTCCACTGGCCCCCACACACGACAGGTACTTTCCCCTAAAACTCTCTCTCCTCCCTGCTGTAGATTCAAGGCACCAATGCAAGGAATCCGGGTCGATTCAATCGAAGACACAGCAGAGAGAGCTTTGCGGTTGGTAGGCTGTGTCCGTCCAAGACAGGTACTATACCCCACAACTCCCCCGATTGCTCAAGATTCTCAGCTGCGATGCAAAGGAATCTGGATCGATTGAATCGAAAACACAAAAGATAGAGCGTTAAGTAGACCGTCTCTCTTTAATCCCTTCCTTCGCTATTAATGCTGCTTGCTTGCTGGGACAATCCCGGAAGCACTGGAAGCTAGCAATGAGCGAGGGAAATGATTCACAGCATTCAACTGTGGAATCAAGCACAAAATGGTTCACAGTGTTATAGAATCAAACAATGGTTCACGGCACTGTACGGTAGAATCAAGCACACAAATGATTCACGGTATGAAACGATGAAGTCCAGCGACGAAGGACCTGCTTCGTAGCACTGAACGCGAAGGAATGAAGCGATACCGCAGCTCGCACTCGCAGCGAAAGACCTGCTTCCCTGGTTTCGATCTCAGTGCCAGGAGAACAGAAGCGCTGTCAGAAAGAGGCAGTGGCACAAATAACGACTCAAGGTGATTATCTACTCTTGCACACTCGCATACCACCACAAGAGATCGCGGAAAAGGAGACCTCCTCTCATAATCCACTCCACACCTTTTTTACAATCCCCCAGTGTTGAATTTTAAGCCGCCAAAGCAAGATAACACCAGAAGAGCAATGACAAGTTCCAGGATGAAGCCACCACTCCCCACAGCAGCCCTTAGCCAGCTAATGGAAAATGATAGACAAAAAAACGACAGCAGACTATTATGTCGTCAAGCCACCCAGAATGTGATCGCTGGCTTGTCACTGGCAAAGTATAGAGAGGGTGGGTAGAAGCGGCGGTGAAGAGGACTCTGATGCAGCAATCGGTATAGGCGTGCTGTGTCAGACGTGCAGTCGTCGTCGTGTAGCGCTCTCTAGTCTACTGAGTTTCACGTGCACACGCTGTGTTCAGGACTTGAGCTGTCCTCGCCTGTCTCACGTGCGCCTCTTTTTTTTCTCTCTCGTGTGTGTGTGTCTGACGGTGTGTCTCGGTTCCCTATTATCTGTCGATGTGTCTCGGTTATGTGTCTATCACGGTGTTTTGGCACCGTGTCTTTTGATATGTCTCCGTTCTGAATCTATCGCTGTTCTTGGTTGGCTCTGTTTCTGTAGATGTGTCTGGGTTCTAAATCTATCACTGTATCTTATCTTTGTGTCTGTCGACGTGTCTCTCGATGCCCGTGTCTGTTAGTGCAGCTCGTGGAGGCTGTTTCATGCACTTCCTGTGCTGTCTATCACTCTCAGCTCGGCGCTGTCTCAGAATGCACCGACTGGCTGCAACAAAAGAGACAGAACTAATAAGGCTGGAGACACGCTCTTACTGAGCGCAGCGAATTACTGAGGAATATGGAAAGCCGTTTGGCTCATAACCATTACACGCGTAATAAAAAATAAATACACGCGTAATAAATGATTAATACGCGTGTAATAAATGATTAATGCGCGTGTAATAATCATTTTTTACGCGTGTAAGAAATGATTAAATACGCGTGTAATAACTATTTCATGCGCGTGTAAGAAATGATTAAATACGCGTGTAATAAATATTTCATGCACGTGTAAGAAATGATTAAATACACATGCAGGAAATAGTTTATACGCGTGTAAGAAATGATTAAATGTACGTGGAATAAAAATGTCATACACGTGTACGAAATGATTAAATACACGCGTAATAAATATTTCATGCGCGTGTAAGAAATATTTAATACACGCGTAATAAATATTTTATGCGCGTGTAAGAAATAATTAATACACGCGTAATAATCATTTCATGCGCGTGTAAAAAATATTTAATACACGCGTAATAAATATTTCATGCGCGTGTAAGAAATAATTAATACACGCGTAATAATCATTTCTTACACGCGTATGAAATATTTATTACACGTGTATTTAATCATTATGCTATTCCATAGCATAAGAAAAAAGATAAATTACACGCGCATTAATCATTTATTACACGCGTATTAATCATTTATTACGCGTGTATTTATTTTTTATTACGCGTGTAATGGTTATGAGCCAAACGGCTTTCCATAGAGGAAAACGGCACAACCGCGGTTAAGACACAAACATGATGAGACTTGAAAAGTTAGCTGCGGGAAGAGAAGCAGCAACAAGAAAGCGGGAACTGGATGGATGCAGTAGCACAGTGCAGACCTAGCAGGGTCTGGTTACTAGCGGGGTACAGACATGAGATTGAAAAAAGATCGATAGGATTCAGAGTGAGTGTGTGTGTGGTTGTGTCGCCATGGCGCGGCGAGACTGCAGGCTTCAAGCTCGCTCTTTCACTCGCTTTGAGAGCTGACAGTAGGCTGCCTCTATACCTCTCTGCCTTCCGTGCCCTGCCCCGGTCTTCCTTCCATCGTTGTCTGATGTATGGTGGCGTAATAGCACCAAAAATGAACATTTGACAGAATACAAAGATGTATAAAATGGACACTTTGAATATAAAGTTACAGATGCACAGTCAGGTTTCATACCTCTCTCTTCCCGTTGGCGCTCAAACTAGGACGTACGTCCTTGCCCTTGCAAGATCGGTAATCGACATTTGTCAAGGAAATGATCGATCCAGAATAAAGTGTGTCAATTCTTAATTTTACACGTTTGCTTTTCACTTATGGCTACATAAAACTGACAGAAGTTTAATTTTGACTGACATTTCTCAGCGAGATGTTGATAATGACACCAAAGATTGTAAGTAACATTAATTAAAGCCGTTATGACCTTGTTCTTACTATCACTTTTTTTTAATTTAATTCCACACTGCTAACTGAAAGCAACAGTAGTGATATCCCATTCTAATTTCATCTTCAGGTTGTTCACAGTTGGGCGCAGAGATTTGTCACTTTGTGTACTAGTCGTCCTCCATCATTACCAGTCTAGCGGTGCCGAGGATCTGGTCTGCATTCCGCTGGCCATTGATTGATTGATTGGCATATCGATCACCTCCGCTTCTCCTACCTCCCATTCCCCACTTCCCATCAGAAACCCTCTCACTACACCCCCCCCCCCCCCCCCCACCCCCCGCTCCCTTGCCAAACGCCCCCGACAATCGAAAATCTTCTCCCCCGCTTTTCCACAGGATTGTGGTTCTTGGTAAAGACTCGAAAGTAGTTCTCGCTTATAAGTCTTCTCAGAGTTGTGTTGAATCCTTGGACCATTCATAGACCAAATCCGTCGCGATATTACCTTGGACGGTTGAAAACGACGTTAAACACCAAATAAAGAAAGATAGACCAAATAGCCTGGACCGCCAACTCGTCACGTGACCCTTCGAGGTTACGACGCTCGACTTTCAGGGGCGCTTAGCGTCCGGTTTGAAAGGCCAGCGATTCGAAGACAGTGAAAAGAAAGCACGCTCCAGTTATTTGTGACAATGGGAGGTGACAATGAACTGGATTTTCCAAAACTCCAAACTAAACTTAACAAAACTCATCGAAAAACATGTTCCATATGCACTTTAGCCGAGTTTATTTTAGCATTTTCAGAACTTACCTCGGCAACTTCGTCCATGTTTACAATCGACACCGGATATGACATCCCCCTGATTTCTGAAAGGCCATGTAAGCGTAGGTTCCTAAATGCGAGAGGCCGCTACCTCGTAATAAAGAGAAAGAGCGGAGAGAGAGCTAGTTGGCGGTCCAGGTTAAATGGTCTATGGACCATTGTAAACAAGTCACTCGAAGAAATTGTCCAGCCCGTGCGATCATGCGCACCGCTGAAGAAATGTGACAATAGCAACATTCCACTTCAGAATATACCAAACTGAAATCTCCTTTTTAGCCGCTGTATGTGGGTGAGACATCGTTTATCAAAGTAGAAACAGATGTCAGTTATGAAATTAAACAAAACAAAAAGAAGAAAAACAAAGAAGAAAAGAACACAAAAGGAAGAAAATGACAAACAGTTTTATACAAATTCATTTTAGAAAAAGAAGTAGAAGTGTACAGGAAGCAGAAACCGGTACTCCACGAATTTCTAGCTTGTGAATCAGATAGAAGTAATATTGAGCACTCAGTAAAATATGCAAATTACTCATATTGCTTTTTTTCTATATCCGATTCAGCAAGTATTCTTTGTCCAATTGTCATTCTCGCATTATATTCAATAAACTTGAGAGCCCGTGCGTGCTTGAAAAGAACGAACCCTTTCCCTGTCACTTTCCCATGGACTTGTTCCGTGAACTTGGGTGTGGCATATGTAACGGTTTTATGTCGTAAAGTGAACATTATAGCTGAATAGAATCATACAATCCTCATTCCCATAAAAAAAAAGTACAGTCACCCGATACAAGCTGAAATAAACATGAAGAAAGTTTAAAACTGAACAGTGTTTAAAAAAAAAAGCGATTTGAAACGAACTCCACTCCCTTAACTCTATCTCCAAACCTTTTGGCCTTTCAAATTTGGGTCTGAACAGCGCAAGAACCCTGTTTACGTAAGTTTGCGTCGACGAATTCGTTTTCAATCGCTCAGCCGCCGTCAAACATGGCAGATAACAAGGGGCGGGCGCAACTCCATTTTGTCAAAAAGACGAAAGGATCTTTTGATCGGTCTTACATACCGCTCGATCGATCCTATTCATATTCTAGTTACGCTGACATATTTTCTACCAGTCCTTCGGTTGCCTAAACATCCGACAGATTAGTAAGTTGAGAGAGACTGTACAGGCAACAAAAACTACCAGAACAGTTGGGTTCAACACGTTTTAACAGGCTGTAAAGTCTACAGAGACTACCAAGATAGTTTCGCTTAATAAGTCCTATCTGTCACAGGGGTAAAAGGCTAAATGCCCCTAAACTGCCCACTGGACAATTTGCCCCAACATCATAGTAAGGCAATTTCCCCTTGAACAACTCCTCCCCCCCCCCCCCCCCCATCCCCTCACCCCTTCCCCAGATAACAATACATGTACTTAATAAACAAAATAGGCTTCACGGTTTTGAATGACTTGATGATTATAATATCAAAATAGCCCAACCTGGTGATTTCAATATAAAAAGAAGTTTTCTTCCGTAACACACGAACATACACATAATGCCGACCAACCACACGCACCCATTCACACACACATTCCCCGTACTGGTCAAGGAAATCGATTGTCCATCACAGAGGGTCACAAGAAAAATGTTCATTCAAAATGAACAGGCGTCCATGTTATTTTGACAAAATGAATATTTTTGTTAAAGAAGCTGGCAAGCACACCCTTTCGAATATAGCGGAAGTAGTTTCGACCCTAAATGCTTAAGTACTTAGGCCTTAAACTTAAGTACGGGTTGATAGAATATTTTAATGTATAAAGCAGAGATGTCTCTGATATAAGTGCAGTTTATTTTCAAAGTTTGGAGTCGTAGATCATTCTTTTTGGATGCAATGTGACTAGCATGTATCGGTGAAATTTGTTGTTTAATTCTGCAAGCAAATGTGTGTGCTGTTATTGCATTATTTACAAAAAACGCACAGAAAAGAACACTATTTTCGACTACTCATTGCGGAGCAGAGCGTGCAATATACGCTCTGCTGCAGAGTTATCCCACGTGCGGTTAGATAGACGCTCATACATGTAAGTACAGTTTATTTTCTAGGTTTGGTATCGTAGATAATTTTTTTGGAATGCAATGTGACAAACATGTATTGATACAGTTTGTTGTATAATTTTGCAAGTGAATATGTGTTTATTGGCTGCATGTTTCACTAAAACGCAGTAAAATAAAAACTTTTTCGTTGGTTTTGTTGTTTCCTTTGATTGCAGCCAAATGACTGAAAATTAAGTGGAAGACACTTTGAGATATAAGGAATCGGATAGGCCATGACACGAGAAGGTGTAGAAATCTGCTTGCAGACAGCTTTAACATGACATCACATATTGATATATTTTTTAAGTTTTTGCATATTACCCCATTTTTGAGGTCACGTTTTAACTTTGGTTAAGTGTTTGCCCACAACTGACATTAGATTACATTTAAACATTTTACATTATTTTTCTAGCACATGTTCATGTTAGTCTGCGCCATCCATTGATCACAGAACATCCACATAGGAAGAAAAGGTGTTTGACTACTGAAATAAAAATGTTTAGAGAAATGTAGAAAGAGGTGAACAAAATGCAAGATGATTTGGTATGGAATTTAGTTGTATACGTGAATGAGGTGTGAAACGTATGCAGAAAGGAAGATGTTTATTTGCGATGAAAGAAAATAGATATAATAACTTCATACTGTAGTAAAAAAACAAAACAAAACAAAAACAACCAGTAATCAGCCAATCAATTTCAAATGTTCATTCAACAGTAACCATACATTCGACAATGGTCCTCTGTAAATAAAAATTAAAAACAAATCTGCTTGGACAGAATTGTTGTTATTTTTGGGAATAAGAAAATATCAACTATCTTGAGATGCATCCTCTTGCACAAAAATAATGCAAGTTAAGGAGTTACGTCCATATGCGTAAAAAGTTAAGATGAATATATGGATCAACAATTACCTCCCCTACTTGCATTATATTTGGGCAAAGCTATAGGAATAGTGTAATGATATTTTAAAATAATTGTCACATTGCCTTAAACATTTGGATTTTGACATGGAGTATTTTACGTAATGTGTACATTTTAGACATGGCAACTGAAGGAAAAAAAAGTGGAGAAAAAAAACCTAACATTTTGTGGGACAAATTTTGTAAGTTGGGTGACGAAACCATGTAAACTTTTCCTTCACAACAGACAAAATTAAGAGGTTTTTCTTTTAACAAACACAAAGAAATATGTCTTTACCTTCAAACAAGCACAGAAAGTATGTGTTTTTGTTCATAAGACCATACATTTTGTTGTTGTGGAGATATGGATTCAACTGCAGAAAATGTGAAACTTTGCTAACAATTCCCATACCTGACATTTTAAAAGTCTAAAAAGTGCCTCCCACTAGCTTGTCACCAAATAAACAAAGTAGGTTGTAACAAAATTGCAGATTAATAAAAAAAAATAGTTCAATCAATAGTATATGTCACACCTGACATTAAACTAGTAATTTCCATCACTATCCTTTTCAGGCATTAAAAATAGTTCAAAGCAGCTATAGCCCCACATGGAAGTAAGAGGCTCATTCACAAGCTAGTTAAAAGCTTTTCATTCTTTTTGTTTTTCTCAAAAGAAAGTTCATAGTATGACAACAGTATTCACAGCAGGCAGTTTTAAATCACGCAAGGGTCATTCTCAAGGTGTGTTCACGAAATACATTGTAATTCAGTTCACGCTTGAAGATGATTTTACTGACCAAGTTTCTCCCCATATATTTCATAACCCTGCAGGTGAAAATGGGAATACCAGCACAGAATGACTGTCAGTGAACATTTAATACCAACACTTCAAACTACATCACTCATCATAAAACAGAAGCTGTGACTTGGATTTAAATGAAAATCAAAAAGTGGAAAAACTCATACTCTGATAATTGTTGTCCAAGTGTTTCAAACTACATCACTCATCATAAAACAGAAGCTGTGACTTGGATTTAAATAAAAATCAACACGCGGAAAAACTCATACTCTGATAATTGTTGTCTAAGTGTTTGTGTGGTTAAAAAAACAAACGTACCTGATCCTGAATAAAATCAGAGCAACCCATATGATCATTAAAATGTAACCATTCACTGGTCCATAGGTATACTCTTTTCAAAAAGGAGATGGGTATGGAAGAGGCAGTGCTTCTGTTAGTGATTCAAAGTGCCAGACATCCCATCCTAGTGCTGTGAAATGGATATAAATTATATAATATATTCAATATTTCATGGAAGCTTACTAATATTTGCATGCAAACATACTGTGACAGTACTAATACAGTAAAAGCATTATTGAGGGTGAACAGCCTGCTTTACTTGGTTTCAGTGAGGAGTAACAATACTAACAATAACAATAACATGCCTAAGTTGTGAAATGTAAGTACTTAACCCCCCCCCCCGGACACTGGCAAAATTCCAGCAGAATGTCCCCCACCTTCGCTGACGATTATCCACAGTTTATACAGGAAGTGTGCAGGTAGGTAGTCTGCCTCTGTGTCGGTTTTACCTCCGCGGTGTAGACGAAAAACTTTTCCACTTCTGCCACAGGGCGAAAAGTCTCGTTTTGGCACTTTAACTTGGCATATAACATCAAAAATCACGTTAATCAACTGAATTGTGTGGCATTATACCTATGCGAGTCATGTCACATTAGAAAAACTGCCGTAACGCAATAAAATTCCTGAGATGTTAGTATTATGCATAACACGGTAAAACATCGAGATTTGGTGTCTGCGTTTTGGACGTTTTCGCTGGGATTACGGAGGGCTATTCACATTGTGTTAAACAAGTTGTCGCAGTGAGCAAAACACCAGATAACGTCTGGAATTATGACAAGTTATTGCAGTGACTTAAACTCGAAGTTAGCTGTTGGTTTTGATGTGTTTCACTGCGTTTTCGTCTTGCTTTTGTTTCATAATGTTGTTGCTGTTGTTGTTACTGTTGGGAGCTATACATCACATTTTTGTTCCCCGAAAAATATATTCTTGATTAATATCAGGACGCAAACCATCCCCTTTACTTCACACACACACACACACACACACAATCTACTCCTCAGTTTGCAGCGTGGCTTCGACAGCGAGTTTGCCCGTACCCAAGGGGAGTAACTCGAAATAACTCAGCGCGCAGCTGTAAAAGGCCCAAATAGAAATCACCCGCTAGGTACACGCGCACTCAAGTTAACCTCTGCTTTGACCTGTGGCTGTGTGCCAAGAGAGAGTAGAACACACACGCCGTAGACCAGATAAATAGGTGCTTGATTTTGGTATTTTGATTTTACATAACATTAAACCTTTCTTGGGGTTCATGGTCATGGCAACAGCCATAATAATATTATATCATGTATAATATTACATTTCAGCATATGTGAATTACATGTCATCATAACAAACTGTCATACATTTTTATTCCTCATCATTCTGATTGATCACAACCAAACCTACTATCAGTGGACACATCCAAATGCAAGCGCCTGTTCTTGACAAATTGCCACAGTGACTGATCTAAAAATATAGGTCCTTTGCCGCCACGGACACTGTTTGGCCTGTAGGTAAAATGTACAATGTATTTTCTGATTTGTGCACAAAAGCTTTTTTTCTTTTTTTCTTTTTTTTAACATAACAATGTTTAATGTTACTGTATGTTTGAAAGACCATGGTCACATTTGTAAAACAAATGTTAAATTAAAAAATAAATAACATTTTGGTTCATGATTTTTTCCTACACCTGTGCTAAAACTAAGAAGTAAAAATGTCGGTATATAAGTCACTCAAATACTTCAAAGTATGAATGGTTAGAGTTTGTTGCGGTTGACCCTGCGCAGTTCGACCTTCGACGTTTTTGTTGAACAATTTTGTCCAAAAAAAAAAAAAGTAAGGGCAGTAACTCAAGACGTAAATGTGGCAGTGTCCCATAGGCAACCGCAGAGTTATCCTGTCCATAGGCAAGCGCTTACTTGATCCCAATTACTAGGCGTCTCCGGACGCCTAGAATAAACTCATTTTAGCATGCAGCAAACCTGCCATGAATTCCACACCATGCGGCATGTGTCCTCGGCAGACAGTACCAGGGGACACTAATAATGATGAGTTATTCATCAGGCAATATCCTCCGAGGACACCAGTGTCTATATAGTCTTCCCTCTTTCCCCGATAATTCAATCTACACGTTTCTGTCAGGATCTAAGGCGTGGGCGCGCCAGTGCGTTGGGTACACGGCTGAGTCCGAGTAACGAAGGAACCATGCCAACAAGGGCATGGATAGTTAAAGGCACTGTCTTTCCCGTAGAAACGATTCGTGCTCAACGTCACAGAGCTGGCCAGGCTTTCACGTGAAACACAGAACCATCCTCCACTTGGACACTTACGAAAGGTCAACTGCCTGAGAGCTTTCTGTGCAGAGTAGAAATCGTTGGATGAATTTTGTTCTTAACTGACAATAGTGTCAATCGGTGAAATGACTTCATTAACAAACAACAACAGCAAAACACACACTCTACACAGGAAGCAGTGAGGGTATTCATTTTTGGTATGTGTCCAACTGGAGGGATGGTCTTATCCCTTATAAAAGCCAGGGCAAGGTCGAGATGGTGAGCCGAATTTTGTTGGCACTTGAAGGACTTGACTGTGCCTTAAAGCCTATTGTTCTTGACGGTGTTCGAGTTAGAATCCATGCCAATATAAAGCGGATTTGTTCCTGACTGACTGCAGATCCGCCGTCCAAAGCCTGCAGTCGCCCAAAGAGCAGCTGGAACGAGACACCCAGCGTCTTCTTTGTACTCTCTCCCAGAGCACAAACATCGCTGTCCAGTGGATCCCTGCTCACTGTGGCCTCTCAGGGAACGAGGAAGCGGACAGACTGGCCAAGACTGGCAGCCATCTGGAGCAGACAAGACCAACAGTCTCTTACAGTGAAGTCAAAACCCTGGTGAAAAGACACTACAAAACCACCTGGAATGCCCAACACAGCCTGCCATCTGATGATCAGATGCCCAACCTACAGCGCCATCAGCAGACCATCCTCTTCCGCCTACGGACTGGACACTGTCGACTGCGTGCACCGCCTTGGTCTGTCGCACACACCGAACTGCCCGTGCGAAACAGGCCCACAGACCCCGGAGCACATCCTGCAGACCTGCCCGCTCCACCAGGAAGCCAGAACAGATCACTGGCCCCAAGGTGCCACACTGCAGGAGCAACTCTGGGGCACCAAAGACTCCCTGATCCTGACCACCAGCTTTATTCAAGCTACAAAACTTGAAGTCTGACCTGAGGCCAAAAATCCTGGAACGCCGAAGAAGAAGAAGAAGAAGGTCATGAATGGTTAAAGGGGCATTTTACAAATTCCATTTTCTGCCATCTTTCATCTTACAATATAGGTCATGGTTGAATAAAACTCTTCTTTTTACATTTAGTCAAGTTTTGACTAAATGTTTTAACATAGAGGGGGAATCGAAACGAGGGTCGTGGTGTATGTGTGTATGTGAGTGTGTGCGTGCGTGTAGAGCGATTCAGACTAAACTACTGGACCGATCTTTATGAAATTTGACATGATAGTTCCTCGGTATGATATCCTCAGACGTTGTTTTCATTTTTTTGATAAATGTCTTTGATGACGTCATATCCGGCTTTTCGTGAAAGTTGAGGCGGCACTGTCACGCTCTCATTTTTCAACCAAATTGGTTGAAATTTTGGTCAAGTAATCTCCGACGAAGCCCGGACTTCGGTATTGCATTTCAGCTTGGTGGCTTAAAAATTAATTAATGACTTTGGTCATTAAAAATCTGAAAATTGTAAAAAAAATATTTTTTTAATAAAACGATCCAAATTTACGTTCATCTTATTCTCCATCATTTTCTCATTCCAAAAACATATAAATATGTTTTATTCCCCCCTCTGCTTCTTTACCTCTGTAAACTTGTAGAGCTAGTTATTATTCGATAAACACCCAGCAACCAAACAAATAACGACCCAGCAACAGCCTGAATCCTCGATAGCGCAATGGGTTGAGAAGCTGTTCTGCGTCGGTACTACTTTTGCGACTGAAAAATTCCGAACGCTCTAATGTACGAAGTATACATCTCTGGAGCAAACAATACAAACATACCGCATTTAAATTAACAACTACAGGCTTGAACACATGAATCTCCATATAAAATCCATGAGTTTGGTTGTTTTCTGAATCTAGGTCTGCTGTGCACAAACGTTCATCACAAGCAAATTCCCAAGGCAAGTAACTCTCATACTTTGTCTAGCGACAAGAGTAGTTCCCCTTTCAAATTTCTTTTCACTCAGTTTCTTCGACAACAGACTGCAATCCGACGGTCAGTTTTCAACAATATTTCATTTAATAAACAGATCACACGCAACCAAATGCACACATCTCATCAATTTAAACAACATAAAGCGGTTTCATACACTATTTTCCCCAGAAAACTGAACTTCATACAGTTTTTAACGTTGGAACACGGGTGCAAAAGTTCGTCTGCTAGTCCCATTTGACGAAAGAACATTATCCTAAGCGATACCAAAACATATACAGAACACACAATATCTGCATTTGCCGCCACAGCAGAATAACAGCATATCTGTGTACTTGATTTTAGTCCAAAAAAGGAAAACTGACAAGAAGTGTTAACAGAATGGAATGATTTGCACGGAACTATACAACCGCGCATTAATCGATCGCCTGCGCAGGTTGACTGGTTGAGTGAATAGGATTCGATCAAACTTTCGCAAAAAAACTCCTCTTTTCTTTGAATAACTGAAGAAAGGAGGAATAAAGAGGTTACACACCTCGTCTCAGTGATTATAAAAAATAATGGTCTCAGTTCGCGGTCATGAAAAAGCTCGCTAAAGCTCGCATTTTTCATGATCCGCTAACTTCGACCATTTACCTTACTCATTTTTCGTAAAGGCATATTAATTCGGTATTCATAAAGACTTCTTAATTGCATATGGCAAACCCTTCCCTCTGCCAAGCCTCACACACTACTTGGTCACCAGCTAGGTAACAGCGTCAAGTTCAGAGGACACCCATCGTTTTCACGTGTGAAATGTGCGTTGGAAAGAAATTTACTGTTGAAAAATAGTGGTGTAGCCGGCTGTGAGGCCTTGCCGAGGAGTGTAACTGCTGTTTGTTTGTAGCCATTATGAAAAAACCAATTAGCATCAAAGCCGCAATAATTATTTAACTCGCAAAATCATAGTGGTCAGATTGTCTTGAGTTGATTTTGAGAGGAATACAGAGCAAAACACGCATAGTTGGGTTTTTTAAATGAAGAGGAATAGTTTAAAGTACAAGAAGGTATCAAATGAGCTATAGTGCTGACTGTATCTCAGTGTGTCACCAGTTATGACCCCTTACACCCATTCATACATTTCCTTTTCCTTATAAGATGGTTTTCCTGGCTTTAATCCACCCAAAATTATAGATATCACAAATTAAATGAGCAAGTCAGGAATCACAGATATTTCAATTTAGCATTCGACATCCAATGATGCACTGCAGATAGCAACAACAAAACACACAAAAACGTCGCTCTCAGCAAAGCAATATAAAACGCTGCATTAATCAATTTTATAGAGAATTTATTGGGTGTCAATTAAATTCCGACAAAAAATGAAGTTTCGAAATGTCTGGCATTAAATTAAATATGCATGTTTCTACACAGTACGCGGATGTGCTGTTTGCTGCCCTTTTGTTTCACTACCATGATGGCAAAGTAGGGGAGGGTGTGTGTATGTGGCCGTGGGTAGCAGGGGGTTGCGTGCGTGCGTGCGTGTATGTGTGTGCTTGCGTTCGTGCGTGCGTGCGCGTGTGTGTGTGTGCGTGCGCGCGTGTGTGTGTGTGTGTGTGTGTGTGTGTGTGTGTGTGTGTGTGTGTGTGTGTGTTGTGTGAATGTGTTAGTGTTAGTGTGTGTTTGTGTGTGTGTGTGTGTGTGTGTGTGTGTGTGTGTGTGTGTGTGTGTGTGTGTGTGTGTGTTTGTGTGTGAGTTTGTGTGTTTGTGTCAATGCGCGAGTGCGTTCATTTGTGCGCGGGCGTTTGTATGTAAGTGTGAGTGTTCGTACCTGCGTGCGTGTGTGCGTATGTGTTCTGTGTGGGGGGAGGTGCGGGAAGAGGAGGAGGGAGGTGGAGCGAAGGGGGGAAGCATGTTTTTGACTCGACAACGACGAGCGTGTGGTTTGAATCATATCTATAGACTATAACCATCTCTTGAACTATCATGCATCTCGGAAACTACACAAAGAACATGTGTTTGTTCAAAGCAGCCGTTCTCGCTGTAAAATTCAAATCACTAGCAACGCAAATTACAAA
Organism: Littorina saxatilis; assembly: GCF_037325665.1. Lineage (NCBI taxonomy): Eukaryota > Metazoa > Mollusca > Gastropoda > Littorinimorpha > Littorinidae > Littorina > Littorina saxatilis. Next base: position 38,585,808 of record NC_090246.1, read on the forward strand.
ATAAACATGATGCTACGGATACTCAGATTGCATAAACAGGTAATTATCATGCATAAACAGTCTATATTTTCAGGATAAATATGTCGATAAACAGGTCAACAACCTGGTTCGGATCAATCAGATAGAAGTCTTTATCTTGCAAAATACGTTTTACAGCTGCTATGGGTGTCGCAATATGTACTAAGAATTGCGAATGGATTTCGGTGACGATGTCGGGCTTAGACTTCGATGATATTGACAATGGACGAAGACACTTATACTTCTTGAGAGAGGTTGGCCTTATCAAGGTTTACAGACATCAAAACCAGATTGCTCTGGGACTACGAAACCAGAATTAAGTGAGAGTGGGTGGTTTATCAAGGTTTAGAGACAATAGTACATGTACCAGATTGCTCTGAGACTACGAAACCAGATTTGAGTGAGAGAGGGTGGCCTTATAAAGCTTTACAGACATAAGAACGAGATTGCTCAGGTAATACGAAACCAGAATTGAGTGAGATAGGGTGGCAGTGAAAGAGAGAGACAGTGAAACGGACACCCAAGTTCGCCAGACTTCTTATGTCTCGGCGAGACCAAAACGTGCAACCCTTTTTCAACTGGCATGTCTCTGTCCATCACGGGAACAGACCTGCGTTACCTCATACTCTGGTAATTAAGGTACAGCTACAGAGCCGTTCAAATAATGCTGTCTACTGATTAAACTAAGTAGCTCTCCACAAACAAAACCAGAGCTTAGAGACGGTACAGCTCCAAGAAGGCGTCTGTCTGCAACTTAAGAACCTACAGTTCGGTACCGAACTCTGCACCCTCATTCCAGGAAACTGCACCGCGCTGTTCTGAACATCTGTCCTCACCTTCAAGGCAGACAAATACGAAGAAGTGTAAGTTACACCGACCCTAGCGGCTAAGGCAAAGCCAAATACTCGTCTCAAAACTACATTGTTCTGTCCTCCTTTTTTGCGTACCCCAATTTCCATTAATGGTACCTTCCTTCCCGTGTAAACAATCATGCAAATCACCATTCAGATGTGTCCGGGCGTTCACATGGAACAAAAGCCTTCTTCCACTTGAAGACATACCTGAAAAACGGCAATCCTGAAAAACGGCAAAAAATCCAGGGTTTTTGTGGTGTTTTTGCTGGGTAGCTGCAGTTGATATGCAATAAATCTAAAACTACAAATAACGCCTCTCCAAATTTCACAGAACGATGACAAAGACCCTCATCTGGATTCGCGTTAGTACTTGGAGCAAACAGAACCCGAGAATGGACGTTGTAACGGTTTTCCGTTAAAAATTTGCAAACGTTCGTAACGTCCTAGAAACAAATGTGACATGCACGCAACTGTGTACACTTTGCAAAGAATGGTGCCATTAGCCTACATGTGTGCCATGTTTCAGAAACATTCTTTCACGGGCTCAAAAGTTATGATCGTTTGAAAAGAGGTGAAAAATACTCTCCAGTATCTTTCGCGCAACTTTTTTAAAGGACTTTTTATATAATTTTGTTTCTCGTTCTCCGATAGGATGCGTTTAGCCTTCACGGATGATGCGAACAACTTGCTCAGTGGCAGTTGCAGAAAAGAACTGTTCACGTGTTTTGAACACAGCTGTGCTGTATAAGAAAGAAGTAAAGAAGACAAAGAATCAAAAAGACAGAAGAATGCAGACATGACGTCATATAATTCCAAAAAATATGACGTCAGATAGAGGCAACACTGGGTTTTTCTCATCGTCGTCTTGATAGTGGCGAGACACAATCTGGCATTTGCTGTGACGAATCGGACAGTTGGAATGCTACGAAATAGAACTGTGGAGATGGACGTCGCCAAGTTTTTAAGAGTCTGTAAGAGCATTGTCTCGAGGTCATAACGGCCTACTATACAGAGAACCGTTATCTGTCCGGTATGACACAAAGAGAACGCCTTTTTGGTTGTCCCTTAATTCGTAAACCGTGAACATCAAGCTACGGGAACAGTCACACAAACTCAAAAAGTATAATTATTTGGAGGTCTTCGGATTTTTTTTGTATTATCAATATGCACACATGTATACAAACACACACGTAGTCACAGACAGACAGATGCATAAACTCACGCGCTTGCACACCAGAACACCGTGCCAAAGACAAATTTCAAAAACAACACACCTAACAGCTGATCTTATATAAAGGAAAAAGGTTTCAATCGCTGAGCTTTGTGCAATTAACCTTGATAGTGGAAAGTGTGTGTCCTGATCACTCAGCTACCTTCACTTATGAGTTTTGCAGACGTCATCGTCTAAAAATAGAACAGAGCAGTGGAGTGAGATTTTACTTTTTATTTCTTCAAAGTCATGACGCTCTATCTTTTGAGCCCATGAAAGAATGTTTCTGAAACTTGGCACACATGTAATGACACCATTTCTTGCAAAGTGTACACAGTTGCGTGCATGTCACATTTGTTTCTAGGACGTTACGAACGTTTGCAAATTTTTAACGGAAAACCGTTACAACGTCCATTCTCGGGTTCTGTTTGCTCCAAGTACTAACGCGAATCCAGATGAGGGTCTTTGTCATCGTTCTGTGAAATGTGGAGAGGCTGTTATTTGTAGTTTTAGATTTATTGCATATCAACTGCAGCTACCCAGCAAAAACACCACAAAAACCCTGGATTATTTGCCGTTTTTCAGGATTGTGGTCGCTCTCTTTTACACGCGCGACGGATTTGAACGAAATGTGTATGAACTGTTAGGTAAGACACCAAATAAACTTTCGGATGTAAAAAATGTAAAATATCATTCAGTTAAAGTCACTGTTTCGACGGTTGAAAGTGAATCATGCCGTCAAAAAACGCCATTTTTGAGGGTAGGCGTGGTCACGGACCTCTGACGTCATACCCAAATATTACTCAGATTCCAGAAACACATTTTTGAGCAGAAGAAAGACTGATCTTCAAATACACGTATATTTCTGACCAAAAAACTGCTGTTTAACATCTGGGCTATACCACTGAAAAAAGGGATCAGCTCGTTACTCCCCCGGCTCGTTACTCCCCCGGCTCGTTACTCACCCTTATGGTTAGGGTTAGGGTTGGGGTTAGTAACACGCCGGGGGAGTAACGAGCCGGGGGAGTAACGAGCCGGGGGAGTAACGATACGGGGGAGTAACGAGATGCTCCCAAAATTATCCTTAACTTTTTGTGCTCAGTGTATGTATCTTCAATAAGATACGACACCAATACATGCACAGCCTAGCGGTGGCCTTACACGTGATTTTCTGCTGTTGGTATGGCCAAGTAATCGAGACAAACTGAGTTCTCGAAATTCTTTGTCCTGGGGACACATGTTATATAAGTGACATAATTTTTAAATGACGTTATTTATCGATTTAAGACGTCTTCTTGAACTTTGTTTTCGCTTTTGGCGTCAGAGCTCTCAGTTTTGGAGAGAGGGTCGAGAATAGACGTCTTGGTTTGTGTAATCGGTGTCGTTTGTCATTAACAATTAATGCAACCCCGAGGCGTGTCTAGTGCCTGCAATTGTAGAATCTACAATCTCTGCTAGTGCTTCATCTAAGTCAGTAGAGCTAAAATCTCAGCGACTGGAAGAAATGGATAAGCTCAGAAAGTTCGTAGCTATTGCAGGGGCGGATCAGTTGCTTTGTAAGGGGGGGGGCACTTTGAATTGAAAGTGAATGTGATGGGCGCGAAGCGCCCGAATTTGCTAGGGGGGTCCGGGGGCATGCCCCCCCGGAAAAAAATGTTTGCCCAAAGAAGCAAAATGGTGCCATCTGGTGCCATTTGAACTTAGAAATGGTCATAGAATCAGCATAGAAAAATCTTTTGTTTTTCTTCTTTTTTTTTCGGGGGGGGGGGCACGTGCCCCCTGTGCCCCCCCCCCCCCCCCTCGTCCGCCCCTGTATTGGAATGGAACTGCCAATCCTGCGGGCCAGTCTTGGGTTTTCAGGCCATAGATGGTATCGTCCATTGTTTCTATTTTCTCTCCCCCTCTCTGTGTCTGAGGCAGAGTGACTATTGTGTTACCGTTTCTCCCGAATGTCCATTAAGCCATTCATGATGTAACTTGGTATCCCTTCTTCCTGTCGTAGGTTTCATTGTCTTTCTCTTTCTCTCACTGTTCTGGCTGACAATGCTGAGCTACGTTCTGTCTGCAGGCGATGCGTCTATTCTGCGTAAAGGTAAAGGAGAGGGGTGTGGGTGCAGCATTCCTAAATTGGCCCGTGCAATTTCAGAGTCAAGTTGCTGAATTTATACCAACTGCAACCGGTAACAAATGGAGGCTTACGTTTACCTGCTCAAGAATGTGGCTTATATGTGTAGACTCGGAAGGGGTTCGGGAAAAAAGATCTTTTGTTTCTCTTGTTGATGTGTTACGGACTCCTTCTGGACTTTCACTCACGGACACAACATATGACATGGCGACACTGGACAGCAGAATACTGGCATGGCAAACTTTATTCCTGTGTTCATTTTTCTAGTTATCGCTCTCTTTTGCTCCATTCATTCGATCATCATCATCATTATCATAATCATCAGTATCATAATTTTCATCATCATTATCATCATCCTCGCTAGATCTTACAAAATGCATCATAACTCCCTTATTTTTATTATTTCTGTGACTTAAAACTCGGTGTAAAGGCAGATGATGTCCTGAAGATACTAGATATATAAGAATAATTATTAAACGACCGTACTTTAATGTATGGTCGTGGGATTCTAAATACAATGCGAACATGGTCGGACGCAGATATCCGATGCTTGCACTTTTGCTCGCTAGCTCTTCGAAAATGCATCATAACTTCCTTATTTTTTTATTTCTGTGACTTAAAACACGGTACAAAGTATGATAATGTTGTGAAGATTCTAGATATATAAAAATATTACATGAGCATTCTTTATTTTGAGGTTGAGCCTGCGTTCTTAGATCAATACGAACATGGTCGGACGCTGAACCACGCGCGATGCTTTCACTTTCGCTTGATAGCTCGTCGCAAAATACATCATAACTCCCTTATTTTTTATTTCTGTGACTTAAAAGTTGGTATAAAGTCAGATAATGTTGTGGAGATACCATATATATATAAAAAATAAAAAAAATAGTACATGTACATGCTTAAGTTTGGTAGCGCAAGGTAGTGCAAGTCCGCGTGCGGACGCGTGCGGTCGCGTAGTACTTAGTCAGACCGCTTCTGCTTTCCTGAACAGACGAAAAAATAATGACAAACAAAAGGGACTTCACTCTGATGGAGGGTTTACGGGAGTTACCTGCCCCATAAACGATGGCGACTTCCGTGGTGAACAACAGAAAACAATCAATTCAGCCTGATTACGGCCAGCTCTTAGAGTCCACATTTTTTATTTCGTATTCTATTCAAGCGACTCCGTCTATAAAACCGAACCAAACTGTACTACGTTCGCCCGCCAAAAAGTTCCTCCTGTAACTGATATGACTATTGGATGACGTCATAAAGTGATTAAGAGAAAAGCCTACTTCTTCTAGAAGGCTTGCCGAAGACTCCGGATATGAGAAATATTAGGCAATTTCTTTCTTTTATCCTAGGAAAAAAAAGGCATTATATTTTTGGAAAAGTATTGCTATACATGCCCACAGGAAGGCGCGTGAATGTGCATATAATTATGAATGTTAATGTTTGTAATTATTTCATTTGTTACTAAGAGATAGAGAGAGAAAGTGAAGGAACTACAGACAAGGCACGATGTCTAAGGCAACGCTTTTTCTTACAACCTATCCTTACATTCAAAACAAAATTCTGATAAATGATAAGTTAAAGAACGGACGAATAAACAAACAAACCAATAAGCAAACTAATAATTAAAAAAAACAAGCAAATAAACAACTGAAAAATTAGCCTGCAAGCTAGCAAATTCCTACAAAATGTTAATAGAAACAATGCATACAAAGAACAGAGAGAGAGAGAGAGAGAGAGAGAGAGAGAGAGAGAGAGAGAGAGAGAGAGAGAGAGAGAGAGAGAGAGAGAGAGAGAGAGAGAGAGAGAGAGAAGGATGTGCGTGTGTTTTGGGTTACCAAAGATTCACAGTATCAGGGGCTCACATACACGTCGGACATCGGACATACACAGATATTTTTTCCAAATGTCCTATACATTTTTCATGCAAGAGGACATATGTCCTATTGTTTTTGTCACAAAGTGGTCATTGTCATTTGATCCGGACATTGTCAGTACTTTCCAATTTACAGTGGTTTGATTTGCTATTTTATCGATGTTTTGCGAAGCGATGTGTCTCTACAAGCAGACAAGACTTGGGGAGACTTAATGTAGAGAAGAGCTTCCAAGGGTCGCAACTCTGAATGCTCCAAACCGGTTGACAGTTGCCCCCATTCGCGTTTTTTAACGTTTCAATTTACGTTTTGTTGCGAAAAAAATTTCCTATTGATTTATTTTTGTTCAGGACAAATGTCCTATCACTTTTGCATTCTCCAGGACATTTTTGTCTTATGCCACCTCTCACGGATGCGAGCCCCTGCAGTATTAGATTATTTATTTAAAAAATACACACAACGCTCAAATGAAGAATGTAGGACTGACAAGCTTTGAGATCTAATAATCATAGAAAGCATGTTTTATTAAAAAATATACCTTATCGTCTTTCAGTAGTTTCCAGACTTAGACAATGAAGCAAAAACAGCAACAAACAAACAAAGATAAAAAAGAAATTAAAAAGTTAAAACAAATTAAATTTTATAAAATTAACAGGAGTCTTAGTTGCTCGTGTAAAACAAAGAAAGTTGCTGTACAGCTTTACCTGGCTTGTACCAATACTGGTTATTTTAGCTGATGGATATGAGAGATCATTCGCGACACGATTGGAGACCTTATTTACTACTGCCCGGCTTTCTCAAGCAAACGAGCACACGTTAATGCCCAAGTACACACACACCGGTCCATTCTTTGGAATGTATGCATAAGTAGCCAGCAAAGCAAAGCGACGATCCACCCCTTTCGCGCACGCACACAGACAGACACCGGTGCACAAATGCACGCACGCGCAGACACGTACACACGCAAACCCGAACATGCACGCATTGAGAAGGTAAGTACTTTGGAATATATTTCCGTGTAAGGAAGCATTCCCTCGTGTAAGCTCCATTCCCTTTGCCTTCACTCCAAACAGAAGTGTTCCAGTTTTGAACATATTTCTGTGACAAACATTTTGTGACATAGTACCTAGTTCTTCTAGCAAAAGAAGCACACGTGATAAACACCTAGTGTTCACGTGTTCAAGTATTCATTTGAACACTATAGAGAACACTGTGTGTGCTACTTTTGTCAGTAGAAGTCTGTTCTATGTAACAAATTGTTCAATACTTGTCACAGAAATGTGTTCAAAAGTGGACTATTTCTGTTTAGGGCGTTGGGTTCGGTGAAGGACCACTCTTGGACTTGAAAGTATGACCTGAAGCACTGAAACTGTTCAGCCGACTAAGTGGATGGTAAGACATGGGGCTGAACACATGTGGTTGAACTTTGATTTTTTTGTCTGCATATATTTTACGTGCCTTCGCTCATTTAGCCCACCACTCATACTTCCATTATACAGTGCCACAATTGCTTTTTCACCTGCTCCGAAAGAGTGCAATGTATACTTTTCTCGTTTTGAAAATGTCTACTTGTTTTCGAAAATGGTCTGACCTTTTCGGAAGTTTCGTTGACTTAACCGCAGAGGTGCCATGCATGCTGGTGAAGTTGTTGTATGGATGGTAATCTGTCCAATGGAAATTTTAATTTTAAAGTAGGGGCTTTACCCAATAGAATTTGGCAAAGATAAGTTTTCAGCGGCAGCGGTAAAAACTTAGCCTGTTAAGTTGCAGATAATGTGGTATCTGATGTATTTGGCAAAACAGTCTTGCAGGAACTCAATTCTTGTCTACGCTTTTCTTGACCAACTATCATCTCTTGTTCTGCAACACTGTGTTAATGACTTAAAAAGTGTTCTGTGTGCCCACTTGCTCGGGACTTACCCCAGCAGAATGGACAGACTCAAAGCTTTCTCACGAAAGAGATAGTGTTATTTTGGGCCATAAAGTGCTTCTTCGCATCGAAGTGGCAGCTTAATCAGTCGTTTTAACTGGGTTCTTCTTCTATGTTGTCTTTGGATTCAATCCCCTTAATTTGTATTAGTGTACTGACGACGGCATGACCAGTCTCTGTGAACATAATCTAGCTGATATATTGCTAAACGAGGCCATTACTACAAGCATCTTGGGACCACCTCAATCACATTCGAAAGTAAGTGGCAAAGAATCATTAATTTTGTTTTTTGCGTCTTATGTTTAGTCGATAGGCCTAAGTTCTTGTAAATGAATAATCTCTGATATCTGCATGGATGCTTTCTTTGCCTCTTTTCTGACTCAAGGTATTGATTCCAGGAAAATATGTGGCAGTACGTTAAACTGTTTTGCTTTTCCCTCGTTATTTCTGTAAACTATATAGACAAGCTGAATAGAAATAATTACAAATATCAAACAGTTTGCACTTCCAAAATGATGTTTCCCTATCCCCTCCAATACCTTTCTGACATGTACAGAAGTAACATTCACACCCGCAAACCGTGAAAACGCATATGTATACGCACGCACGCACACACGGTCCCCCTGCAAGTATGCATATATGCACGCATGTACATATGCATGCATACACACGTATGCATACACACATATTAATACACAAGCATGCACACGTAGACACGCACGCACGCTACTCAACTGAAAAGCAAATCTGGACATCGAACAGAAACTTCCCGTATCCACTATCTCATATTTCTGTCATAAGTCGGCCGACTATACTTTCCGTACACTGTCTGAGAGTGCTATTCCTCACTGTGACAAATGGATTTGTACATAATTCAGTATTAAAAGTATTTAACACATGTGTACAGATTGGCTTGCCATACTTGTTGTTCACATGAGTGCAGAAAGCACCTGTTGAGATGAGGTGACCTATTTTTGTAAAGTATATCTCCATTGGCTGCTATTGACCAATGAGAGAGAAGATTGTTAACAGGAGGAAGCCATTTTGGATTGTGAAAGACAGAGCATTACAGACAGTTGAAGAGAACAGACGTGTCTCTGAATGTCTCCACGTTTAGTTGTAATGTTGCTCACCAAACATTGAGGTCGAATGCTGTACGACTCGTGTTGTGGAAGAACCATGTGTGATTCTATGCTGTGAATATACAGGTATTTATTGAATTGTATTTTGCTCAGTAATACTGACTTGTGAAATGACTGTGAGAGTCATGTTGTAAATTGGGTTGGAAAGCGTGAGCTGTTGTCAGCCATTGTTGAAAAGAGAATGTTTGTATGTTCTTTTGTAATGAAGTCATTTGTGAATGAGCTGTTGTACATACTGTAACAGCATAAGCTAGTTGACGGATAAATGAATAGTATTGAGAAAGAATGGCAGTATTATTTTGTGGAAAAGTTTATCTAAGAATTGAGACTTATGGTAGCATAAACTTTTTACGCAGCACCCCGGTCGGAGTGACGAATGCACCACTCGGCGGCGGGAGAGAAAGAAGAGACGGGCATTCCCTCCTTGGCGCCACGGATCCGTGGATTGTGGGCGCAAGGTTGTATCAGCGCAGGAGTTCTGGAAACCGGTGGAACCCCACCCCATATTCACCACGAGCTGTATTCTGTCGTGGGTGATTTGGATCCAGAGTATGTACCCGCTGAATAGAGAGTAGTCATTGTATGTGTGAATTACCACTGAAGAAACATAATCGTCAGAAGGATTGTGTGAGACGAGGACGTCGTCAACTGAGAATTACGTGACATGTGAAATGTGCGTAAAGTGAAACTGTGTTAAACAGGAAACATAACCGTCAGAAGGATTGTGTGAGATTAGGACTTCGTCAATCGTGAGACAGTTAGTCTCCTACGCGTTTTTCAAGATATTATTCTTCTACGTGAATGCAAGTGATTTGTAGACTGCATGAGAGATAACATATTTGTATTTTTGTGTTGATGTTACAATATAGGTACGAGGGCAAAGGGCATTAATTGTGTTCAGTCTTTGTGCCTTGTTTGTGTGTTGTGTGTGTGTGAGACGGGAGTTTGTAAACAGAGTAGCACACGCATTTTTCTGATAGGAGCATAAATACACACAGACACTTACACGAAAAACCATCCGTAACACTCACCACACCGCTGTTTTTGTTAATTTCTTGATCAGAAAGCAATACCGTAAAATCCCGAGCATAAGCCCACCATTTAGCAAACGCCCACCCCCCACTTTGGGCCAAAAGTTGTGCACAGGGGTAACTACCTAGCAAACGCCCAACCTGCTTTTTTCAAAGAGACTATAGGCTCACTTTCACTAGGATTTGTGCAGACTGTTATAAAAGTCATCTTTTTCCCCTTCTTTACCTTTTCGTGTTTCTTTCCTTTTTGGCTCACGTAAGTGTAGCCTATGCGATCGTAACTTTGTCTGTCTGTGCGTTTGTTTGTGCGTGTGTATGTCTGTGGTAGAAACTTTAACATTTCGTCATTTGAAGACGTCACATTATGGCGTAAGAGGGTTAGACGTCACGCGAAGGAATTACTGAAAGTCTCGGTCATTGTTATTTTGAGCGGGCCGAGACTAGTTGGCAGTCGTGTCGTAGATTGTTGACTCTCTCTCTCTCTCTCTCTCTCTCTCTCTCTCTCTCTCTCTCTCTCTCTCTCTCTCTCTCTCTCTCTCTCTCTCTTTCTCTTTCAACTTCAGGCCCTTCAAGCGTTATTATTCTGGTTTGTTTTGGTTTCATTTTTCATTGCTCATTTTTCTTTTTGATTTATCTCCCTTTCCCCCTTCTTTTGCGCTTGGAGGACATCATCTTCTCTGATAAGTCGTTTTGATATTTGTATTGTTTTTTTTGTTTTTTTTAACCTGTTGAAGACCATTAGGTCGAAGCGTTGTTCATTGTCATTTGTTTGTATATTTCGTTGCGAGTCCAGAATATTAGGTATTACTCTTAGTCGTGTCCCTGTAAGTAGGCTACATGCAGACAGACAGATCTAGATCTAGTGTCTCGCTTCCTTGCACAGTGTCACCTATGCTTACTGTGAGTGTGTGTGTGTGTATGTGTGACGGGGCGATTGAGTTTGTGTTACTGTTTGTCTATTTCTTACGTGAGCCTTGAAGGCTTCGCCTCTTGTTTTCTTATTCTTTGTCCCCTCTCCTCACTCCCACCCATCCCCGACAAAGTGAATTAAAATTACGTCATGCTTTTCCACTGACGTCTTTTTTCTGTCAGTGACGTACCGGTACTTTGACGAGCTTCCTGGTGGTGAAGTTGGTTCTTGAATCTCTCTGTGCCATTTTTGCAAAATGCCGAAGCGACAGTCTTACACTGTGTCTTTCAAATTGCAAGCCCTCCAGTATCTGGATAACGAAGCAGGTGGGAATGTTTCGGAGTGTGCCCGTGGATAATCTGTGGATAGGAAGAGAATCAGGGAGTGGAGTGAAAACAGAGATAGACTTGAATAGCAGTACGGAAAAGACAAACAAAAACGGAAACTGTCGAAAGGACCAGCAGTTAGATCTGAACATGTCGACCAAGGTGTGCTGCGTTATCTGGAAGATGAAAGATCTGAAGGCAGGGTAGTGCGAAACAAGGACTTGCAACGGAAAGCGATTGAACTGGCAGGTGCTTTTAATGTGGTGGGCTTCTCGGCATCAGACATGTGGTTAAGTCGTTGGAAACAGCGCAACTTGGTCAAAGAAACTACAATGGGAAGAAGGATAACTTCCTCATTGGGCATGCTTAGAAATGAGAATGGCTAAATACGAGTTATTCCCCTTTTCTACATGCTGACCAGGCTGTCTCCTGCTTTGTCATGACTAGTACAGTCGATCTTTCTCATGCTGTGACTTGCTTTATTTTCACATTTTCGGTATTTAAAACAGCAAACACACACACACACACACACACACATACACTGAAGAAGTTTCCATTCTGATTCGGTTATTTTATTTGGTGCTATATGTTTGCTTCACATTGTTTCTTTTACATTGCTTTAGGTATCCCAATTCGCTAAACACATCCATAATGCATGCATGGCTCATTCGAAAGAGGGCAACTGAATAACTGATGCCCAATAGCAATAAATACTGAACAACTGAACAATAAATAGCAATAAATGATGACAGCGCCAAGTTTTTAAGTACAAAGTGAAATCATGTGACTGGACAAAGGCACAATTACAAAATACAAATAAAAAAATCGAGGCTCATTTTAAATTAAGTTCTCAGCTCATGGGGAAGCATAAGGTGACCCTAGAAACCGAAATTAGGAGACCTCCCGCCCCCAGGGCAGACTACAAAAAACAAGGGGGGGGGGGGGGGGGGGGGGCTAATTTGTGAAAAAGTATAAAAGGAATCGAAAACTGTATACATGTATTTAGTTAATACCCAAAAAATTGTATAGTATATACAATGTCAGACCCTAAAGAAAGTTTGTTAGTCTTTGCTTAGGCAAAACAAAGCAAAATAGCCTGTTTACGGTATCCCGACCAACCCTATTTTTCTAGACCAACCCTAGACTTTTTTTTTGGCATTTGGAAAAAAAGAAAAAGAAAAAAAAATCAATTTTGTTCCTGTTTTTTTGCAAAATAATTTAAAAAGATGGTTATAAAAAAAAATTCAGAAAAGCCGACCTACCGACCCTCTTTTTGTGTGCCTATGTTACTGTAAACAGACTAAAAGGTACATCAGAAACAACACACCAGGGAGGGTCCAAAATTGTATCAAAATATAGATGGTAGGGAATTCAAAATAAAAAAGACAATAGACAAAACATGTACTTCGGGTCATAGAGCCTTCTTTAATTTTTGACTCATTAAGTCCATGCTCCGAGAGTCCTTTTTTAATTTTGAATTGCCTACCATCTATTTTTTTTTATACAATTTTGGACCCTCTTTGTACGGAGAGAGTTGGCAATTGTTAATCACATTCTCTCATCTCATTGACTCTCCTTCAGCTCCTTGGTAACATGCGTTCCCGTCTCTGCCAGGATTGGACACAGCAGCAGATAACCGGTAAATATGTAACAGGCATAAATGGCAAAATAGCTCGCCTCGCCTGATAATATATGAGACAACTGTTCTACTACAAAGTCTTTCTTGGGAGGCTTGGCTAATTTACTCGCTCGTTTTACACGGGGTTCCATCGTTTTCTTTTCTAATCGGAAAACCTTGCTCCTCAGTTTGTTGACCTTCTGCCAAAGTTCCGCTTCACGAGGGGATGGGGAAGATGACGACTTTGATGCTTTACATCCTATGTCCTCCAGGATCGCCTGAATGTCATCTAAAAAAGAAAACACACATAAAATAACATAACCATAACAAGTTACAACCTGGAAGAAATTAAAACACGTGTAATTAAATCACAAAATGAAAATAAACAATAGCGTAGGAAGGCAGGCCAGAAATGAAGTGTATTAGCAACTATGGATACGATGTGGAACAATGATGGAATTGACCTTGTTTGGTACTGAATGGGTGAGGCCATTAGAACTGTACCCACGGAATATGCGCTATATAAGCTTCATATTGATTGATTGATTGATTGATTGATTAGGACAACAGTACCAGGTAAACTCCTCACACACCATGCCTCTTTCTTTCTTTCTTTATTTGGTGTTTAACGTCGTTTTCAACCACGAAGCTTATATCGCGATGGGGAAAGGGGGGGGGGGGGGAGATGGTAATAGAGCCACTTAATTGTTTCTTGTTACACCATGCCTCTAACAGGATATGTTTCCCATCTTTACGTGTTGGAACTACAGGTACAATTTCATCCATCCATGCATCCGCCCTATACAGCTTCTTCTTCTTCTTCTTCTTCTTCTGCGCTCGTGGGCTGAAACTCCCACGTGCACTCATTTTTTTTGCACAAGTGGAATTTTACGTGTATGATCGTTTTTACCCCGCCATTTAGGCAGCCATACGCCGCTTTCGGAGGAAGCGTGCGGGGTATTTTTGTGTTTCTAAAACCCACCGAACTCTGACATGGATTACACTTACAGGATCTTTTTCGTGCGTACTTGGTCTTGTGCTTGCGTGTACACATGAAGGGGGATAAGTCACTAGCAGGTCTGCACATAAGTTGACCTGGGAGATCGGAAACATCTCCACACTTAACCCACCAGGCGGCCGCGACCGGGATTCGAACCCTCGACCTTCCGAGTTAATAGACCGACGTCTTACCACCCCGCCACAGCGCCCGTCACCCTATACAGCAATTATCAACTATGTAATGGATGGGTTTAAACATTTTTTGATGTCAGGGTGTTCTTCATGGTTAAAAATCTCTTACCTGGTTGAACAATTTGTGCATCAGGCGACAGGTCGGTGCTGGCTTCATTTGTAGCTACCCTTTGCGATGGTGGCTTCCTCCCACTAGCAACCTGCAAATGCACAGCTCTTTAACTGACAAACTCACAACCAACACCCAGTCACAATGAAACAATTCTCCCAATTTCATGGCATTGGTCTTAGGCCACACAAAAAAGTGTATGTTTCTCGTAAGGCAAAACAAAAAATAATCTGTTTACAGTATCCGGACCGACCCTATTTTTTTCCCACCGGCCCTAGACTTTTTTGGGGCATTAAAAAATGAAATTAAAATATTCAGATGGCTAAAATACAAAAATAAAAAGCCGACCTACCGACGCTATTTTTGGGGGGGCCTATGTTACCTTAAACAGACTTTTTTTGTGGCCTAACATGACTAAAGGTGGAGATTTTTTTTCTAAACTTTTTTTTTAAACCATCTTTTTAACTTATTTTGTTGAAAAACAGGAAAACAATTGATTTTCGAATACCCCTTTTATTTTTGAAAATGCAAAAATAAAAGTCTAGGGTCGTCGGGAAAACATAGGTAGGGTCAGGTGACCAGAAACATACAACTTTTTTGTTGTTGACGCCGACCCTATACTTTTTTTGCCATTTGGGGCTGTTTTTTGGCAAAATAAGTTCATCATATCATCATAATCAAGACGTCGATCCAAAATAAGTAACTTTTTTTTGTTGGCCTTATCATTTTTTTGCGCTAAATGCAAACAGGCATTATTTGATGGGAACAATGCTGTTTTTTTTCAATTCTTACATCAGCCTCAAACTTGTCATTACTCAAACTGCATTTAATAGTGTGCTTCATTGGTTTGCAAAAACCTAAAACCAATAAATAAATAACCTTCGGTGGTGGATTGGGCACTGCAAACAATGTCGGGACAGCATTCCACACAAGTGATCCTCTCTGCAGGATTGTTTTACTGGTTGGCCTCAAAGTGATCAGTACAAAGCTTGAGACCTTGAACATCAGCTGGCTGCAGCTTTTCAAAGTCCTCTCGCCTTGTGAATTGCATCCATATTCTGCACCTAGTTTGACAATAAAAACAACAATGTTATTGTTAAACTAAGCAAAAAGGAAAGACAAAAAATAAATCAGATCTTCAGTCTAAATCTAACGCTCTGCCTGAACGCAAAACGGATGAGTGATGTACCTTTGTACTGTAGTTTTCCCGTAAGCAAGGTTTGATAAAGATTTCGGCAAATATGCCCACGGGTAGTTTGTCATCAAGTGTAAACTGTTGTTTTGTACTGACTGCTGACTCACACTCACAGTCGTAAGTACAGTGTACACATGCACACACAGGTACACACGCAGACACACGCGTACATAGTACAGCTAGTACAGAAATCTCAGGATGAACCGATCCATGCTATGTTTGTAATATTTCATTTGCATATTAGTTCTATAAATACTGTAGTATCATAGCAGACAAAAATGCCCAGAGACAGTTAGCTTATCTGAGTGAGTTGACTCGAGCCATTGCATTCTCATTCTGAAGAAGGTAAACCTGATGAAATAATCACTGCACAACCCACCTTTTTTCTTCTTTAGGGAACTTGTGGAAAGTTTTCCCGAAGCAGCTCTGTTTGTAACGGGCGTTCTTGCAACAAAAAGCCGAGCACAATTTACCACCACCTCGCACGCGATCGGTACCTACGCGATCCGCCATTTTGTTTTCGCCGTCAGCATGTGACTAGGGACGATAACCCACAAACACTTTTTCGCATTTTCTTCGCAAGTTCCACGTCTTCCTTATGTACAGTGTTTGACTTGGTGTCTTGTCGACAGGGAACCAGCTCAAGCCAAAAGGTCCCTGCAGACTTTGAGGATCAACTCCTTCAGTTCCGACGAACATTCTTCGACTACGTCATCGCCATGGTTATCCTCTGTCCAACATCATGAACATGGATCAGACGATGGTCCGGTTTGACATGATGCCAGCCCGTACGGTACCAACAACAAGAAAGGTGCCAAACAAGTTAGAATTAAGACCACAAAGGCTGAAAAACGAGGCTTCACGGTGGCACTTACGGCGGCAGCGGATGGAACAAAATTGCCAGCTTTTGTGATCCTGCGAGAGAGAAATGGGAACATTCCACCCCGGGGTTTTTTTGCAGCTGAGAGTGCCAGACAATGTTCGTGTATACATGTGCAACAGCCAATGGCTGGATGACCAGAAACACCATCATTGCCTAGATTCAGCGTGTCTTGGGGCCATCCGACGAACGCCGCCTCCTGCTTCTGGACTGTTACAGTGCCCATAGGACTCAAGACGTCAGGGACGCACTCCAAGCGCAGCAAGTGGACACCGTGTTCATTCCTGCAGGCTGCACCCCTTTGGCACAGCCAGTGGATGTGGCTCTTGCCAAGCCTTTTAAGGACCACATCAGAGATTGCTGGGTGGAGTGGATGAGGGAACCCAGGCCACCGACTGCTGCTGGCAACCTCAAGCAGGCCACCAGACAAGACGTCATCAACTGGGTCAGCAGGGCGTGGGACAACATTCGACCCGAAACGATCGTTAAATCGTTCCTGAGGTGCGCCATATCCAACGCCATGGATGGATCTGAGGACGACGAAGTGCTGAAATGGTTTCCGGGCGAGATCCGCGATGTCCAGCCTTGTGTTGATGGCAATGCACCTGGTCCAGAAGAGCCCGAGAGTGAGGACGACGGGGCCCAGGACGACAGCCTGGATGAGAGCGACGCCGATGCAAACTTTGAGGGACTGGAATAAGTACCGGTACTAAGACTGAACCTGTTCACCCCAGCTAGGCAGCTAGCAAGATGAGTTCATGTGTTAATGAGTGCTGTTCATGTTTTTTCGAGTTTCTCTTCTTCTTTTTTTCTAAGTTGGTGGGTTTTTCTTTCTCAGAAAGATTGGGCCTTTTGAAGACAAAATCCAAGTTCAGTTAACGTTTCATTTCCAAAGACGATCGTGTAATTTCTTCCCTGTACAGAAAGAAAGGACTTCATTGGTGTTGACATTTCGACATCAAGTTTCTTTTTCCCGGAATTGTGTTGTTATTGTTTGTCCTTGCAAAGGTCCGGCGATTTTCTTTTTATATTTAGTCAAGTTTTGACTAAATTTTTTTTTTTTTTTTTTTTTTTTTTTTTTTTTTCTTTTTTCTTTTCCAGACAATATAACATAAGACAGATCAAAAACAGTCTACTTAGGGTAGCAAATATCCAGTTGAGGCCATCTCAACCATATCACTTACATACACACATATAAACAGACAGTACAAAAAGGATAGAGGGAAAAGAGAGAGGAAGAAAGAAGAGTGACAGAAGAGAATAAGGATCAGGGAAAGAAGAGGAAGAGGATAGCGAGCGGTGACCAGGCTAAAAAAATAAAATAAAAATAAAAAATAAAAATAAAAAAACATAAGATCATTCCATCGCATGCCTGTACAGACTCCAGTTTCTGTTGAAAGAAGTTAACTCATTGTTAACCAATGCATTGTGCTTCTCTGCCAAAAATCTTTGTTTTAGAGTTAAAACAAGAACCTGAAAATGGGGGCCGGTCGTACGTATTTTAGATGTATAAATGTGGTATTTTGCGATTAGAAGGAACAAATCAAAGGTTTTGTCCGTCACACAGTTTGTTTGGTAGCCACAGATAATAAGTTGCTTATACAGTCTAACATTAGTACAATGTACAAAACTGTCTCGCATCCACTGAAGGAAATCATTCCAAAAGGCCTGTGTTTTTATACAGTCCCAAAAAAGATGTTCTAGCGTTTCCTCCTGCTGTCCGCAGAAAGTACAAATAGGAGATTCAACAATTTTTCTCAGATGCAAAAAACGCTGGGTGGGTATAATTCTATATATCAGTCTATACTGAAACCATCTGAGACGTACGTCCTCAGTTGTTCTTTTAATTTTTAGAAAAACCTTATTGACATCTACATTACAGTTCAGTGCAGCTGTCCACTTTTCAATACATTTCAGAGGATCAGTATTCTTAATCAAATATCCATAGACATGTTTAGAACCACCACTGGCCAAGCACTGCCAGACACATGGGTCACTTACCACAAAGTTATCACAAAAGTCAATTTCTAGCTTACATTGATACTTCTTAACAGCCCGTACTATTCCTTGATATAACAAAAAATTAACAGTCACATTTGGGTATTTTCTGCTAAATTCATCATAGGTCAAAAATCCATCTTCCTTCAGCAAGTGACCAACAGAAACAATACCACAATGTGCCCAGCTTCTAAGAAACAACACCTTCTTGTCTCTGCATATATTGATATTATAAAAAAGACATTCAGATACAAAGTCATGAAAAGAAGATGGAATACATTTGTTACACACTTTTTTATAATGTTTAAAAACATCAACCCAAAAAGGATTAACAATTCTTTGCATCAGTACATTTGCAAACTCGCCCCCACGTTGTTTCACAACTCGGACAGCAGGACATAATGCATAGAGAATTTGTGTAATTTTTCCATCATCATGTAAAACTTTCATTAGCCAGTTTATCTTCAATGACGATAGAAAAACTCTCACGTTAACCATTTTAAGTCCCCCCTCTTCATATGCCTGATACATGGAGGTTCTTTTAATTTTGTCAATTTTCCCGTCCCAAACAAAATTAAACAGTAGTTTCTGTAGATTAGCTAGAAAATCCTCATCTGGGTCCGGCAAATTCATAAATAGGTAGGTAAGTTTGGACAATGCCAAAGTCTTAATGACTGTTATTTTTCCGAAAGGGGTTAAATTCCTTCTGGACCATGAGTTGAAAATTCTCTTAATCTCCACAAACTTATTTTCATAGTTTATTGGAACAATTTCCTCGATGTTTGTCGAAAACCAGATACCCAAAACTCTGAAAACAGTGGGATTCCAAACAAAGTTGTGTTCTGGCATAAACTTAACGTTAGAATTTTTAGAGGCTCCTATCCACACTGCTGACGACTTATCATAGTTAATAACTAGACCTGACAAAGAAGCAAATGTCTGTAGTGTTTCTACACATGCACAAAAAGAATCTTTGGTACCATCAAGGAAAAAAGTAGTGTCATCCGCATATTGTGACAATAAAATTTCGACATCAAAAAAATTCAGTCCCTTTATTTTTGGATTCTGACGCATCATTATTGCCATAATTTCGGCACAAATTAGAAAAATATAAGGAGACAAAGGGTCCCCTTGACGGGTTCCTCTCTCCAGATTAAACCACTCTGAATATTGTCCGTTTACTGCTACACATGATTTACTATTTCTGTAAAAAGTTAATATCCACTTTTTTATATCATTTCCGAAGTTAAATTTATTCAGTGCTTTTTGTATAAACGACCATGCAATGCTATCAAAAGCTTTTTCAAAGTCTACCATTAACAGAAGGCCATCAGCTTGTCGTTCATTAGCATAAATAATAGAATCATAGAGTAAACGAATATTTTCGCCTATATTCCTACCTTGCATAAACCCTTTTTGATCTTCATGAATTATGGTTGGGAGAACACGTTTCAGCCTTTCAGCAATGCAGGTGGAAGCTATTTTGTAGACAGTATTTAAAAGAGTAATAGGACGCCAATTTTTTAGAAACCTTTTATCTTTCCCTTCTTTGGGTATGCAGGTGATCACTCCTTGACGTTGTGTTACCGACATTTCACCTTTTCTAAAGCCTTCATTAATTGAACGAAGCAAGAAAGCACCTAGATCAATAAAGAAAATTTTAAAAAATTCTGCTGAATATCCATCCGATCCGGGGCTTTTATCGTTTTTAAGTTGTTTTACTGCTTTGACTAATTCTTCTTTACAAATAATACCTTCAAGTCCATCACGTTCTTCATCAGTCAAAACAGGATGTTCTAAGTTATTAGGAATGTCTTCATTCGTTATATTATGTTCCCTTGAAGCATACAACTGTGCATAGAAGGATTTAACTTCTTTAGTAATCTCATCGCTGTCACATAAAAGTTCGCCATTGTCCTTTTCAATAAAACACATAGCCTTTTTGACAAAGTTTCTTTTTTCAAGACTACAGAAATATTTAGAATTTTTTTCACCATCTGCGATCCATTTTGCTCTTGATCTAACAATCAACCCGTCTACTTTTTTCTGTCTTAACTGAAACAACTCTTGCCGCTTCTGTTCCAAAATAGTTACATTCTCATCATTTAGATTACTTTCTAAAACCTTAATCTCATCCATCAGATCAGTCTCCCTTCTGCAATTTTCTCTCTTTTTCTGCGCTGCAAACGACATAGTTTTACTTCTTATCTCTAAAAGTAACATTTCGAAAAATAATTGATCGTCAATAGTTAACTGTAACTCCTCATCATCAATCTCTGCAATGTTAACTGTATCATACACAAGAACAGCATACTGCTTTTTAACCTCTAAAATACATTCCTTAACTAAGCGAACATACTCAATATCTTTTAATAAACCATTATTAAATTTCCAAAAGGATCTATGCCTTTTGACAACATCAGTTTTAAAACTCAGAGATACAACAGAATGATCTGAGCAATATCCAGGTGAAATATTAACATCATCCACAACAAGACCAAGTTGTTCAGAGACAGCAAAATAATCAAGCCGGCTTCTCTGTGTGCTATTAGTTCTTCTCCAAGTATACTTTCTCACATCACCATGAATAGCTCTAAAAATGTCAACAACATCATGCTGTTCAAAAAAATCAGTTATTTCTTTTCTACTCCTATTTCTATACACATTGCTTGGATTGCTAGAGTCCATTTTTGGATTCAAAGGAACATTCCAATCTCCCCCCATTACTAACAGTTCATTATCTAACAAAATAACACTGTTAAACAGATCAAGAAAAAACTCAGGATGATCTCCACTACTGGGACCATAGACATTCACCACTGTCATACGTTTATTTAGAAGTTCAATATCTAACAAAATGTACCGCCCCGATTCATCTTTTATGGTATTGTGTAATTTGTATTCAAAATTATTTTTAAACAATATCGCTACTCCCCTACTAGCTGAACTATCCCCGTTAACTACAACATCAAATCCCCACAGTGATCGGATGAAATTTTCATCTTCTGTTTTCCAATGTGTTTCTTGCAACATAAAGATATTATTATCAGAATTTCTCAAAAAGTCAAATAAGTCTTTTCTTTTCTTATAATCATTTAGTCCATTTACATTGAAAGTGCAGATCCTCAGTTTTTCACAATTGCTTGCCATCATATTTCATAATCGGGTATAGCCAACAGTTACAGAGAATATTTACAGAAAAAACAAAAAGCAAGACAGTATACTCCTGCACTCACATAAAAAAAATAGAGCAAACACGCTATGTAATGCACTTCTGCAAACACAACCCTGTAATAGATTAAACCAGCAGTCAGCATACAAACACACACATGAATGATTTGACCTAGTAAGCAAATAATGTGTAAACTTGCACTCACACAGATCTAAAAAAACAAACAAGTCAAATATACTTTCACAAGCACAGCACTGCAACAGAAATAAACCATGATCAGAGTGTACATGCACACCTAAATATTCAGACCTGGACAACAAGTAATATAGACATTTGCCCATATGCTCTAAGGAAAAGTCACACCTGCCATACACACATTCACAGAAGCTAGTCTGCAACAGAAGTAAGCCTTGATAAAGAGACAAGAGCACACCAAAATAAGCAGACATAATAAGTGGGTCAGGTACACATTTGGACCTACACAGATCAAATAAACCAAACAAGTTGTATACACCATCACAAACATAACCCTGCAACAGAAGTACACCATGGTAAAGATAAGCAAACAAAAGTACACACACATATCCAGGCATAAATGACATGTCAGGTACATATTTGCACCTACACAAATCAAAAATAGCAAACAAGTCATGCACACACCCACCAACATAGCCCTGCAGCAGCTTTGGGCAACAATCAGCATACCAATGGCAGTATTCACATAGATAAGCAGATATGCATGCACATGCAGCAAACAGATATTGAACACACTCGCACTTACACAAATATGGTAAAACATTTAACCACACACAAACATCCCCATGAAGTAGATATAATCCACAGTCAGGATATAAATGTACGCATGAGTATTCAAATACAGGAGACATGTCATGTACACACTCACCAGCAGAGTGCAAAAACAAATTCGTGCACAAGACCCTAATCAGAAATTCGGCAATCAAATCCATCTTCTAAACATGCGGGGAGAAAGAATCAACATAAAAGGCGGAATATACACATGACAACAGTTGAGTAACACACATGTAGGCCTAACTTGGTCGCACCTGGTCACCATAGAGAAAAAGGAAAGAATAAGAAGCCAATACAGTGACAGAAAGAGGCACACTGACAGTGACAGAAAGAGGGAAAAGAGAGAATGGCAGGGGAAAACAGCTGACAGACACAAAAACAGGGACATGTAAAACACATGGAGAAAAAAGAACATACTTTCCGGATAGAGCTATCACACCTCCATCTTGAAAAATCGTGCAAATCCGTAAACAGACACATTATGTAACACACACAAAAAAAACCAGCTTCATTGTAAATCCAACGTTCCGCGGCCGAGCACAGAGCACAGAGTGAAACTGACACGCATAGGCATACACAGAATGCAGCGAACGTTTATCATTGGCTAAGGCTGTCACATGGTATGAGTGTTTACATACACGCTGCGTAACACGCTTCAGCACACGTTTGTGATCAATTGTCCTGTTTGTCTGGTGTTTTGTCTTTGCTTCCTTGTTTTGCACTGTCTGATTGTTTCTTCTGTTCACTTTCTTTCTTTTTACGTTGCTGGAAACGGCGCTGGGCTGGAGTAGAAGCAGCGGCTGGGTCATTCTCAGGGATGGGAGGTAGTCTGCTCAGGTCTGCTACACGCTCAACACGGTGGACTGCGCCGGCCGCGTCTTCTTCTTCTTCTTCTTCTTCTTTCTTTGGACTGCCGCCTTCATCAAAGTGAAGATTCTGCAGACTTTGGAGAGAGTTGCGAAGATGATTTGCAGCTGGTGTTATCAGATCTGCCCGGGGGTTCAGTGATAGCTAGTGGGGGGTAGAAATAGAGGAGGGAGGTGGGGAGGATCAGGGGCGGGGGGAGGGGGGGGTGGGGGTGGGGAGGGGAAGATGGAACCCTCTGAGGTCCAGGCCTCACGGGTGCCAGGGTGGTCGAGCGTGCACTGGAAGAGGATGTACCTTGATTTGGTGAGGTCTTCGACGATGACGACCTTCGGCTGCACATTCTTGAGGAGTCTTCTGTTCTGAATAACCTCACGCTTGTTTTTCCGTGAGACGAATTTCACAATGATAGGCCTGTTGAGACCTGCCTTTCGTTTGCCCACACGGTGTGCTGCCTCAATGTGCCATGGTTTGATGTTGGTCAGCTTCAGTTTGTCATGGAAAACTTTCAGAACTTTTTCTTCACTTTCTTCCCCCGTCTCAGCATGGTCAGAGGGCTCTTCAATGTACAGTAGTTTGACATTGTTCCTGCGAGAATATTGTTCGTTTGCCTCTGCCCGATCGTAAGCAAGTTTTGCATAGTAATGGGCCTCGTGTAACCGACTCTCTGTGTTTTCTTGCATTTTCTCACACGCTTTGAGCTGCTTCTTCACATTGTCGTTTTCTTGCTTTAGATCAAACACCTCTCCCTCCAGTTTTTCCACAATGAGTGCCAAGCTGTCAAATTTACGATTCACACTCTTCAGTTCTTTTCTTACAGCTAGCAGTACTGACATAAGATCCTTGTTTGAACATTCTCCCACCTCCATGTCACTGTCACAACTCTCAAAACCGGTACCACTCATTGTATTCAAGTCGTCGTCCTCACCACCCGATGCTGTCAAACTGTCACTCACCTCATTATATTTCCGGAGAAAAGAGTCTACAATTGAAGGCTGAGACAACCGCAAATTTATCACTTTCTGTTTTTTCTGTCGCTTCGGTGGCTTGGGCGTAGAAGTAGACTGAGTGTTAGGTAGGCTTGTGTCACCTTCACCACTAGTGTCAGCTTTGCGTCGCTTCACTGATGCAGACCGGCTACGGTGCATGGCGGATCACTCACACATAACACATCATGCATTGACAAGGTCCGTGTCTTTCAGGAAAAGTACGATAAAATTCACATATTCACGTCACATTTTTAGTAGGAGGATTACGACAGCCCAGAGGACTATCAGTCCATGTTACTAGAGCCCTAAGGACTTGAAATAGACGTTTTTACATCGTAGATGTTGAGAGCTCACAAAAAGACGTCCTCTCTACATGGGCCCGGAAGTGACTAATTATTTTAACATCGAGGGGGAATCGAAACGAGGGTCGTGGTGTATGTGTGTGTGTATGTGTGTGTGTATGTGTGTGTGTGTGTGTGTGTGTGCGTGCGTGCGTGCGTGCGTGTAGAGCGATTCAGCCCAAACTACTGGACCGATCTTTATGAAATTTGACATGAGAGTTCCTGGGATTGATATCCCCATACGTTTTATTCATTTTTTTGATAAATGTCTTTGATGACGTCATATCCGGCTTTTCGTGAAAGTTGAGGCGGCACTGTCACGCCCTCATTTTTCAACCAAATTGGTTGAAATTTTGGTCAAGTAATCTTCGACGAAGCCCGGGGTTCGGTATTGCATTTCAGCTTGGTGGCTTAAAAATTAATTAATAACTTTGGTCATTAAAAATCTGAAAATTGTAAAAAAAAATAAAAATTTATAAAACGATTCAAATTTACGTTTATCTTATTCTCCATCATTTGCTGATTCCAAAAACATATAAATATGTTATATTCGGATTAAAAACAAGCTCTGAAAATTAAATATATAAAAATTATTATCAAAATTTTTTTTTCGAAATCAATTTAAAAACACTTTCATCTTATTCCTTGTCGGTTCCTGATTCCAAAAATATATAGATATGATATGTTTGGATTAAAAACACGCTCAGAAAGTTAAAACGAAGAGAGGTACAGAAAAGCGTGCTATCCTTCTCAGCGCAACGAATACCCCGCTCTTCTTGTCAATTCCACGTGCACTGCCTTTGCCACGGGCGGTGGAGTGACGATGCTACGAGTATACGGTCTTGCTGCGTTGCGTTGCGTTCAGTTTCATTCTGTGAGTTCGACAGCTACTTGACTAAATATTGTATTTTCGCCTTACGCGACTTGTTACTTTATAAATTTATATGAATGACTATGCTTGGCTTGTTTTCAGAAGAGCCAGTCCTTTTCTCTCTCTCTCTCTCTCTCTCTCTCTCTCTCTCTCTCTCTCTCTCTCTCTCTCTCTCTCTCTCTCTCTCTCTCTCTCTGTCTGTCTGTCTCTCTCTCTGTCTGTCTGTCTGTCTCTCTCTCTCTCTCTCTCTCTCTCTCTCTCATGATTGTCCTCGTTGGCCTTCTTTGCCTCAAAGTCCTTTTTTATATTTAGTCAAGTTTTGACTAAATATTTTAACATCGAGGGGGAATCGAAACGAGGGTCGTGGTGTATGTGTGTCTGTCTGTGCGTGTGTGTGTGTGTGTGTGTGTGTGTAGAGCGATTCAGACTAAACTACTGGACCGATCTTTATGAAATTTGACATGAGAGTTCCTGGGTATAAAATCCCCGAACGTTTTTTTCATTTTTTGGATAAATGTCTTTGATGACGTCATATCCGGCTTTTCGTGAAAGTTGAGGCGGCACTGTCACGCCCTCATTTTTCAACCAAATTGGTTGAAATTTTGGTCAAGTAATCTTCGACGAAGCCCGGACTTCGGTATTGCATTTCAGCTTGGTGGCTTAAAAATTAATTAATGACTTTGGTCATTAAAAATCTGAAAATTGTAAAAAAAAATAAACATTTATAAAACGATCCAAATTTACGTTTATCTTATTCTCCATCATTTGCTGATTCCAAAAACATATAAATATGTTATATTCGGATTAAAAACAAGCTCTGAAAATTAAATATATAAAAATTATTATCAAAATTAAAGTGTCCAAATCAATTTAAAAACACTTTCATCTTATTCCTTGTCGGTTCCTGATTCCAAAAACATATAGATATGATATGTTTGGATTAAAAACACGCTCAGAAAGTTAAAACAAAGAGAGGTACAGAAAAGCGTGCTATCCTTCTTAGCGCAACTACTACCCCGCTCTTCTTGTCAATTTCACTGCCTATGCCGTGAGCGGTGGACTACGAGTATACGGTCTTGCTGCGTTGCATTGCGTTCAGTTTCATTCTGTGAGTTCGACAGCTACTTGACTAAATATTGTATTTTCGCCTTACGCGACTTGTTCTTTTTTCCTTCACTTCTACTCACACGACCTAACTTACATGCTTTCGGGGTTTGTATTCACTCAATTACACGGTTGAGCACAAAAATTACTTTGTGCAAAGGCAAGGTGTCTATCCGTAGCAAACGCCCACCCCCAATTTTGTCCTAAATCAGTGCGGGGGGGGGGGGGGGTACTTATGCTAGGGATTTTACGGTACATCTGAGAGAGGAGACTCAAAATACATGGATCATTCATAATACTATCGTACCGGGTACCAAAATGTCAAGTAAATTCCGTGCACGCGTTCAAAACGTGGCGAGCAAATTTCCAAAGCCCTACCCACACAGCAGTCGCTCAATTCAATCGAAAACGCTAGGCGTAGGCGCTAATACCAGCTACATTTGTTGTGTCAACTACTTGCAAAATCTCTACATTAAGCAGCAATCATCAAGATTCATAGTTCTACTACAATAGCTTGCGTACCTCAGAGAATTTGCTTGCCGACTCGCAGTCAGAGATGTCGTCTGCTTCAGCCATTTTACATGGTTTCGTCAACATCCGGCTTATGGAAGGCGATTGTTGTCATGTATGCAGCGCAGTTCTCTTTCAGCGCATATTTAACATGCTTCCGACACATGTATAAAAGCGGATTTGCTTTTCATAACTTTATTACCTTTAGTTTAACCTTTAAATTCAAATTGATTGGACTATTATTCATGCTTATAAACAGAGCATTGCTCTCTTACAGTGTTGAATTAAAATTTATACTTTCAGCTGCGCGAGCTAAACACAAATAGCATCAACTGATTGGCAAGCAGACGATCAAATCTTGAGGGCCTTGTGATCTGACTTCTGAAACCACGGCGTCTTATTTGTTACCATCAATCAATAAAAGCCGGAATTTCATCATTGCAAGTTTCCAACAGATGGATCGGCCTGACTACGGGCAAACAAAATCATTTGTGAGTTAAGCTTATTGTGATGCAAATGCTTGTAGTTGTAAAATATCTCTAGCGTGAACTCTGCAATTTGCTTATTAGTCTACTCCTCCTCAGATCACACTCTATCTAGTACAAGTTTGATGATCTGTAAATCAGGGTTTTCGAAGGCGAATGACGCCTCAAAAGCAATCAGACAACGAAAATGTGGAAGTACATCATGAAAGATACAAAAGTAAATAGCAAACTCACCAGTGTTGAAAAATGAGCTTCGTAACATCTATTCAATCATGGGCCGAAATGGTGTCTGCGCTTTCCATTGTCGTCACTTTACGTCATTTTGGACCAATGACGTCAGAACATGATATTATTTTGTTTTCGTAAAAGAGGAAAATAATGCTGCGTCGCCCAAAACAAATAACGGTTTTGGGTGTGACGAAAAAAAGAACAGGGCCGGAGTGCTATGTTAATTATGAGCCGTTTTTCCACACCCATTTAAAAAATATGACACTACCAGCATGTTCCCGCATATTGAGCCAGAATTTTTTGTTTCGGCAAATCAACGTTGCAGTTCCGGAGCAAAGGATCAAAATTACTTTGCGAATTTGCGTTCAAACGTGTTTTTCCCATAATATAACGATGCACAGGTCGAAAATATGGCCAAGAACAAATCTATGGTACTTCGAAGAAAGAAGAATAACAAAATTCGTGTCCAATACGACTTGCAATTTACCGTGTGCGCTGTAAAATCTCCCTACCTTCAAAGCAGACGAAAACCAGACATCTTCATTTACTTCCAAGGGAGAAATCGTTGGTCGTAAAGTCTTGCAGGACCCAAACATACTTCTGCACGCTTTCTTTTCTTTTCATATTCAGTTGCTTCACAAAAATAAAATGTCATTGGTTTTCTCAACTTGTCAAGTCAGTCAAAACGACCGCAGAACACAGAACTGGGAAATGACACTGATTGAAATACGAAAGATCTCCGATGACGAAAGTATAAATGACGTCATCTGGTCACACCTATCTCGAGAACTAAGCGTCGCCCAGAACCAGCGCCCTTCCATTAAAATTTAAAACGTCCCCGTTTTGGTGCTTTCGAAATTATTTATTTGCAAAAGAACTATCAGTTGTTGGGATTAGTTTTAATAACGGGTGCTCGTATTGCTCATTTTTACAACCATTTCCTGGTCTTATAAGAGGACGATTTCTTAAAGTAATCCCTGCGAAACAAAGCACAGCTTTACTTTGAAATCTCCAAGCACATGCGTGGAAATCAAGAAATGGAGTTCAAGCGAATACACCGATTAACAGTTTTGCGGTCATTTTGGTTTCGCACATGCGCAGATCGTTTTCGCGAGCTTCTTCTTCTTCCTCTTCCGGTTGATTTGAGAACGCGTAGATTCAGTCTGCAGAAACTGCAATTTTGTAGTCTTCCAGTCCTGAAGTTGTTTTTGAGTGTTCGAAGAAAGAGTGTACAGGTTCTCAGGGTTACATCGGGCACACAAACACGCGATTTTCCTTTTTTTTTCCCCCTTTGATTTGAACGCATGCGCAGATCGTTTTTGCGAGTGTTTTTGTACTTCCTCCTCTTCCGGTTTCCTTCTTCGTTCCATGTAAACACCAACACTGTTAACTGGTGTATACTACGAGAAAGAAGTGATCTTGAACGAAACCTGTACCATTCAAGGGAAAACATCTATTATTTCAAGTTTTTGGTTCTTGTCCGATGATTTGTGTATCGCGGTCACGATTGTTTGTTTGTTTGTTTGCCCATCTGTCTATCTATATATCTATCTATCTATATAATTTTATCTGTCTGTCTGTCTGTCTGTCTGTCTGTCTGTCTGTTTTCCCGCCCGTCCATTCGTCTACTTCTTTCTTTGTCTGTTTGTGTGTTATACTTGCACTACATACACCAGTTAACAGTTCCAGCACTACATGGAAGAAAGAAGGAAACCCACGCAGGGCCGGACCCAGGGGGGGGGTTCCAGGGGTTCCGGAACCCCCCCCCCCTGGAAAAAGCATGTACCTTGCTTTGAGTGTTGTTGTTGTTTGTTTTTTTAAAATAAATTTTGTGTGTGTCTCTAACAGATTTTATTCAATGTGAAATCCGATGAGAAAAAGGTACCCCCCCCCCCCCCCCCCCCACAATGCTGCTCTTAACCCTCAAAACAAGGCGCAGAATGCACCAGATTGCACAGATTTTAACCGTTTTTCAAAAATTTTCCGGGGGAGCATGCCCCCGGACCCCCCTAGTTCGCGCGCCTGCTTTGCAGGCGCGCGCTTGTGGCTTCGCCACTTCGCTGATTTGCCCCCCCAAAAAAGGAGGAACCCCCCCCTTACAACTCATTTGGTCCGGCCCTGCCACGTGATACCTAAAGCGATTCTAATTGGTCGAGATGTTTGCGTCGAGTAACATTCGTGTCGTCTGCAAAGCAAAGCCTGGTGATAAAAGAAGGCGAGTGAACTCGACGGTTCATTTCCATCAAAGTTCTAGCATCAACTTCAAGTTCAATCCATTTCAGTGGCATAATTATAAACTTGCCCAATAATTGGTTGCAGTATACACCTGGGTCCGGTAATATGTAGCTAGTCATCGGTCGGCTGACCGTGAAACTGACGGTGGGTCGACGTTGAACCGCAAAAGTCAGTAATATGAGCGCGAACAACTGCCGGTCCAACTGAAAACAGTCGCCCGACTGCGGTTGGGCTTACAGGCACCTTTTTCGGTCGATCGACCGCAGTGTCTCTACTTGTTTTAACTTTCTGAGCGTGTTTTTAATCCAAACATATCATATCTATATGTTTTTAGAATCAGGAACCGACAAGGAATAAGATGAAAGTGTTTTTAAATTGATTCCGATAATTTAATTTTGATAATAATTTTTTTATATTTAATTTTCACAGCTTGTTTTTAATTCAAATATAACATATTTATATGTTTTTGGAATCAGCAAATGATGGAGAATAAGATGAACGTAAATTTGGATCGTTTTCTAAAAACAATATTTTTTTTACATTTTTCAGATTTTTAATGATCAAATTTTCTCACCCTGTCCTTTACCACCCAAAAAATAAATAAAAAATTTGAGTTTGGAAAAAAAAAGTTTAGGGTCGGCGCCGAAATTTAGATACCGGTACCGCCAAAACAGGACCGATGTTTACATCGGAAGTTGTAATGTTCTAAAAATACCACTGAGCGGCTGACTGTCTAGTCAGCCGACTGTCAGTGCTACCGCGCTGCACATATTACCCGTCAAAACACGGCCGGTCAGCAGACTGCAGTCAACTGACTTGACAGTCAGTCGACTGTGGTTGCTCGACCGTCCAAAATACGCTGTTCATATTACCGGCCCCAGTTAACAGTTCTGCGGCCATTTTAGATCTCGCACATGCGCACTTCTTTTATCGCGAGCAGATTCGACCTTTTCCGGGTGATGCGCATATCGTTTTTCGGCATGTTTATGTCTTTTTCCTTTGCCGGTTGATTTCACCGCATGCGCAGATCGTGTAATTCGCCCACGTCTCTACGCAATTAAGGGACACTACTCCGGCGCACTACTCCACCCGTTGAAAGGGGGAAACATTTTCTTCAGTACAAGTAGTCTTTATGAATAAACAATTAACAAGAAGGACGTTGTAAATTCATTCAATGCAGATAAGATAAGAAATATGTTTGACGAACTTGTTCTGTTCTTATTTACATGACAAAATATGTGAAGATCGAGAGATGTTATTAAAAAACCGTGTTCCAGGCAACTCGATCGCAAACAGATAACCGCTGTGTACTTCACCACAACCCAACGCAAAGGAAACATGACACACTACTATTTGGCATACCGCTGTGTACTTCACCACAACCCAACGCAAAGGAAACATGACACACTACTATACCTTTTTGCATTCATTGAACTTTCCCCAATAAATTCGGCTCACATCAGTCGTACTAAAAGTTTGTCAAAACACGACACACAGGCGATAACAAATGCCCACCTGAATGGTGGTTCGCAACCACACACTAACGACCGTCGAGGCACGTAATGAATTTTGCAATCTTCCGACCACCATTTTTTAAGTCGGTTACTCCCATTACTGCAACCAATAACACAGCGTGTTAACGCCATCGCTAATTTGGATGTAACGTGAGGTTTTTGTTAAAACGTAGAGGAAAACACACCGTCCCGTTCAATTGCTTCCATCACGTTGAGCAGACGATGCAGCGGTTGCTCGTCGAAATTTCTCGCCCAACCAGTATCGCTTTGGGTATCACGTGAGTTTTCCTTCTTTGTACCATGTAAGTGCCGAAACTGTTAACTGGTGTATTGTAGGTTAAGTGCGCTTTCTTCAGCGAATCTACGCGTTGAAATCACCGGAACTTACTCCCAAAAGTGATATGCACATGCGCAAATTCCACGGAACTGGAAGTGGAAGTAGAAAAAACACCCACAAAAACGATCTGCGCACGCATAATTCCAAAATGGCCGGGGAATTGTTAATCGGTGTATTGCTCACTCTTGTGGGCCTCCTCGGCACACACACACACACACACACACACACACACACACACACACACACACACACACACACACACACACTAATCTAGCTAAAAAATATTAAAAAATAGTGCGTATTCAGTATTTCTGTTGCAATTCAGCCAGCGTTTCGAGAAGACTGATTATATTGTTAAAGTAACGGTGCACATTAAAGGTGAAAGAAATAAAATAGATATCACAGCGTCACTATTCTTTCCAGATGCACGCGCATTCAATACAGTTAGAACTCCGAGTGAATATTGTTGCTTCTAATTCTATTGAACCAATTATCGAAAATAAACCGGAATCAGATCACAAGTGGTGGTGTCTTTTTTTCTCGTTGCCATTGTAATAGTGTAGTATTCTTGTTATGTTTCTTGCTATTGGAAAAATGTTCTCAAAAATGTTCCCAAAAAAACGAACAAAAGAAACACAAAATAATAAAGAGATGGACAAATAACATTGTTCTGTTGTAATTCTTCTTCTTTGAAAACCCGCATTGCCGTCACCATCAAAACCTTGAGCCGAGCACAGCCACCAGGAGAGCCAGAAGCATGGTGACCCAGTTTGCCAGACCAGTT
The DNA here is from genome assembly GCF_037325665.1 of Littorina saxatilis. Lineage (NCBI taxonomy): Eukaryota > Metazoa > Mollusca > Gastropoda > Littorinimorpha > Littorinidae > Littorina > Littorina saxatilis. The sequence continues at coordinate 38,618,463 of NC_090246.1, forward strand.
GCACGAGCAGTGGGAGCGGCGTTGCACAGCGCCTTGTCACAGATGCAGGCATCGGAGGTCAGGGAGTTGCGGATCTCCTTATGGAAGCACTCGCTTTTCACCGTTTGATGCGTGTGGAGGCAGTGGCGGCTGGTCACTGCGGGTTGACTGGCGACGCCTTGCACTGCACACATATCACAGATCGTATACGACGATTCTGAGAATGAAAGTCGCTTGCTCATTGCAGCGAAAATGTCACAGGTCAACGACTGACAATCTCTGTTGCTAGTAAACACAGCAAAAATACAAGTCAATACAAAAAAATCTTTGGCGTTCACACACCACCAGCAAATTTTTGATTCTTGAGCAAATATTACCACGAAAATATTTTGCTGCGCATGCAAAGTCACGCTTTCGCTCCAAAAACGTCCAAATTAAAATAAATGTGTTCAAATGCATCTTGGAAATTATAGGATATATGGCTCCCCCCCCCCCCCTACACACGCACACACCCACACACGCACACCCACACACGCCGCGTGCACACACACATGCACAGTCACCGCCAGCAACACACACACACAAATACACACACACACACAAACATCCACACACAAACACACACACACACACACACACACACACACACACACACACAAACACACACACACACACACACACACACAATTAACTCACGTGTCTGAAAGACCTTGACGCAATAGGTGCAGTTCGCGTTCGTGGGGGTTTTGCTGGATATGGACTTACAAGTACCGTGCATATTTGTGTTGCATTCATAGCACTTGACAATCTGCTCACTTTGGTCTGTATGGGGGAAATGAATAATTAATGGTTAATCACAGTTGCAAGCTTAGCATTTGATAACCTGCTCCCTTTGGTTTGTATAGGGAAATAAGTATGGAATGATATTTATAATATTAACAAGAGTTGCAATTAACGCCCTTGATAACATGCTAACATGCTTGCTTTGGTCTTAATGGATAAATAAGTATGACATGATTAATCATTTAATGACAGTTGCAATCTAAGTACTTCATCACCAGCTTGCCTTGGTCTTTTGGGGGAAATATTTATGGAATGATTGAATACAGTTGCAACTTTCTTAAGTTACAGCACTTGATGAACTGCTGTTTGCTTTGCAGGGAAAATAAGTATGGAATGATTAATTATAGTTGCAATTTTAGCGCTTGTTAAACTGCTTGCTTTGGTCTGAAGGGGAAAATAAACATGTAATGTTTATATTAAAGCCCCGGTCCGTCTCAAATGGTTTACAAAACGATTTAGATCTTCTCGTGAAAAAAGCATTTCTAACCTTATCGAACACATTTGCAATAGCATTTAATAGCATTAAATGACACATCTTGTCTTGATGAAAAAAGAATTCTTTTATGATTTTAGAAATAGAATGTTTGTGTAACAAGCTGTCAATTTATTATTTAGATTTTAAAAGTTAGGTCTAGCGCCAAAACGCGTCGTCCGATTGTCTGATCAGACAATCCGGCTGGCCACACAAAAATAAATTCTTTGAAAATTGCTCGCTCTTTACGTAGGGCACCTAGGATGTTCTCAAGCGGTGAGTGTTTATACTGTGTGTAAAAGCCTGACAGTGTCTGTGATGGTTTACGGGAGGCTGCCTGTGCCTTTAATGAGTTGAAATTATAGCACTTGATTGCCTGCATGCTTTGGTCTGAAGGGGGAAATAAGTATTATAGTATATGGAATGTTTATTTAAATAAAAGTTGCAATTATAGAACTTGATTGCCTGCCTGCTATGGTCTCTATTGCAGGGCCGGACGACGGGGGGGGGGGCCTCAATCCCGCCCCCCTCTTTTTACATTTAGTCAAGTTTTGTTTTAACATAGAGGGGAGAATCGAGACGAGGGTCGTGGTGTATGTGTGTGTGTGTGTGTGTGTGTGTGTAGAGCGATTCAGAGTAAACTACTGGACCGATCTTTATGAAATTTTCATGAGAGTTCCTGGGTATGATATCCCCAGTTTTTTTTCTTCATTTTTCGATAAATGTCTTAGATGACGTCATATCCGGCATTTTGTAAAAGTTGAGGCGGCACTGTCACACCCTCATTTTTCAATAAAATTGATTGAAATTTTGGCAAAGCAATCTTCGACGAAGGCCGGACTTTGGTATTGCATTTCAGCTTGGAGGCTTAAAATTTAATGAATGACTTTGGTCATTAAAAATCTGAAAATTGTGATCAAAATTAAAACAAGAAGGGCAAAGCCCATACGACTCACATGCTTGACCTTGACCTTTACATGACCTTGAACTTCAGGGTCAAGGTCAAATAACTAAACCTAGCAATGACACCATACACTAAGAACTGCTTTACACATTTTTCCTACCAAAATACATGTGACCTTGACCCAAGGTCAAGGTCATCCAAGGTCATGCAACACAAAGCTGTTAATTCAAGACATAGGAAGTACAATGGTGCTTATTGGCTCTTTCTACCATGAGATATGGTCACTTTTAGTGGTTCACTACCTTATTTTGGTCACATTTCAAAAGGGTCAAAGTGACCTTGACCTTAATCATATGTGACCAAATGTGTCTCATGATGAAAGCATAACATGTGCCCCACATAATTTTTAAGTTTAAAACAGTTATCTTCCATAGTTCAGGGTCAAGGTCACTTCAAAATATGTATACAATCCAACTTTGAAGAGCTCCTGTGACCTTGACCTTGAAGCAAGGTAAACCAAACTGGTATCAAAAGATGGGGCTTACTTTGCCCTATATATCATATATAGGTGAGGTATTCAATCTCAAAAACTTCAGAGAAAATGGGAAAAATGTGAAAAATAGCTGTTTTAGACAACATTTATGGCCCCTGCGACCTTGACCTTGAAGCAAGGTCAAAATGCTATGTATGTTTTTTGGGGCCTTGTCATCATACATCATCTTGCCAAATTTGGTACTGATAGACTGAATAGTGTCCAAGAAATATCCAACGTTAAAGTTTTCCGGACGGACGGACGGACGGACGTCCGGACGTCCGGACGGACGGACGGACGGACGGACGACTCGGGTGAGTACATAGACTCACTTTTGCTTCGCATGTGACTCAAAAATTTAAACGATCCAAAATTACATTTATCGTATTCTTCATCATTTTCTGATTCCAAAAACATAAATATGTTATATTCGGATTAAAAACAAGCTCTGAAAATTAAAAATATAAAAATTATGATTAAAATTAAATTTCCGAAATCGATTTAAAAACAATTTCATCTTATTCCTTGTCCGTTCCTGATTCCAAAAACATATAGATATGATATGTTTGGATTAAAAACACGTTCAGAGAGTTAAAAAGAATAGAGAATATAGAAAAGCGTGCTATCCTCCTCAGCGCAACCGCTACCGCGCTTTTCTGGATTGTTAATTTCACTGCCTTTGCCACGTGCGGTGGACAGACGATGCTACGAAAAAATGCAATGCGTTCAGTTTCATTCTGTGAGTTCGACTGAGCTTGACTAAATGTTGTATTTTCGCCTTACGCGACTTGTTGTTTTTTAAAGTCTTTGCATATTATCGTCAACAAATCTAAATTAATGTTTTTTTTCTGTTATTGAGAATTTGTTTACGACCGAGTTGTTTCCTTGTCTTGTGTGTCACGTGTAAGGCATTTGTAATATATATGATATACCATGCATACTGCAGTACATATGTTCTGCGCGAACTTAGAATCCGGTTTCATTCTAGAATGGACCGGGTCCAGGTTGGAATTCTAACCCTGCGCAAGTACAGGGGTGCCATTCTAGAATGAAACCCTTGTTGCTGGTCCATTCTAGAATCGGCCGTGCGCAAGGTTGGAATTTGGGTCCAAGTTGGAATAGTCATTTCAGTTAGACTATCACACAGCCAAAGCCACAAATGTGGATTTTCTGTTTGTTTTTGTTTTTTGTGTGTTTGGTTGAGTTTTTTTCCGGGTTTTTTACACTTTACTCAAAGACATCGTGAATTGGGATTGTGATGTTCTGAAAGTGATTACGATTTTGAGAGACACTCAGCACTGATCGCTACGAACGGAAATTTCCGGACTGACGGTGTTTTGCCGATCTCGCTTGTAACTTTTAATCTTATTCATATACATGAAGTTGGTCTTCTGAATTGTGAAGATATAATGTCAACTTTTTTTTAAACCTGTGACAACAGCTCTATACCTCACTCTGTCCTTCTGTTGGTCTGTCTGTCGGTTAGTCGGTCTGACCGTCTGTCTGTCTGTCTGTCAAAAAAATTGTCAAAAAACCGGACATTTCCGAGAGGGAGACAGCGCTGACATGCGGCAAGCGGCCGCAACCGGCTCTCATCACAAAAACAACTGCCCTGCAAACAATACCGCCCTGGTAGTCCCCCTTGCCATGGTCTGCCTTTGTTTATTGCGTACTCAGGAGTGTCAACTTTCTTGACATGACATCGCAAGATCGCCAAAGGATATTTTCAGGGGTAGACAAATCAGCCCCATTTTATCAAAGGGAAGGTGCAGGTGGAGATAATTCAAGGGAAGACAACTCTGTCTTACCTACAAACATTACGGCCCCCTTTATTCAAGGGTTTCATTCTAGAATGGCACCCCTGTACTTGCGCAGGGTTAGAATTCCAACCTGGACCCGGTCCATTCTAGAATGAAACCGGATTCTAAGTTCGCGCAGAACACATACATGTATACACGTGGAAGTTGCTTTCTAGAACACGTGTTTTCTTAAAATCACCGAAATAGACTCAGTCTTTGAGAGAGTGAAGCAAGTAGCAACAACACAATAAACAAAAACAAAAAGAACAGAGCCTGCGTATCATGAACGGCATTCGACAATTTGTCATTTTTCACGAAGATAACTGTCGTCTTTAGATAGCTGTGGTAAAGAGTTTTCATATCAAATTGAAATCTTACTTGTTTCGCTTCTGGTTTTGAACTAAAATTACACAAATGTATTAATTTTTAACAGATCAACAGCGAGACAACGAGTATGTGCCAACGAAGACAGATTCAGTCGGCCTGGCTGCAGATTTTCTTACCAGCAACTGTCTAAGTTGCATTTATCACTTCATCAATTGTTCAACCCCTTCAAGTCAAAACAAAAAAGCTGGTTGCACAGTTAAAACGCAATATCATTGTTTTTACCGTCTAGATAATAAATAGCCATACAAGTTTTAAATATATGCGAAGTACTTATCATCGCAGCCGCAAACAAAAGTCTAAAATTTCAAAACGGCCCACAGCGCTTGTGAAGACACCAGTAGATAGATCTCAGTTCCGTTCGAGGCGACTTGCAGCAAGAAAAAAAAACACGCATCGTAATTACACTGTTAGGGTGCGAATAACAGACTGGCTAAATGTTAGCATGTTTACTCACCTATCAACGTGAAGCAAATGACACAAAACGCGATTATTTTCACAAGAGTCTGATCCATTTCGTGAACGTTGTTGTTGCGACACTGAAACTGGACAGACAACTCTAATCGCCGGCGTCGACAACAAAATTCAGTAGTCGTTCTTGGTTCCCTTCCCCGCTTTCTCAAGTTTCTGAAGTTTCTCTGCTTATCTTGAATCCAGCGTGTGTGCATTGTGCGTAACTTCTTAAAGGCAGAGAAAAGGGGGGGTTGAGGCTGGTGGGATTAGGAGGGGGGGTTAAAGAGCAGTGAATGGTTGGAAGCCTAACTTTCAATTTTCTGGCTAAGAAATGTTGAGTGGCACTAAATTATTCTTGCATTTACTTTTATAGAAAATTTGTTTTTAACACTGGCTCCGTCGTTTCATCGGTTTCACTTTTTTTTAATTCTTCTCGTGGTTTCTGTTGGTTTGATGGTTTCTTTCATTTGTTTATTTGTCAGAGGCTGTGTTTGTTTGTTTCTTTGGATTTGTCATTTGGATTAATGAAATTCGTAGGGTGTAATCAAAATCAAATTAACCGGGCATCGTAGAATAACAATTACAAAAAGCAGCTGATTACTGATTAGACATTCCGATATTTGTCTTTGCATTCACAGAGAGAGAGAGGGGGAGAGAGAGAGAGAGAGAAAGACACACACACACACACACACACACACACACACACACACACACACACAGATGCGCGCCTACTCAACCACACATCCACACACAAACACACTTAATCTGGAGGTGTGACGGGGTTTATTAACAGTATGAACCATACGATAAATCTACCAAATGAAACACCAACGGTATCAACAGCAACAGATTTATAACAGTGTCAAAAACATTTATTTGAATAGCCAACAAACAATACAAACAATAGACTATTTTACAATTGAAATGTCAGTGATAAAACAGTAAACAGCACTAACATGAAATATCATCTCTCCTTCGTCACTTCCCAAGAGTTACACTGCTTCAATTCCATTTATTTATACTACGGGCATGACATTCAATGGAACACAACCAAAACTAATAGGGAACACATAATCGATCGTTCGGATTAAACTGTGTATAATGTTAAAAGCACGATGCGCTTGTTACTCATCATTTGGTGCCAGCCACTAAGTTTAATGTCCGTGTTATGGGCAGAAAAGGTGGTGCTGTATGTCATTTCGTATTAGGTGGTTGATTGCTTGCTTGCTTGCTTGCTCGCTCGATTGATTGATTGATTGATTGATTGATGCGTGCCTGCATGCGTGTGTTTGCGCGTGCGTGTGGTGTATGTGTATTTGTTTGATTATGTGTTTGTTTGTTTTTATTCAGATCACATCAAACGTTTCAGTTTCGTGGAATTATCCTACACCTAAAGTATTGTTTAAGTGTTCTCTTATTAAAAAGTGTTTCATAGACATCATATCACAACACGTGAAATTTCTCTTCCGAAAAAAGTTTTCAGTGAGGAAAACAACCATACAACATCTGTGCAAAAATCTCGTCTAAAAAGTCTTTCATCGCAATACAATACGTGATAATATTTTAAACAACGTGCACAAACGAGCAAGAAACTAGTACTGATAAACCAACCACAGTAACACTCACAGGCGCGGATACAGGCCCACACAGAGAAATACACGCATACACACATCCTTATATACACACACGCACGAACTCACGCATGCATGCAAGCCGCACAAACGCAACCACGCTCACAGACCCGGCCGTGTCACGCAAACAACACTAAAACTGCGATAAACCACACACACACACAAATGTAAACCTACAAATGTACTTAATGCGTTTAAGTTAATTTTTCCCACACATGTGGTTAATTAGAACCCCCGATGCTCACAGACCGTTCCTCAGTTTGTAGTTTCCCTTTCGTTCAAAAAACGTTTTGTTGTAATTAACGTGCCTGATTCGAAGTAGATCGTTTTATGCTACGAACATTCTGGCAAAACATATTTCTTAAATCTGGTGTCATATTGCCACATAGTCTTTCAAGCAGCTCCTTACAGGCACACTCCTACCCGTCTGGTCAGATTGTTATTTTGGATAAGACTTCCACTTGGTAACATACTAAGCATCAACACCCTGTGACTGCTTGCTGAGGTGAGTTGGAATTTTTCGTAAATTTGTGAAGCACCCAGAGAGCACTCAGACTGTGAATTGCTGGTATGTGAACAAGTGGAGGGATGTTCATAGGTATCTCATGTAAAAGCCTGGTCAGATCTGATATTGTGAGCCAAGCTGCACGAGAAGGGATGAGGCTTTAAGATGTACCTTAAATGTATCCAGTATAACAAATGCCATTCCCCACAAGAAGCAACAAGACAGTTCATTTGCGGTATGTATCCAAGCGGATGGATGCTCTTATCTTCTGTAACTAGCCTGGATCGGACTTTGTGCTGGTTGGTTGAAATCAGAGCCGGACTAGGGGGGGGGGGGGGTTACAGGGGCTGCGCAATCCCCCCCCCCCCCTGGCTTAAGCTTGTACCTCCCAAACGCTTTTTTTGGGAGGGGGAGGGGGGGGGGTTGCATCTGGATCATCATGAAATCCGAGGAGAAATCGCACCTCTCACCCCCTCCAAAAAAAATCATGATAAAGGGAACATTCCTTGCATTGCATTCCGTTGCCTATGCGTCATAGGGGATCCATCGGCACTCATTTTTGTGATGAAAAGTATGATTACTTACAATCTCAATTCTTCTTCATTGCCTATACAGCTTGCTGTCGAATTTACCTTTTGCGTTCAAGGAGAGGCTTCCTTTCCCTCCAGAAACATCAAAAAACGTTCAACTTCAAGGGGCCATCAGTGGCCACTAGTGTCGTTTTACGAAAGTAATGCATCAAAAAAGTTCCACTGTACACACAGATCGAGCACCCAGGCTGTTTATTTTTGGTATGTGACCAAGTTGAGGGATGGTCTTGTCCCATGTTAAAGCCTGGTCAGATCTAAGACGGTGAGTCCAACTGTTTACACGGAAAGGAGTGTGCCTTTAAGAAAGGATAAAAAAAAAAGAGAGAGAGAAATGATTATGCCTGGTATCACAGATCTCCTTGTAACTGGATTTTGCTTTCTCACCGTCCATTTAAGCCGGATCAAAACACACCACGTCAGTACGTGTTTATGAAACGCAATAATGTAGAATTGTGCTCAGAAGGGGGGTCAAAACACGGAACCACTCACACACAAAATCTACAGGGGAGTTATCGACCCTCGAATAACGAAGACAATATTTTTTTTTTCTCTCACTCAGTCAATCAGAATACGTGACATTTTGATAGTGGAGGACAATAAAGCTCGATCTAATTTCCGCCAAATGCAGGCTTCCAAAATGCATGCACAAATTCAAGATGAGACGATTTACGAACAAACGAAGAACAGTGTTACAACAGCCAAACATTCATTTTTAAGTGTGTAATCCATGCTAAAACACCAAACAACCTATACAATGGCATTCAAGACATCATCAGCAAAAACAACACTTTGAATTATGCAAATCTACGAACTTTGAAGCTCTATGACAACGCCTGCAGCATCAAACAATCAAACGCTTGGAAGAAAATCTTAACAATAAAAACAAATTAAACTGGAATCAACGCAACAACCAGCGTTCTTTGTCAATGTATTCTAGGTACACTTGCACTACAGCAGTTAGACGGGATACACGTTGATGCACTTCTACGTCAATGTGAAATTTGATTTGACAGCACCTGCAAAACAAAATACTAGGTGCACGAGTACTATTCTTTTTAGGACATCAACTGAGTGCTGAATGGAGTCAACTCGATTTCATTTCAAAATTGCATGCAGATCAAAAAACCTGAGGAAATTCAGCTCAAAATACAATACATCAATAATATTAATAGCGGTGCTGCCAAAATGAACTAAACTAAAACGAGTGCCGACAATCCTACTTCACGTTAAAATGGTACGTTTCATAAATTATTCACAACAGTTGATCGAGCCTTCTGAGTAGGTGTAACACAACCACTCCTTGTAAATATGTGTTCATAACATCGATGATGCAATTATCTCAGATACACACATGAGCTGAACGATCATCTTTCTATGAACTTTACACATTGTATAAGCAGAAAAGACACTACCTGAGCAACTATATGTCTGTCTTTAACAAAGAAGCAAAAAAAATTTATCTGCATCCATTATATTTTTTAAATGTAAAAAAAATATTTCAGCCCACTACCAATGAAAAATCTTGCATTGAAGAAGTTGTACCGCAAAGTGTCGCTGGCTATCATTTCTTTTCTAATGTTGAATGTTTAAAAAAAAACATTCTTTACCTGTTCCTATAAAGTGAAATCTATTATACGAGTAGTACCGCTTTGCTGTTCATTTTTTCTTGACTCTATACATCAGGGTTTTTATTGTAAAAGAACATTTATTGTGAAAACGGTGGCACGAAGTATTTAATGGAAGCAAACTTTGCACGCTGTGAAATGTCAGTGATTCTTGTACATAATACCAAGAAAAAAGTCAGACAGTTTTGTCATGAATGTACCTGACACAATCATTGGATGTGTTCGATGATTTCTTCATGCCTGACAATCATTTCAAAAATGAAAA
>NC_090246.1:38633444-38725585 GCF_037325665.1 Littorina saxatilis
GATTCCCCGTCTATGTTAAAACATTTAGTCAAAACTTGACTAAATGTAAAAACATGAAAAAAACGTGTGGGGATATTATACTCAGGAACTCTCATGTAAAGTTTCATGAAGATCGGTCCGGTAGTTTTCTCTGAATCGCTGTACACACACACACACACACACACATATATCCTACATACGTGAGAGAGACACTCGGGAGATAATAATCGTTCAAATCATATGTGTGTATATCATGTAAATGAGGTCATGTCAAGCAAGTCTGGCAGGGACCTTTTTTTCCACTGCTTATGATGCCAAAGTCACAGAGACAAACGTCATTATAGAAGAAAAAAAATTGCGCTCGCTAATTACCCTCGATGAATGTTTAGAACTAACACGTCACGCCACACTTTCAGAGTGACGTTTCTTTGCTTTGACGTAATAGATTGCACGAGGCTTTAGAAGAGATCGAGGTTCCAAAACAAGCGTCTTCAATTTAGCTGCCTCAACTGCAGGACATTTTCAGTAAAATATACACGTAACGTAAGTACAGTATGAAGGATAAACAGAATACTACATGGATTGCTGTTTCGTACCAAATTTACACTCGTTGCATTTTCAAATAGTGAACAGCTCGCTTTTGCTCGCTTTTGCTCGCAGTTCAATATTTAAAAAAACAACTTGTGTAAATCTGGTACGACACAGCAAGCCATGTAGTATTCTCTATACATATATATATATACATACATACACCACGACCCTCATCTTGATTCCCCCTCTATGTTAAAACATTTAGTCAAAACTTGACTAAATGTAAAAAGAAAGGAAACAAAAATCAATAATGATGTGCAGACCAATAAAGCCATTCTTCACATGACGCCTGCAATGTCTACCCACGAAGCACAACTCCGCCGGCTTTGTTCGTGCCATTTGACAAGAGTCCTCTCCCTTGCATTAGTGTCTCGCTGAAATCAGTAAACGAGTGTGTGTTCTTTGAACAGGAACCCCGAGGTTTGGGGGTAAATCTCGAGGGCTAGGTATAGGTTATTTTCAGCAAGCTTCTTTGTGAATTAATGAAAATATCCTTTAGCTTTTATTTTCTTCGATTTGTTGAAGGTGGTCCATATTAGGCAACACACACGTACTTTGAGATTTTGCTTCTTTTTTTTTGTAGTAGAAACTCGGGGTCAACACTGCTAAAATGTAACAAATACGGTCTTAGCTGTCAAATATAGTCATTTTTGTGTGATAACAGCTTTGGCTGTGGACAGAAACGAGCCCGTTTTAGGCGGCAAATTTAGAGTGAACGCTGCCAAAAGGGAACAAAAAGAGAAAAAGCCTGACGGTTTTGAGGTTTGTGTTTCTGCACCCGTCACTGTTTTGACATGTGCAAGTTATCCAGAGAGGGTGCATGAATACAGTGCATGAAATTGTTTTGAGCCCTCTAGCGCCGTTAGTTTGTCAGAACAGGAGGTGGTCCATATTAGGAGCCGGTCCATATTAGGAGCCCCTATCTAGCGCAAATCCTAAAATGCATGTAGTTCTAAGGACTGTGCCTTCAAAGGCAGTTGACCCCATGAAGGAACTTACTTGTTTGAAACATTTTTCTGCACACAGTGTAGTTGACGCCGTGGTTGCGGGCGTCAGGCAGGTGGTCACAGTTCTGTTCAAAGATGCGGGGGTCCCCTGTCAGCAGCTCGCACAGCTTTCCGTTACGGGACTGGGCCGAGTTGCACATGTAGCATGTCAGCGACACACCTGGAACACAAAAGGAACAAGACACTGCAGGTGAGAAGAGCTAGAACAAGAAAACAATACATTTTTTTAAAACCACTTGGAACAGAACAGTAACAAGAGACTGCAGGTGAGAAGAACAAGAACAAAATAACAATAAACAAGTCGCGTAAGGCGAAATTACTACATTTAGTCAAGCTGTGGAACTCACAGAATGAAACTGAACGTAGTCCGCCGCTAGTGCAAAAGGCAGTGAAAGTGACGAGCCTGTTGGCGCGGCAGCGGTTGCGCTGTGCTTCATAGCACGCTTTACTGTACCTCTCTTCGTTTTAACTTTCTGAGCGTGTTTTTAATCCAAACATATCATATCTATATGTTTTTGGAATCAGGAACCGACAAGGAATAAGATGAAATAGTGTTTAAAACGATTTCGGAAATTTAATTTTGCTCATAATTTTTATATTTTTAATTTTCAGAGCTTGTTTTTAATCCAAATATAACATATGTATATGTTTTTGTAATCAGAAAATGACGAAGAATAAGATGAAATTGTTTTTGAATCGTTTAATAAAAAAAAATTTTATTACAAGTTTTCGATTTTTAATGACCAAACTCACTCATTAGTTTTTAAGCCACCAAGCTGAAATGCAATACGAAACCCCGGCCTTCGTCGAAGATTGCTTTGCCAAAATTTCAATCAATTTAATTGAAAAATGAGGGTGTGACAGTGCCGCCTCAACTTTTACAAAAAGCCGGATATGACGTCATCAAAGGTATTTATCGAAAAAATGAAAAAAAACATCCGGGGATATCATACCCAGGAACTCTCATGTCAAATTTCATAAAGATCGGCCCTGTAGTTTAGTCTGAATCGCTCTACACACACACACAGACACACACACACACACACACACACACATACACCACGACCCTCGTCTCGATTCCCCCCTCTATGTTAAAACATTTAGTCAAAACTTGACTAAATGTAATAAAAATACACCTGGAACAGAACAGGAACAAGAGGCTGCAGGTGAGAAGAACAAGAACAAAATAACAACTAACATGTAGCAAGTCTAGCAGCGGAAAGACATTCAGATGTGGGATGGAGCCGTGAGTGCTGGGACGTGGCCTCGGTGTGAGTGCATACTGGGACAAGAAACAAGAGTCGCGACAGGCCACGCACAAAATTTAAAAAAAAACTACTCCCCAGAAACATCGACATTTAGACATCAACACGAACATGGACCAGTTTCGACACAAGGGCTTCGTCAGCAAATAAAAGGAGAGATGACAGAAAGAGAAAGAAGAACATCAGTAAAGAATAGGACAGACAGTACCACACCTAAAAATCAATATGGTGCAGGCCAAAGAGTACAACAACTATCATCATCGAGACAAAAACAAAGTCGACCGGCATTGGCGTGTGAGCATATTGTCATTCAAGCAACATGGTTTATAAATATATTTACAGGTAATGCCAGCACCACACATAATATAGTCGACGGGGGTGTCTGCACCTAAATATAAAAATACTGCACCTGAAACCGGAAAAAAAAATCAATGAAAACTGCATTACTCTAATTTCTGTCAATTCCCGGTTGTAAAGCCACGTCAATACTTCTGTTCGGGAGAGCAGGTCTGCAAGTCGTGCAGCAGACCTTCACGTGTGAACTAATCAATCAAGCGAATAATTTAACGCTTCGTTGATTTCATGACTGACATGCGTGATACAGAACTTCCAGAGTCGGTGCTGGTCTCAGGTTTACAAGATGTCCTCTGTGAGTGTTCCTTCAGAAGCCTCGCGTGTTCGTATACATGTATGTATGTGTGTACGAGGGCTGTTCCATTATTATTTAGAATCCAGGCTCCTGGCAATATGGCGTTAAATACAAAATCATGCCGTCAAATAATAGACTATCGTGAGGCTTGACACAAAAAATGAAGTTCCAGAGTTATGTCGTTTTTATATGGTCGACTCGAGAAGATACTCACCGCGCAATGTATGAGATTGCGTCATGAAGCTCAAATTCGCGATTTCGGAGCCATAACTTACAATAACTACAAAATAAGGGTTAAAAGAGGCCGATCTGCATGAAAGTGTGATGAAATGTTTTAGGATTAACGCTCTTTTGTAGAGTCGTGGTGTAAAACTGGTACAGCAATTTCAAACCGGGTAGACGGAGCCTCGAAAATGATACCCACCCTGGTCTACTCATTTCATTTGTTATCCTCGAAAACATTGGCGCTGATGATAAGAGAAGATCACTTAATTATAATCAGGGAGATGCAACGTGCCCTTGGCATTAAAAGGTCTGCATTTGAAAAGATCTTACACAAATATGTATGGCCCCAAAGCGATTTGCCGGTTGCTATGGGGTACCATGTACATGAACCCAGTGACGGGGAAAAGAGGGGTAGGGCAGAGTGTTGCCTGACAATACTTGAAAAAATCAGCAATGGCTTCTCCAAATCAACATGGAATATCGTCAGTGGTGACAAAACCTGGATTAATTAGCTCCACTCTGAAACCAAACAACTGTCGTCTATTCGGGTGTTTAACCAGGTGACCCAACCCCTGCCAAGTTCAAATAACAAGAAGCCCTAAAAATTGTTTGCATCTAGATCAAGGCATTTAAACACTGTGACTCTTGAGGACAGGCATACCGTCACGTCTGACTGCTGTGTCCACCCCTAATGGTCGAAAATATTTGAGGCTTGGCATAAACACCGTCCAAACACAGGTATTCGAGGGCTTATGATGTAACACGACAACGCACCTGTCTATACTGCCTTTGCGACAACAGATTTCTTGGCACCAAAGGGAGCACTGCTGCTGGTTGCATCCTCCCTATTTTCTTGACATCTCCCCATGCTAGTTCAGCATGTTCTTGGATTTTAAGAAATAGCCGCGAAAACACGGGTAGAGACCCCTGAAGACTCTATCCGAGCCTTCACGAGGGCCATACCAGGTATAGCTGATGTCACGCGGTCCCAGGCCAGAATGAGAACGTTTGAGAGGATGGCCAGTTGGGTGTCGGCTGGGAAAGGATTGGTCTAGAAAATGGCCTGATTAGATTGTTGGTTTGTGTTTCCGTTTCTGAGATTCTAAATAATTATGGAACAGCATACGTATGTGTGTACTACAAGGTTGGATGGTAAACCGTACTTTAAATTACGTCAATGGGTCTAAATGTGTCGTGTCAGTCTCAAAGAATAATGATACCACTATTTGCTCTTTACAATGTACGAAATGTATTTTGTTCGCTTTCTGTGGACACTGAGAAGGTAATGAACAAACAGAGTGACAGACAGACAGACAGACAGGCAAGCAAGCAAGCAGGCAGGCAGGCAGACAGGCAGGCATAAAGGGTAACGTGCTATAGTGCTTTCATTAATTTGAGGCTTTTTTATTTTTTTATTATCAAATTGTTTTCCGGGAAGGACTGCGCATTTCATGAACAGGCATCGCTAGAGCTAGTCTGTACCGTTATCAGTCGATAATACCCGACGTTAATGTGTACTGTCCAATTATCCCTCTTGTCACAAGTATGGCACCGTACCAAAAACGCTTTGGCAACAAGAAAGGCTGGACGACAGTAACAAGATGTGTGAAACTAAGGTCGGAATTAAAAGCACGCTCAGCTTCCCGTAAACCATCAGTTTCTGGTCACAGACACGTACTGTCAGACTTTTACACACAGTACAAACATCCTTTCGTTTAAACACTCACCGCTTGAGAACATCCTAGGTGCCCTACGTAAAGAGCGAGCATTTTTCAAAGAATTTATTTTTGCGTGGCCTGAGTAACACAATCAGACGCCTCGTTTTGGCGCTTGAACTAACTTTTAAAATCTAAATAATAAATTGACAGCTTGCAACACAAACATTCTTAAACCATAAAAGATTTCTTATTTCATCAAGACAAGTTTTGAAAGTCTAAAAAAAAAAGGGAGCCCGGTGTCACGAACTGAAAACTCTGCCTGAACAATCCTTCTCATTGTGGTCAATGCGCATGCGCTAACATGAGGAGATTAATCAGGTCGTGAACAACCTAACCCTAACCCTTACCCTAATCCTAACCCTAACCCTAACTCATGGTTCGTTCGATCAAAGGGTCGCATTTTTTAAGTCCAAGATTGGCGCATGCGCATTGACCGCAATGAGAAGGATTGTTCAGGAGAGGTTTCAGTTCGTGACACCGGTGCAGGTCACGCAGGGTCGTGTTTCTCAAGCAGACGAACTTTCTGCATGTCGCTGCTTTCTTTGAAGTCTACCGCGGCCGATAAGTTCGTGCATAGACCAAATAGATAATTTGTCTATGGTTCGTGTGACTCGCAGTCGTTTGTTGTATTTTAGATTCAGAGGTACACAATGAGCGCTTTGGAGTAATAACGCGAGACAACTCCTGTGATCTTGCCGCAAGGTGGCGCCAGTTACCAGCCGAAAAAAAAGAAGGGGCATAACCTCACCAGAACCGACCATTGTCTGCATGTTTACCGTATAAAATGCACGACTTACACACGAACTGTTACCAAACCGATATGCTATTTCAGTATTTGGGACCAATGCAAGTTTTTTTTCCTTTCTCGTGTGATCTTGCCGCGAGGTGGCGCCAGTTACCAGCCAAAAGAAAGAAGGGGCATAACCTTACCAGAACCGCCCAAAACAGCGAGTCGCATTGAAATCACAAACTGACGACAAAATTGTGAAAAAAAGGAAAGTGTGTGACACGGGTTCACGATGGCTCAGGGGTCAAATAAACCACGAAATCTGGTGTGTGGTTTACGCAAGATAAATAGCCATTTACACGAACTGTGTCATTTCATGCTGTTAAATGCTATTGCAAGTGTGTTCCATAAGGTTAGAACTGCGTTTTTCGTGAGAAGATTTAAATCGTTCTGTAAACCATTTGAGGCAGACTGGGCCTTTAAGCACTCTAATCATCAGGTTATCTTTATTGGAAGGCATGATGTCGCCATCTTATCTCAAAACTGGAGTTCCCTATTTTCATAATGTACATGCGTGCCGCGTGCGTGCGTGCGTGTGTGTGTGTGTGTGTGTGTGTGTGTGCCGGTCTGTGTCTTTCCTTGTCTTCTCTAATATGTCTGTCTTCTCTTTCTTTCTTTCTTTCTTCTTTTCCTTCTTCCAATCTCTCTTCCCGTTTTTCTTTTTCAATCCTTCTTTTTTGAATGTGTTTGGTTTTCGTTTTGTTGGGTTGCCTTTTTCCAATAAAGTGCAGCCTAAGAGAGAGAACAGGCAGGCACGGAGGGCCGGAGGAGAGGCAATAATTGAACAAGGCGCGCTGCGGAGAGCTCAGCAGGTTGATTAATTATTGATTGACTGCGTCCCCGTCTTTATTGCCCCCCCCCCCTCCCTCTGACAGGACAGCACGTTTTGCTGTGTTAGCTTTTTATATTTAGTCAAGTTTTGACTAAATATTTTAACATCGAGGGGGAATCGAAACGAGGGTCGTGGTGTATGTGTGTGTGTGTGTGTGTGTGTGTGTGTGTGTGCGTGCGTGCGTGCGTGCGTGTAGAGCGATTCAGACCAAACTACTGGGCCGATCTTTATGAAATTTTACATGAGAGTTCCTGGGATTGATATCCCCGAACGTTTTTCTCCTTTTTTCGATAAATGTCTTTGATGACGTCATATCCGGCTTTTCGTGAAAGTTGAGGCGGCACTGTCACGCTCTCATTTTTCAACCAAATTGGTTGAAATTTTGGTCAAGTAGTCTTCGACGAAGCCCGGACTTCGGTATTGCATTTCAGCGTGATGGCTTAAAAATTAATTAATGACTTTGGTCATTAAAAATCTGAAAATTGTAAAAAAAAATAAAAATTTATAAAACGATCCAAATTTACGTTTATCTTATTCTCCATCATTTGCTGATTCCAAAAACATATATATATGTTATATTCGGATTAAAAACAAGCTCTGAAAATTAAATATATAAAAATTATTATCAAAATTAAATTGTCCAAATCAATTTAAAAACACTTTCATCTTATTCCTTGTCGGTTCCTGATTCCAAAAACATATACATATGATATGTTTGGATTAAAAACACGCTCAGAAAGTTAAAACAAAAAGAGGTACAGAAAAGCGTGCTATCCTTCTTAGCGCAACTACTACCCCGCTCTTCTTGTCAATTTCACTGCCTTTGCCATGAGCGGTGGACTGACGATGCTACGAGTATACGGTCTTGCTGAAAAATGGCAGCTACTTGACTAAATATTGTATTTTCGCCTTACGCGACTTGTTATATTTAGTCAAGTTTTGACTAAATATTTTAACATCGAGGGGGAATCGAAACGAGGGTCGTGGTGTATGTGCGTGTGTGTGTGCGTGCGTGTGTGTGTGTGTGTGTGTAGAGCGATTCAGACTAAACTACTGGACCGATCTTTATGAAATTTGACATGAGAGTTCCTGGGTATGAAATCCCCGAACGTTTTTTTCATTTTTTGGATAAATGTCTTTGATGGCGTCATATCCGGCTTTTCGTGAAAGTTGAGGCGGCACTGTCACGCCCTCATTTTTCAACCAAATTGGTTGAAATTTTGGTCAAGTAATCTTCGACGAAGCCCGGGGTTCGGTATTGCATTTCAGCTTGGTGGCTTAAAAATTAATTAATGACTTTGGTCATTAAAAATCTGAAAATTGTAAAAAAAAATAAAATATTATAAAACGATCCAAATTTACGTTTCTCTTATTCTCCATCATTTGCTGATTCCAAAAACATATAAATATGTTATATTCGGATTAAAAACAAGCTCTGAAAATTAAATATATAAAAATTATTATCAAAATTAAATTGTCCAAATCAATTTAAAAACACTTTCATCTTATTCCTTGTCGGTTCCTGATTCCAAAAACATATACATATGATATGTTTGGATTAAAAACACGCTCAGAAAGTTAAAACAAAGAGAGGTACAGAAAAGCGTGCTATCCTTCTTAGCGCAACTACTACCCCGCTCTTCTTGTCAATTTCACTGCCTTTGCCATGAGCGGTGGACTGACGATGCTACGAGTATACCTTGTACGGTCTTGCTGAAAAATGGCAGCTACTTGACTAAATATTGTATTTTCGCCTTACGCGACTTGTTTTTAAGTCCTTACGGCCACCCTAAACACACCCCTTTTCTTACCACCACCCCCCCCCCCCCCCCCCCCTTCTGTTGTCATTTCTCTTTGTATTTTCTTCTTCTATCCTACCTTATTCCTGTCTGTTTTCATTCCCCTAAGAACGTCTCAATCGCCTTTCTTCGACCGTTTACGGCAGTCCCTTCTTTTGGGTGTTCGTGTCCGCAACATGAA
Organism: Littorina saxatilis; assembly: GCF_037325665.1. Taxonomy (NCBI): domain Eukaryota; kingdom Metazoa; phylum Mollusca; class Gastropoda; order Littorinimorpha; family Littorinidae; genus Littorina; species Littorina saxatilis. The sequence goes on from NC_090246.1 coordinate 38,642,478, forward strand.
TTGACAGTACATGTTTAGTGACGGTTCGTGTCAAAAGTGCATTATCATACACATAATATAGGCTCGTGTGTCTGCAACATGATGGACTGTGCATAGTGACCGTTCGTGTCACAAGTGCATTATGAGTTAGTATACAATGTTAGACGCTCAGTCACCTGCCTACCACCACTCCTTCGCCACACAAAAAAAGTTCGGCAATTTTGCCAAAATCACGGAAAAGATTTGCATGGCGATTTAAAGTAAATTCTGACGCCAAACAACCTCTCTTTTCTTTCTCAGTTTGAACTTCCCAGTCGTATAAGATTTTAATTGAAGTTTCAAGCATGAGGTAACTTCTACATTTTTATAGCATTAGCTCTTTCTGTTGAGACACGTTAAGTAAATTTAACATTTTCTGTTCCTAAGTTGGATGTATTTGACTGCAGCTGGTTATAATTAAGCTTGGCTGAATGGTCAAAGTTAATAGTAGAAATAGTACTTCAAGTTCATAGTTAACCCAAGTTGAAGCCTTTTTTGTTAAAATGAAAAATAATGTTGATATTTTCCAAAGTCTTTGCAGCGGTGGATTACATGTTTCTAATCTTGAGAAACAGAAGGTCTACGGGCATGAAGAGGACAGTCTTCATGTAAAAAAAACTTTCACTTGGCGGAGTAATTGGGATAAAATTTACCAAATCAAATTTGAATGCATTTTGATTGCTTAACTTTGAATCGAGATTGGTATAAAGTGCCACAAATTGTGAATTAAGTACATCTACACGGACAACATTGAGCTGAAAAACGATCAATATTACGCTCGATTTTGCCCATTCTCCCCGTATTCAAACCTAAGTGAGGAAATTGCCCCCTGGCTAGAAATCGTTCGACCCAACTTAAGTATTATTGTTGTGAGCTCAAAGCGGTGTTTTCCCCTAAGCGTTGACGTCAAAAACAAACGACGTTTCCAACTTTAGGTCTTCAGATATTGTTTGAAATACTGAGATTCAGATAAGAAAAAAGCGAGTGTACTCGTAAGTCTACTGTGCATGTATTTCGTTTGGCGTCGGCAGTCGACGAAACGCCGAAAATTATTTCAATTCGCCCAATACGCTGCCGTCATTTTAAGAAAGTAATTCAACAGAAAAAAAATAACATTCCATCAATATCAATCAATCAATCAATATGAAGCTTATATAGCGCGTATTCCGTGGGTACAGTTCTAAGCGCTTGTCGAAGAGTTGTCAACACAGGACTAACAAAGAAACTAACATCTTCAGACGGACACGAACCCTATCACACACTAGCAAACCCTGGTAAACAAACAACTGTTTAACAACAATGTACACATCAATAGCTAGGTCAAACAAAATAATATTAAGAACAGAGATTACAGAGATCACCACGGCAGTTGATTTTTGGTATATGATACAGCTGTGAGGTGGTCTTATCCCGTGTAAAAATCTGGTCTGAGACGGTAAGCCAATAAGCCGTTTTCACGATAACAAAAGGAGTCTGCTTTTAATTCCATTTACTTCAAACGACCTTACTAGACTAGTGCTTTGTTTATCAGAAGAAGCGTTTCGTGATCGACCAGTATCCGTGACAAAGTTTCGATCACGTGTTGTAATCAATTATTGTGTGTGATAGACTTTTTCCCTCCCAAAATTAATGCAGTGAAAAATATGAGAAGTAGTTTCCATTTCTAGCCACAAAACACAATAACGCGACACAAAAACCATGATTGAAATACTTTTTTTTGTAACGCAGAGAGTTGTGCATTATATATTTGCTGTCGGTTTTTTGTTTTCTTCTTTTATTTAGTTTTTTAGAATCTAAAGTCCCCCCAAAAATTGTTTTCATAATAAAACGTTCCAATAACACACCTCTCTTGGTTTTTTTTTTGGTTCTGAATTTTTGAACGTTGACAGTCTATAATGTTATAATATTTTTGTATTCTAGAGTTGTAGTGTGTTTTTCAGGGAGTGTTGTGGCCTTTCTCTCTCACGCACCCACACACAAGCACTGCACAACGTTCTCAGTCAAGCCATTTAGAGTGAAGAAGAAAATAAACGGGTTCCGAATATCTGCGGTAAAAAAAACAAGCAAAAGCAATCAAAACTACAAACACGTAAATGCAAACAACAGAACCGCCATCGGAAGTTCATTGTAAAAATGCACGTTGTGCATACACATCTATTCAAAATGAAGATTTTATAGCAATGTCAGGATTAGAGGAACCCATTTCCATTGATCTCTTTTGCAAACGTTTTTCAGAAAAAGCCTGGGATTATAGGGTACACATGGCTTGTCTGTAACCTGGGAACAAAAATGAATGATTCTGCTTTGGCAGAAAAAGCTTTTGACAACCACTGCGAGTCAAGGAACGAGGGTATTCACCAAAGTGCATGTTGAATTGGACGACACAATAATGATCAATACGAAAGCGACTTTGGCAGCCACTTAACAAGCTGGAAAAGCATACCAATCCAGTTCCTAAAAATTCCCGTTCCATTAGATATTTTCATTGATCGCTTTCACCTTGTCGACGCTTTTGTCAGATGGGAAAGATTTCAGGATGATGAGGAAAAAATGCTGACTCAGCCATCGTTCGGTGTTGTTTTGGTGTATGTATGTGTGTTGTTTTATTTTATTGTTGGTGTGGTTTTTTTAGTCGTTCTGTTACAAGTATTTGTTGTATTGTCGGCAGTTTTTTGTGTGTTTGCTTTCGTATGGCTCAATTAGACTTACGTACTGGCATTCGAAATGCATTGATAGAGCCTCTACATGATTATCTGCTTGATGGCCACAAGGCTATATCCACAGCCCAGACACTCCTCTTCACTATTTACCAAAGACAGTCTGTTCAGGTAATGTTGAACTTTAGCGTCGCAAATTCAAAGCTCACATTCCATTGTCCTTATTGAGTTATATTTTAAATATATCACTTTTATGAATGCTCAGCGTCACTCTAGTGACTTTGATTGACGGAGTAAGCTCCAAAAGGGAGCACAATTTGGTCATCAGTGTGTCTTTGGTCGAAGTAAAAGCGCACTTTCGGTCGTCATATATTTGTCTCCCTTTGATTTTCACTTTCGTTCTCAAAAAGGCAGCGTTGTTGAAGTTCCTTCTAAACTTCATGTAAATAAGCCGCATCTGTAGGCCTACAGTTCATTCCGTAACTCGATTTGCAATTCAAAGGATTGTTTATGCTTAAAAGAGCAAGTTATGCAATTTCAGGGGCTTGTATTATTATTATTGTGATCATTTTTTATGCGCCTAATCTAGAAATAGCCCTAGGCGCTTACATGAATGCGACAGAACGTCCCTGAATTTACAACGCAAAAGTTCAAGATACTCGACATTCTCCACCACTCCTTCACATATATAACACAAATATTCTCAGTACATTGTATGCCAAATATATACCACTATTCTGATCATATTCTTACAGTCACTGTCAAAGGACAGCCAAAGGGAGACCCCTTACGCGTGCCACTATCCTGAACATACTCTCACAGTCACTGTCAAAGGACAGCCAAAGGAAGACCCCTACCGCGTTCCACTATCCTGATCATACTCTCACTGTCACTGTCAAAGCTAAGCCAAAGAGGGACCCCTAACGCGTTCCACTATCCTGACTGATCATACTGTCACTGTCACTGTCAAAGCTAAGCCAAAGAGGGACCCCTAACGCGTTCCACTATCCTGACTGATCATACTCTCACTGTCACTGTCAAAGCTAAGCCAAAGAGGGACCCCTAACGCGTTCCACAATCCTGACTGATCAAACTGTCACTGTCAAAGGTAAGCCAAAGAGGGACCCCTAACGCGTTCCACTATCCTGACTGATCATACTCTCACTGTCAAAGCTAAGCCAAAGAGGGACCCCTAACGCGTTCCACTACCCTGACTGATCATACTGTCACTGTCAAAGCTAAGCCAAAGAGGGACCCCTAACGCGTTCCACACTCCTGACTGATCATACTGTCACTGTCAAAGCTAAGCCAAAGAGGGACCCCTAACGCGTTCCACACTCCTGACTGATCATACTGTCACTGTCAAAGCTAAGCCAAAGAGGGACCCCTAACGCGTTCCACTACCCTGACTGATCATACTGTCACTGTCAAAGCTAAGCCAAAGAGGGACCCCAAACGCGTTCCACAATCCTGACTGATCATACTGTCACTGTCAAAGCTAAGCCAAAGTAAGAATCAAATATCCCATCCACTGTTAGGCTCTTAATTGTCCGTTAACCCCTCTTCTCTTTGTCCAAAATCCTCCTTTTGGTGCTTATGAACTAGATCTGCCTAAAGTGGAACTGATTGAAAACTAAACCAAACCATTGCTGTTGAAAGAGAACAATATTCCCAGACAGTCTTATCCCAAGCGTCTGCTTTAATCCTTGAAAAATCCCCTACCTCTACTGAATCCTTGAGTAAATCTCTCTTTAAAACAACTGCCTCTTCTCCCCCCCCCCCCCCTCCTCAACCAATTCACCCCCTTTTCTCCCTTCTGCGTGATGGAGTTGTTTTTGAACAAAAGCTCATTAAAGCACAGCTCGTTAGGAAAACACCCCAATTAAAACATTCTTTGAACAAAGAAACTATTAGTCCTTTTGATCGATACTTTTACTATTGATCTTCTTATTGCCACAATCACTCCCCTCCAATGAACCCCTCCTCACTGTACACACACACACACACACACACACACACACACACACAAACACACACACGTATTTAATTTCCCTCCTTAAATAGACTTGCTTTCGAATTAAAGGTTGAAGTCCAACCAACGTTAGCAAAATGTGTTTCAAAACCAAGTAACTGGTCTTTGTAATCCCGATTTGTCTTTCATCTTTGATTTAGCTGGATCAATATTCCAGAGATGGCAGGAGAAGTCCAACTATAGTTGTTAGGAAAACCCAAACTGCAATAACATTTTAAAAACCAATAACAGTGGTCCCTTCAATCCCTTTTCTTTTTATGTCGCACCTACCTACTTACACCGTTATCACCCTCATCGATTCCCTCCCTTCTTTCTCGAGCCCCCTTCCCCCAACTCCATCCACCCCCATACCCTTCCATGCCGGATCAATGTTCCAGAAATGGCAGCACTTTGGGCAATGAGGGGTTGTGAGGCGGAAGCACCCGTTCCGCGCAACCAGACATGGCCGTACGCAGGAAAGCATGAAGTGCAAAGAGCGCAGACGTGTAAAGATGACCCGTCTTCGATTAACAGATGATCCCACGATTGGAGAGGTACTAGGATTGAGTAGGAGGGGAGATATCACAGGCACCAGACACAGCAGTGAATACCATCTCATACAATTTCTATACAAGCCTAATATAATCTGGGACAATGTCTTGATACTATGATTGATATGTTATTGACAGACCATCCTTTTTGTTCGTCCGATGGGAGGATATCGTCTTCTTTTTCATCTTTATTGGTCGAGGCCGAAGGCCTAGGTTGAAAAAGAAGAAACAGAAGGCGATCTGCTCCCTTGAGGACCGACTTACAAAATCTGGTCTGTCAACAGCACATCAAACATTGTCTTGGTCATCGTTTTGTTTGTGCAAAAGTAAGTGCAAAAGCATAGACAGGGAGCAGTGTTGTGAACCAAGTTTTCGAAATGAATGTTCAGGCCTCGCGCGCGACGAGAGTTCTCAGTGGGTCAACCAGTCAAGCTAGCCAAAGTTGTTATCTTCAGTGTTTCAAGTTGATGACACTGAACATGGAAACATAAAAGTATGGTTGGTGCTTAGTTTGTCGATAAACCGACTGGGATCGAGTAGCGATCTTTTGCTCTAGCATGGTCAGAATCCGTTAACATCTGGGGACAATCGGTTCGACTTGCAAACTCATTCTTCTCTTTATACACGCATGACGCAAACCAAAGAGAAACACTCTCGGTGTCTTTGCTAATAGACTGGCTAGGTTTCATGCGTTAATTAAAGCCTTTTTGTTCGTTTGCTTGTGGTCACTTGATTGTAGTTTTTACATTTAGTCAAGTTTTGACTAAATGTTTTAACATAGAGGCGGGAATCGAGACGAGGGTCGTGGTGTATGTGTGTGTGTGTGTGTCTGTGTGTGTGTGTAGAGCGATTCAGAGTAAACTACTGGACCGATCTGTATGACATTTTTCATGAGAGTTCATGGGTATGATATCCCCAGCCTTTTATTTTTCTCGATAAATGTCTTTGATGACGTCATATCCGGCATTTTGTAAAAGTTGAGGTGGCACTGTCACACCCTCATTTTTCAATCAAATTGATGGAAATTTTGGCCAAGCAATCTTCGACGAAGGCCGGACTTTGGGATTGCATTTCAGCTTGGAGGCTTAAAAATTAATTAATGAAAATCGGAAAATTGTAATTAAAATTATTATCTTTATTAAACGATCCAAAATTACGTTTATCGTATTCTTCATCATGTTCTGATTCCAAAAACATATAATTATGTTATATTCGGATTAAAAACAAGCTCTGAAAATTAAAAATATAAAAATTATGATTAAAATTAAATTTCCGAAATCGATTTAAAAACAATTTCATCTAAAACCTTGTCCGTTCCTGATTCCAAAAACATATAGATATGATATGTTTGGATTAAAAACACGTTCAGAGAGTTAAAAAGAATAGAGATATAGAAAAGCGGGCTATCCTCCTCAGCACAACCGCTACCGCGCTTTTCTAGATTGTTAATTATTTTCACTGCCTTTGCCACGAGCGGTGGACAGACGATGCTACGAGTGTACGGTCTTGCGGAAAAAATGCAATGCGTTCAGTTTCATTCTGTGAGTTCGACTGAGCTTGACTAAATGTTGTATTTTCGCCTTTCGCGACTTGTTGTTTTGGTTCAGACTTTTCGGTTCGTTCGTCACTTCGGAATTCTTTCGAACACTGCGAGACTGGGAAACGTCAAAGAGAAGACGCGTAGTAAGATTCCCCTGATTTACCCCAACGACAGGGAGCCCGGTAGCTCAGTTGGTAGAGCACTGAACGTTGTGATCAGCAGGACACGGGTTCGAATCCGGGCCTGGACGGACAAGGGTCAACTGAATGTGTCCCACCCCCGTTTCACCGCTGAGGGGCTGATTACATCTAAACACACACACACCGGAGTAGTACAATTCTGTTACTGCTAGTTTTCCGAATTTCCCGGCGTTGGGACAATAATGTCAAAAACACATTAAAAAAAAAAGTATTAAAAATGATTTTAAATTTAAACATTCAAGATTGAATAATAATTCTTGTAAGTCTGACTCACGAGCTGACGCAACACATGACCGCAGAGCGCATTTGAACACGAACTGATGCTATACAATTTTGGGTGTGTCGGGCGCCTGTAGGGAAGATGTATCGGAATGTCTGTTGGCTCCTGAGCCCGAATGACAGAATGGCCGAAAAGAAGAGGATGGGGTTCCTGATCTTTTTTTCTGGTCGTTGATGTGATCTCTGTGATCAAAGTGAGGGGTGAAATAAGGGACGTGTGTTTCCTTTCTGGCAGTCGTCCAGCTATCTTTGCGGCAACTTGACATAACGTGGGTTGTTTTTCAGGCTTTATTTTCGGCAAATCAGACGGGAGTCGCTGGTGGCCTCGTGGTTAGTGCATTGTGCTGCGATGAGAGTGGTACAAGGTTCGATCCCCGGTCGAGACAGGAGAAAAGGTAAAATCTGGTTCTAATCATCTGTTCACGTATAAACTCGCTAATGTCTGTCCCGCCTCCATTTGACCACCAGAGATCGTTGCGCACGTGAAAGATTCCAAACTCAGATTTCTCGAGAAAGTGGCCATGGCAGGGGTATATGAACAGTCACAAAATATGACATGCGCCACTCCTACAAGATGGCATTTGCTGCCTACATCGGGGAGGACAAAAGATGAAATAATATCAAAAGGTTTCACAGTATTGATGCCCAAACAGCAAACACTTACGAAGAAGAAGAAGAAGAAGAAGAAGAAGAAGAAGAAGAAGAAGAAGAAGAAGAAGAAGAAGAAGAAGAAGAAGAAGAAGAAGAAGAAGAAGAAGAAGAAGAAGAAGAAGAAGAAAAAGAAGATGATGATGAAGAAGAAGAAAAAGAAGAAGAAGAAGAAGAGAACAGAACAAGAAAAAAAAAGTATTTCAATTCCACCTTCGAGAGAAAAGCCCAGAGGTTAGCTGGAATTTAGGGAAAACAAGAACTGGATCAGATGACAGCCCATCCCTTCTCTCGTCTCCATCTCCCCTGTTTAGCTACACACTCTGCCATCGGCATCTGCAGCTAAAATGTCAAAAGTTGACGATTTTATTTTGGGCATGGATCCTGTTCCCCCAAATCTCCACCCCGACTCCTTTCTACGCCCTCTGGCACGAGATTCAGTTTCTTGCTGAAAAACAAATGTGCCGAAGTGAAAGTCAGGAGACACTAGTCCTGTATTGTGTGGAACATATTTTTGAGAATAGCAACGACAGCTATCGTTCCATGACCCAAAAACTTTAACCATTTTTGTTTTTTGATTCTGATTTTTGGAGCGTTAGCAGTCTAGCTGTTTTGGATTTCTGTCTTTTTGTAAATTGTCTTGACGCAACCTCAGAAAGTGTTTGCTGGTGTGCGCACTGTCCTTCCTCTTTGTCTCGTGAGGAAGAATATTTAGGACCGAAGATATGTCCGACAACACTGGCATCATTCCAGGCAAGCACCGATGGCCACTTCCCATGGGATTATCTATTCTGCTTTATGTTATGATGTATATGTGTGCTGGGGGAAAAATGCTGATACATCTATTCTGCTTTTCGTTATTGTGCCGTGGTGGAGATGACTGGTACAGCTATTGCTTTCCTTGTTATTGTGCTGCGGGGGAAATGACTGATACATGTATCAGTTTTGTTTTTTTATGTTATTTGATATGTGTATGTGTGTGAGGCGAAGGAGGGGGTGCAATTTGAGGGCATTCGGTTTTCAGCATGGCTTTCATATGTCCTTTATTTCTATAATGCTGTACTGTCTCTTCTTGAGCCTCAACATATTGACTTAATGTATTGATTTCGCTTTACGCGACTTGTTGTTGTTATGCTGGGGAGAAAATGGCTGGTACATTTATTCTGCTTTTTGTGAATGTGCGTGTATGTGTGTGTGTGAATGACAGCGGGGGGGGGGGGGGTGGGGGGATCTGGCACATCTATTCTGCTTTTTGTTGATGTGTATGAGTGTGTGGTGGGGGGGGGGGGGGGCTGACACATCTACTCTGCTGTGTCGTATGTGTAGGGAGGGAAAGGCTTGCACATGCATTCAGCTATGTGATATTGTGCGTGTGTGGGGTGGGGGTGAGGGTGGAGGTGGTCAGAAACTGATAGAGGCTTTTTGCTATTGTGCCATGGAGGGAAATGCTGACCCATCTATTCACCCTTTTTGCTTTTTCTTTTTTCTTTGCCAATGAGCGGAGATGAAACGGCTGATCCCCCGCAGTCTGAATGACAGGAGGGAAATGTTTGGGGAAAGGCCGGAACAATCTCCGTGGGGTCTGCTTGCTGAAGCTGGTTATTATAGATTGTATCTGTCAGTAGATCTGTAGCTTGGGTTTTGTTTTGAGTATGATGTGGGGGAATTCAAATATTATTGCTTCTAGGGAAAATGCGCGGTAGTTCTTTGTGGCTCCTTTGCAAGTGCCCTCTCTGTCTGTCTGTCTGTCTGTCTGTCTGTCTGTCTGTCTGTCTGTCTCTCTCTCTCTCTCTCTCTCTCTCTCTCTCTCTCTCTCTCTCCTTCTGCCTCTACTTCATTCAAGGTAATTCAAAACTCCTACGTTGCCTCTTCTCCCATCTGCCTGCTCAACCCTACGAAGTCATAGAAAAGCACGATGACGTCCCGCATACCAATTACTAAGTGAGATTGTTGCTCAGATCAAATTGGAACACGCCCCTGACTTCTACTGAAAATGGTGACACATAGATAGAGACGAACCATTCCACGAACACAATAGGCATTGATCTACGTGGAGTCCAATCCCATCACTGCAGCTCATGTTCGCCGTTCTATGTTTCACATTTACTGTAATACTCTTGCACAGATAATTTGGTCCCCGCGTCAGTGTAGCCTACTACTCTTCGTGAATTGTAGTATTGAAGTATCCGAATAGTGAACTGTGTGTTTAACAGTACTTACCGTGCATTATTCTGCAACACGTAGTTTTATGTCATTGAGGCATTCTCACTAAAGTGTAGCAAATTTTTGCCTTTGAAAAGAGGATGAGAGACTTTACGGAATTACTCCCCCCCCCCTTCCCCCACCCCCTTTAAAAACAAAATTCCCAGATCCTTCTATGCTCTCCCACAAAAGCGGCGTATGGCTGCCTAAATGGCGGGGTAAAAACGAGCATACACGTAAAAGATCGTGAAAGTTTCAAACCATGAATAAAGAAGAATAAGAACCATTCAAGAACGTCCTAAAGCTTTGAAACAAGGTTCGGCTTCAAACAAACAAACTGGACCACACTCAGTTGCATGTCAAGTGGGCATCACTTCCATTCCATGCCGAGTACACGCTGCACCACAGCTTTGTGAAATGGTGACAGAAATAGAGCGGACAACATCATAACCACGAGCATAAGAGTCATTGATCTGCGTGGAGTGCTATATCCCATAATTGCAGCTCCTGTTCGTCTGTATGATGTGTTTCATGATATACTCAGTCATAATCTAGCATACATTGCGGTGATCCTTTCGTCGGTGTACTATTCATTGGTTGTTAAGTATCCTGGACAGACCAATGTTTTTGTAACCGTCATGGCGTCTTTATTTCTGGTCAATATTCTGTCCAGTCCTTCTATGCTGTAGCAAAGGTGTGACATTCAAAACCATCGAAGACTTCTCGAGTTTCTCAATATAATGTCAACCCTATTCCCACGCCCCTATTTTTCAAAACAAAATGTATTCACTCATTGTCTTTGCTTTGCAATTTACTTGAAGATCAAAACATTCAATGGCAAAATACTCATCCTTATCCGTGAAACAAGCTCCAACTTCCGGAAACAAATCGAAACCGTGACACACCCAACGCAGATGCATGCCATGTGGGAATTAGAAAGGTATGGACTACACGGAACACGGATGTATACCAAAGGGGAATAACTCATTTTACATCCAGAATACGTTCCACTACAGCTTTTTGGAATGGGCGACAGAGATAGATCGAAGCACACAAGAGTCATTGATCTTGGCTGAGTGCAATTCAATTACTGCAGCTCAAGCTTCTCCAAGCTCAGAGTCGTGCTTCGTTCAATGCTTTAAATGGATATTAGTCACGCTTACCTCATTTATATGATCGAGTGGAGACATAGGCCGATACTGATTTCAATTAGTCAAATTACGGTTATCGAAATTCGTAAGACGGTGTGAGAACAAAGTGTTCATTGTTTTGTTAACACGTTGGTATCAGTCAAGTTGACTGGTATGAGGACTTAAACTGTCTTCGATCAGGAACTTATCAAAATTACCTACGCTTATATTTATTAACAAATCGTAAGATAAAAATAGTTTTGAAAATGAGTGGGGTTTTTTCAGTCACGTTTACATTGCTGATATAATGGGGCGCATTTCATCAATTTATGTGATTAATTTCACAGTGCGTGTAAACACGCTCTGATTAAACTGAACTCGTCACATTGATTTCAACTTGATTAATATCAGAATTTGGTCATCGGCACGGAAATCAGTTCGGAAAGTAATGAAGACCACCCCCTCCTCAACCCCCCCCCCCCAATTTTTTTTTTTTTTTAATAAAATAAAATAAAAATGAAATCAAGAATGGAAGAAAAACCACCAAAATGTGTTTACAATAATATAATCATGCAGCTATTTCGTCCTCTGTCATGGCAGATGACAGAGTCTAACCTTAAAAAAGCCTCCCATGGGCCTTGTATGAATCAACTTAACGGCTCACCAATGAATAACAAGAAACTGATGCAAACGGACGGTATAAGTACGTTGTCACCAGTAAAGCGATTCTATTGTCCAGAGTCTCTTGTAGAGAGTCATTACATTCCAACGTCGGCTTGGAACAGTGGAACCTCATCAGTAACACTTAGTTTTTCACCACATAATCAGTCCATAGATTCTGGGTTGTATCTGTGTGCTATCAACAATCAAAACGTGTAGTGCTGGAGAAAAATAGCAGTACAGGACATAAACGTCTTGAAATGTTACTTTGCTTACGTGTAGTTTGCAGTAGATCATGACATGTCTGTCTGTCTGTCTGTCTGCCTGCCTGCCTGCCTGCCTGCCTGTCTGTCTCTCTCTCTCTCTCTCTCTCTCTCTCTCTCTCTCTCTCTCTCTCTCTCTTTCTCTCTCGCGTGTGTGTGTGTGTGTGTGTGTGTGTGTGTATGTGAGTGTGTATGTGAGTGTTTGTGTGTGTATGTGTGTGTGTGTGTATGTGTGTGGTGTGTGTGTGTTTGTGTGGTGTGTGTGTGTATGGGGGTGATGTGTGCTCTCTCTCTCTCTCTCTCTCTCTCTCTCTCTCTCTCTCTCTCTCTCTCTCTCTCTCTCTCTCTCTCACTCTCTCTCCTAGCGCTAATCTTTTAGTATAATTTGAGTGTGTGTGTGTGTGTGTGTGTGTGTGTGTGTGTGTGTGTGTGTGTGTGTGTGTGTGTGTGTGTGTATGTGTGTGTGTGTGTGTGTGTTACGTGTGTGTGTGTGTGTGTGTGTGTGTGTTACGTGTGTGTGTGTGTGTGTGTGTGTGTCAGTGTGTGTGTGTGTGTGTCAGTGCGTGTGTGTGTGTGTGTGTGTGTGTCAGTGTGTGTGTGTGTGTGTCAGTGTGTGTGTGTGTGTGTGTGCATGTATGTGTCTGTGTTTGTCTGTGTGTGTGTGTGTGTGTGTGTCAGTGTGTGTGTGTGTGTGTCTGTTTGTGTGTAAGTGTGTGTTACGTTTGTGTGTGTGTGTTTCCTGAAAGACCCTCCCTAATAACACGTGGATCTCAAAAACGTACATATACATTAGGTAACCCGAAGAAAAAAAAGCTTTATAAAATTAATGGTTTTCAGCATTTGTATTGGCTAATGCACCGTTGAGCCCGACGATCAAAACATTTTCTTTGTTTCACAACCAGTCCCCACATGAACCCTCTCTTCCTGTTGCTTGTTTTAGAGGCTCTGTGGGGTTTTGGCAACTGCATCAAACCCCGGCGGAACTGTGTTTACAAATCAGGTTTAACGAAAGGCTGTTTTTACTTTCATCTTTTTATTGCAGTTTCGCAAGTAGCATCTCACCCTGTTGAGTGTAAAATGTGTTAAAATGAAGGTGGGTTTTTTTCTATTCTGCTTTCATTGCGCCTGCAAATCTCTTGACGAATGCTCGCAACACTGACTCTGTCTGCTGTTTGGTAGATGTTTGCGTTCGCAAATTTTAGCAGAGGTGAGCAGGAAGTGAAAGCAAGCCACACACATGCACAAGTGCTCATACGCACATGCAGAGACAGCCATGTGCATGTACACGTGCAAAAATGCGCACTGACGATCGCGTGCGCACACTACACAAGACAACCAATTCCACATCCAAATTCCACATGCTCAAGCGCACACACACACACGCACGCACGCACGGACACACACACACGGACACACAAACACGGACACACACACACACGAACAATACACACACACATACACACACGCGCAGACACACACACACACACACACACACACACACACATGTGCACACACACTCACAAGAACAATGCTTTGAGATTCCGGGCCCAATGTTTGATATTTTCAGGAGTATGACATTACCTTGCAAAGAAAACATGATAAACTTTCAAGTATTCCTATTGTCTTTCAAGCTTTTATCTCGCAAGACAACACGTGAAGCACACCCACTGACATTTTATCCTTAAGCTCTTGTCTTTTTCTTCACCGGACACGATAATGTATCTTGGCACTACAAATCACATTTCCGACCTGGTCTGGAATTCAGCCTTTGCAGATAGAAAAAACAAGCTCGCCATTTTCCCCCATCGAAGTGAACGCACCGTAACACAGGTTTTTGCACCCAGCATCTTGTTATGGACGGCTTCGAATAATCTAATGGATGCACATCGCTGATATTTTCCAGAAACAGTGCATTGGTATAGCCCACAATTATCAAATGACCGCATCCTCCCACTGGTTTGGGGTCGTTTAATATTATCAGCCACAATTACTTGTTGACGCCTACTGATCGCCGCGGGCTGAGCTTTTCAGACTGATGTGATGACGGAGACTGAGTTTCCACAATTTTAAGGAAATGATGGATTTGTTTTTTTACATTCAGTAAAGTTTTAATCCGTGTTTGACCATGTTAAAATGGACTGGGAATCGAGACGAGGGTGTGTGTGTGTGTGTGTGTGTGTGTGTGTGTGTGTGTGTGTGTGTGTGTGTGTGTGTTGTGTGTGTGTGAGTGTGCGTGCGTGCGTGAGTGCGTGCGCGTGTGTGTGAGTGTGTGTGTGTGTGCTTGCGGGTGAGTGCAGAGCGATTTCTGGAAAACTACTTGGCAGATCGTCATGAAACTTTTACGCACAAGTTCTTCGAAATACTATTTGCTAGTGTTTCGTGTATACGATAAGGGTAATGAAATGAAAACTGGTGAGATTTGCTTTCATTGTATGATTATTACGTGCAATGACTTCAAATTTGTCAAAGTGTCTTAATAATGTACGCATTTGCAGATAACCAAAAAAGCCAGGACCGTTTCTGCAGCAATTCACTCAGTGACGGCCAGGGCGGCAGAAACTGGGGGGCGTGGGAATGTGGAGGTCATGGGGGTGAAGTGGGCCTGGAGAGAGAGAAAGAGAGAGAGAGAGAGAGAGAGAGAGAGAGTGAGCGAGCGAGAGAGAGAGAGTGCGGAGAGTGAGAGAGAGACAGACAGACAGACTGCAGAGACAGAGAGAGACAGAGATAGAGATTAAGATCAAATCAAATCAAATCAAATTAAATCAAATTAAAAAAAAAATAAAACCAAATGGTTTGTAGAAACATTATCATAAACGAGCTTTTTTTCAACCGTATTCAACACTTCACTTTATCGACACCACGTAAACAGCCACTCGGCCAGCCCATGCACAGACGGTGCAGCTATATACAGCAAAGAAGATAGCGACAGTTTCTGAGAGGTCCTCGTACTGGATTGATTGGTCAACACAGCCGTGTCGATTTCACGGAAGGAAGCTAACTCTAGGACAGACTCTCTTGTTTGCTCTCCATCCGGAGTTCTCCTGGAAAGCTAAGAGTGGCTCAGACACACACGTGTTTGTTCCTGGGTTCTGTTTTCTGCGGCGACAGAGCTAGCGAGAACTACTGACCTACTTTAGTTCCCAGTCTTGTTTACGCCTAAGCACACCGTCTGCTTTGTGGAAAAATCGTGTTTCTTAGACAGACACGTGCTCCTTATTCGATTTCTCTGCAGAATTACAGAAAGGCGTTTGCTTGATTTTCAAATTTCCATTCAAATTTCTTCACCAAGGAAAACAACCATAGACCGACCAAGACCTTTCCCCGCAAACAGCGTATAGAACCTCTTTTATTACACTGAGCGGTCCACAACGACGAAATTGGGTCACCCACCGCGCTGGTTGCACGAGTGGGCGGTTTTCTTGTCATGTTTACATTCTGTTTGGTACTTGGAACATTCAGGCCACAGACATATGTGCAACTAGATGATTACCCGCTTCGCCGGGTACCGGCTTCGCCGGCAAGAAGTAGAGCCGAATACCAGGCTGCGCCTGGGACCCGGCTTTGCCGGATAAACGCGCAAAACACTGGAGACCTTCTAAAAATAGTAACGTGCAGTGACCTTCTAAAAATAGTAACGTAGTAACGGGAATATGGATTGACGCCACACGGAGGAAGGAAGATAATCGCGGCTGAAAACACTGGAGAAGATAAGGAAGAGTTACTGGTAGTGGATCCCGACAACAACAACAACAACAACAACAAAAATCGGTTCAGCGCGCACAGCGCTGCGCGCTGAGAGCACGTGTTGAAATATCTCATCGATGAGGTTGTGTCCGGGGTGTAGCTGAATACGGTGTCCAAATTTGAAAAAGATCCACCGAGAACTTTGGCCGTGCATCGCGAACAGACAGACAGACAGACAGACAGACACTAGTCGTATATATATATAGATGTATACAAAGAGAACTGTATTTAAAACGAGAATTTAATGTTTAATACTCTCATTTAATACTCTCACGTTCAGTATATCAGCTCTATACATGTTGTCTTTGAGACTGGAGACTTGTGATCACACAAAGGTGTTTGAACACTCAACGGTGAGCTGTGAAAAACCAGAGGTTGAAAAACAGAGAATTGAGTGAGAAATAATTATAGGACCGAAGAGACGACGGTATTTTACCCCTGAACTTGTTTATTTTCAGCGAAAGATCAAAGAGGTACCAAATTTCGTGTTGCGGCTATAGCATGTGGGGCTCAAGGACTCATCAAGGACCATATACCACGAATACCTTGTACGTAATCCGTGTTTGAACGTTCAATTGTTCACATGCTAACCACTTGGAATGGGTAACCGTGCAGACTGTAAATTATCCATGTATTCTAGCAGTCTTCAGTTTTGCTTCGTGGTTTTTTTCTCTCGCACCTGACAGCAGTGAAATGTGCACGATTTTTCTGCACTACATACTTGAGTACCTATAAATTTGCACCTGTATCGTCTACTAGTGTTACGGATAACTGCCATCACTGAGATATTTATATGTATTTAGTAGCAGATTATTTTTGAATAAATCATTGCAGATGTAATAACAAATAATAGCACAGCGGCCAATGTGCCTTGGACTTCTTTTGGTCAAAATTGCCACAAAACGTATTCAAAATGGCTACTTCATTATCATATACTTTAATATTTTCCGTGAGAGATCGAAGAGGTACCGACTTTCATGTTGCAGCTACGTGCGCATAGTGGTTTAGGTTCAACGGCTCCTCGGCAAAGGCTGAAAGCTTCTATACTTCTTCCTTGTTCACTGAAAGCTTACTCTGGAATGCTGGGAAAGCCCTGGTATCCGGTATCCTCACGGAAAGCCAAGAATGGCTCAAACACGTTCGTGTTTGTGCCTGATCCTGTTTTCTACGAAAAAAAGTCGGACAGACCGACCTTTCGACAGACTAGATGCTCTTGTATCTATATTGCGTGGCTCATTTGCCTCACAATGTTCTCTGTCGGCCACACAGACACTTTCGTTTGATCGTACATCGATCTCGGAGGAAGTTCAAAGAGAAAACGTTGTCGGACAAGCTCTTTCGTTGTCTACCGCGTCTGCGTCCTCCAACAACGGTGCCTTGTGGTATAGTTCAGTTTTCTTCTTATAGTTTTTATTATTATATGTCGAGTTTTCACCTAATCCAGACAAAAATGTTCTATATGCTGCAATGGTTAGCATGGAATATCTTTGATCCAGATATCCTGTGCTACAAACACCTGTTCTTTTAACGCCGTGTGTATGAAGGAGGGGGAGGGAGTTGTTAAATTTGAGTGCGCGTGCAGCTGACGCAATATCCATACACCCTAGGAGTGTAAACGCCCGAACAGTTCCCCTGTATTTCCCTGCAGACCCCCAAGCAGTCAATAACCGCTGCCAACACACCGCTACATATTTACACTAGATCACCGCCTCTGGGGCTCTGCGCGACGAGCGGTGAATGAGGACTGAATAGACAAAAGGGATCTGCAGTTCCCTGTCTGTGGTTAGCCGAGAGTACAGAAAGGGAAGAATGAGGAGCTTCTGGGGCTGTTTATTGCGAAGATTGACATGGCATCATTATATTTGATAAACTTGACAGCAGTAAGAAGTGTCTGTATGTCGATGCAGAGACGTAATCATATTCTGCTCACATCGACAGTCAATACCTGCTGCCAAAACACAGCTAAACATTTACCTTTGGGGCTCTAAGCAATAAGCGGACAGAATAGACGGATGGGATTTTCAAGTATATTATAGTGGAGACTGCAGGAATTCAAGACTGAAAGTAAAGAATCACGGTGTACAGGGTTTGGAAGAATGTCGTCATGTCAATACTAAACTTAAGCTTTTCGCGTCTATTACTTCCTTAGCCTACATGCAGCTCGTAGCACGCACTGTTTAATAACATCAACATGTTTCCATGTCATTACAATATTTAACAGTTTTTGGGGCTAATATTCTGTTCCCACACGCTGTCAATAACCGCTGCCAACATATACCACTAACATATTTACTCCAGATCAGCGCCTCTTTGGGGACAATTTTACGGCATACACCAGACCCCCGTTTCTTTCTGGCAAGCATTGCTTGCGGTTAGCCTCTCGCTATGCAAGACAGCGAGAGTGTATAAGAATCGGTTTGATGGCTAGCTACGCAAGAATTAAACAACATTGGTTGCTACCGCAAAAGGTCGTCTGCAGTGGTCGGTAAACAGCATTGGACAACCAATCGGATTAGCAGCTGTTCGGCCGCAATTTTTCTCGTCAAGCGTGCACAGGTCTACAAGGCATGCTCGCCTACTCCCGCCTAATCCTAGCTTTCCTCGTGGCGAGTCCAAGAAACACTACTTAATTCCTCGCCCCATTCGCTTCACTTACCCATTCTTGCGTCAAAGAAAGGGGGGACATATCCAAAAGTAACAAGCCAGTTATCACTCGTAAGGGTGCTTTTTTGCCAAAGTTTAAGATTGTGGAGTCAGATCGATGATCAACCGGCTTCTCATGAGGCTTTCTGAAGTCTAGGTTAAAATGGTAAAATGCTCAATTTACAAACAAACGGATAAGAAAGATTTGCATACCGACGCACAGACTGTTTCTCATTCTGCCTCCACCAGCAGCCAATAAATACTGCCAACACATCCCTAAATGTTTACACCAGGTCATCGCTTCTGGCCGCAGCGGTGAATAACTTTCACAAAGGGGTTCCGTGGTTAGCGAAGACTGCAGGTCACCAGGAATTGAAGGATGATAATATACGTGTATAAGTTACACGAGTCCTCCGTTCATTCGTGATATAGCGTGGTATCTCGTCAAGACAGGCTGAATGAATATGACGACGTGATCATTGACAAGAACTGCCTGAATATCTTTCCGATGGGTTCGTTTTATGCTCTGTTCCCCCTCACAGCCAATAACTGAGCACTGTTAACACAGCCATCAACATTTACGCCAGCCCACCTCCTCTGGTGCACGATGAGCAGTGCTGAGGGGAATAAATATTGTGGTTATAGCCACAACCACAGTTGTGCAGGCATTCAAGACTGTGGGAAAGGAATGTTGATGTACATGGTTCCAACAGTGTGTATTGCCTGTTCTTGACATGTTCTTGCGCACAATTTACAACCTCGTTGATAACAACTATCTGCATGTCAAGACTAACAGGGTTTTCTCGTCTGTTTAAAGGCACAGTAAGCCTCCCGTAAACCATCACAGAGCTCCCCGAGCGTCTACATACAGTACAAGCATACTTCCATTTAAACGCTCACCGAACGGGAACATCCTGGCTGCTTTCTGTCGAGCGTGAGAAATTTTCAAAGAATTTATTTTCGTGGACTTGGCCCTTTACAACAATGGCGCCTCGTTTTGGTGCTGGACGGCTGTTATGAATATCCCGGAAATCACGCCCGGACAGTAAGCCTCCCGTAAACCATCACAAATACTGTCAGGCTTTTACACACAGTACAAACACCCTCCCAATTGAACGCTCACCAAACGGGAACATCCTAGGTGCCCTACGTAAAGAGCGAGCAATTTTTAAAGAATTAATTTTGCAGATTGTCTCGAACACTTTTTGGACCCATCCTGAACTCAGGTCAAAAATGAGTTACTTCCCTTAAACTGGCGATAGCCGTGGATCGATGATTATCAAAATGTTTTTGGACCGTGGTGCGTTTTTGCGCTAGACCTAACTTATAAAATCTAAATAATAAATTGACAGCTTGTTACACAAACATTCTTTAATCATAAAAAAATTCTTTTTTCATCAAGACAAGATCAGTGCAATTCGAAGTTGTGAAAGTTTGAAAAAAGAAAAGCCCGGAAGCAGGGTCACGCAAGGGTCGTAGCAGACGACGGTTTATGCGGCTCTCAATAGTCAAAAGCCATCGCTAGAGTTCTTGTGAACCACAGCCGTTTGTTTCGTGCATAAAAACGTGCTATTGTAGATAAGCTCACATCGAGTCGCATTCAAATGACTAACTGACGACTACATTGTGAAAAAGGGAAACTGGATCACACGGGTTCACGATGGCTCAGGGGTAAGATAAACCACGCAAAAATAAATTCTTTGAAAATTGTTCGCTCTTTACGGAGGGCACCTAGGATGTTCTCAATCGGTGAGTGTTTAAATGAAAGGGTGTTTGTACTGTGTGTAAAAGCCTGACCGTATCTGTGATGGTTTACGGGAGGCTTACTGTGCCTTTAAACTACAGCAGAGAATGCTTTTGTTTGTGGAAAGAGGAGATTTCAGGGAACTCTACAGAAACAAAACAAAACAAAACAAAATGTATATATACAAAGTGTGGGGTAGATAATGATAAGAATTCCCATGCCCCAGTACTGACAAGAACACAACTAGATTGAAGTTACGTTTCCTGAAGAGATTGTGGGTTATTTTCATTCCATGGGTTTTACATATTTTAAGTATATTCGCCGTGCCTCGTGTTTGACTGATCTGACCAACAAACACACAAACAGCAACAACAACAACAACAACAACAACAACAACAACAACAACAAAACACCGATAAGAACTTCCCGAGCGATACTTTGTCCTTTTGTTCTTTGTATCGCTATTTTCAACACACAAAAATTCGAATAACACCTCCCAGGCTCCCCTCCGCCAACCTCACCGATGACGTACAATACAATGAACAAAGATGTATTCTGCGGCCAATTACATTTTCTGAGAGAAAAAAATCAACAGAAAGTACGGTCCAACCTGCCTTGGCGACCAACTCTCAATGACGACCAACTGCCCTCAACGACTATCCCAAAGATCACCGACGAATTGTTTTGTCATATAATTATATACTTCACCGTTTCATAACGACCTCTTGTATATATACATATAATATTACGACCACTCGAGTGGGCATTACAGACAGGTTCAACTGCACGGATATCTTCGTGAACACCTCTTCAGCTACTCTGTTTGGTTTACACAAACCCAGACCCATTCGACAGACATTGAACATCGTAAATGGGTGCAAACTGCAGGCCATCGGCTTTGATTACCCGAACAAAGCGGAGCTGTGGGGGTGTTGACGACTCGCAGTGAAAGGACACAGCGCGGTCGTGATGGGCAGTGTGTGAAAATGAAGTCAGCCAACTGTCCACAAACGGTGTGCATTTCATCTTCGTTGAGACCACTTTTCAAAATAAGTGTGTTGCGATGTAAGACAACATTGACAGATTCGTATACGCATTATTTTTACTCTTCTTTCCTCGCTTGAACGTTCAGCATATCAAATCGCTTCCACTTCAGTGTGGGTTTTTTTTTCATCGAAGCGATGAAACGGAGTGTGTTGCGTCTGTAGTCAAAGTCAAAAGCAGGGCACTCCACCTGGAGGGTTCTGGGGAGAGAGAATTTCAAGTTTTACGCCCTCACAGCAAAGCCATAAAGGGGGCATGTTCCCAGGGTTTTACTCCGACTTTAGATGTGTGTATATGTTTAGGTGGTATCAGCGATCTGCACTTGTGCCAGAATGACCGAGGTCTTTTACGTGCCAATGGGGTGACACGGGGGTGGGACACGGATACCATCTTTGGGTCTGCACATAAAGTTGACCCGTGTCTGTTCATGCCCGGATTCGAACCCACGACCCTAGGATCACAAGTCCAGTGCTCTGCCATCTGAGCGACCCCAGAGGGTTCAGGGACCCCCCAACTTTAATGTTCAGGGAGTCATTTGACCCCCTTAGTGGAATTTTAGAAGGTCCGAAGACAAGGAGGTTTTATTGCTATTGCGTTTGGAGAGCACATTCTACGCCAACACAAGGTACGCGGGGAGATTCTGTCAATGTAATGCCCACTTCTGAAGTTCTGTGGACCTTTACGAAAACGTTATGGTCATATCGGTAAGATTAAATCTGTAAATGTGCTTCGGTCCAGATTTGGCAGAAAACAGTACCGACGGTACGCATAATAGCGGATATGTAGTGCGTCCTGGGCGGACCTGTTCTTTTCGGGTTTAGTGTGTCGCGGGACCCCCTCCGTGCATTTCTTCTACATGTACGTGTTTTCGGCTACTAGTGCGTACCGGACGCAGGGGTGCGCAGTTTGGAGAACCCCAAACTGTGCTAGCATATGTATTATGTCGCTTTATACCAAGAGTTGATACTGTGTCGCTTTACACCAAGAGTTGATACTCTGTCGCTTTACACCAAGAGTTGATCAGGATCATTTCAACTGAACGTGGGACGGGGGAGGGGTGGGGGGAGGGGTCTACCCGGTGCTGTGATTGCACGATAATACGTATCAAGAGGGCAAGTTATGAGGGACTCCGCTCTCGCTTCAATCAACAGCCCGGCATCGAATGACGCACCCAAGGGACCAGCGTATCGATTTTTTTGACATCTTATCTTTAACCCCAAGCCCCCAGCTTTCTGCCCTGTCTCCACTCCATTTGCCTCGACTTGCAAACACACGACCCCACCCTCCTTTCCCCACGACCCCCCCCCCCCCCCCCCCTCCCAATTCCCTACCGCCCGTTCCAGACCCAACCCCCGACCAAAACCGACTAACCGCACACGCCCTTCTATCTCGAACCTTCCTGTTTTTATGTGAACGGATTCAAAAGCCTTCCAGAGACTGGAAGGGCACAAGCCGCGCATGAGTCTGGATTCGGCTGGGGATCTGGCCGCGTTGAAGTGGTTTGTTTTGGGTGGCTTTTTAAAAACCTGTTAAAAGAGTCAGAATCCTACCAGAGACTGAAAGGCAACAGGCACGTGGAACTGAATTCGGGACGGGATGAGGATCTGGCCCCGTTATTTTTGGGGGGAAGGGGGGGGGTGCAGCTTCCTAAAACCGTTATTAGTTTTTGGAAAAATAACTCCGACTTCTTCCACAGTCAAAGACACTTGAAACATGATTTTGGTAGAGGTGGGTGGGTACCTTACCGCCGTTTATTGCTAGGGAGTGTGGGATCGAGTTATTTGCGATCTGGCTGCTAGCTTTATGTCAATCAGGACAGATCGACCTGAGCAGCAAACTCGACTTTTGACAAATACAATGTAGGCAGAACATAAAAAGTATCATGCTAACGAAAGAGAAAAAAAAGTACGTATCATGTGGTAACCCATTTTCAAAGACGCATGATGCCGTAGTTTCAACCATGCTATTACAAACATCATTGTCAATATTTGAATACACCAGTGTCATGTGCCTGTAGCTGTAGAAAGGTTTCCATCTAAACTTGCCTTCGGGTTCCACTCGAATCTGGTGCCGTTACGATCAAAGCTGCTTCCAGACATTTGTATCCCAAATCCCTTGAACGAATCGAGGTTAAGATCTCTTCTGTATTTGTTCGGTTTCACCTCCCCTTCCTTTCATTCTTACCTCCCCTTGTCCAATCTTCCTTTCCTGCCTTCTTTTCCAAAGAGCGCGTGGCGTCAGAGACACATGTTCTCGGCTGAGCAGACCAAATCCGGAGCTAATCTTATTTTGCCAGCAACGGCTGCGGAATAATGAAAAGGAGTGACGCTGACTGAAAAAAAGGATTATCATTGCCTCAGAGACTTAGGTATTTCTGACTTTCTGCAAAAAGAATTATTCGCAGCTGCCGCATTTTCGTGGCTTGAATTTGGCAACATTATATTTACTGATAAGATTTGAATATCGGTACCAAAGCCAATAACAATAAGTCCTTAAATATGTATCGTACGTGTGCGTCCATTCATTCTCCTCGCCACACTCCTCCATCAGCACGCAACCGCTCTTGAAGAATTAACCTGCACTTTGTTTATGCTAATACATGTTGTAAAAGAATGTGCCTTGATTGTGCCTCTCGAAAAAGAAGACATCATCCAATCCGACACCAGTATCGTTCGCTGCCATCCCGGCAAGACCATCATTCGTAGACGCCGGTGGTCTTGCATTTTTTGTAATGGCCGCCTACCCCACGGCCGGGCTCTACGTGCAGCATTACGTACTTTTTTCTCCACCTGTCCTTGTTTGTGTCACTGTGTACGTGTTGTTGCGTGTCACGTGCGTTGTCAGTGTCTCAGCTGTTTCTTGATAGACACACATTGCACACACACACAGAGAGAGAGAGAGAGAGAGAGAGAGAGAGAGAGAGAGAGAGAGAGAGAGAGAGAGAGAGAGAGAGAGAGAGGGAGGGAGAGAGAGAGAGAGAGAGAGTGAGTGAGAGAGAGAGAGGGACAGAGAGAGAGAGAGAGAGTGGGTGTGAGATAGAAAAAGAGAGAGAGAGACACACACACACAGAAAAATCTAAGACAGTAAGCCCTTCCTTGTTGGAACTGGACTAAGAATATCGACCTCACAACATCAAGCTTACCAACGAATTCAAAATGCATGATGTGTATCTCTTCCTTTGGCTCTACATGCAACAGTTCTACCTTTCAATCAATCAATCAATATGAGGCTTATATCGCGCGTATTCCGTGGGTACAGTTCTAAGCGCAGGGATTTTTTTTTTATGCAATTTATATCGCGCACATATTCAAGGCGCATGGATTTATTTATGCCGTGTGAGATGGAATTGTTTTACACAATACATCACGCATTCACATCGGCCAGCAGATCGCAGCCATTTCGGCGCATATCCTACTTTTCACGGCCTTTGCATCCACCTGTCCTTATTTGTGTCACTGTCCTTATTTGTGTCACTGTGCATGTGGTGTTGCGTTTCACGTGCACTTTCGGCGTTTCAGGTGTTTCTTGTTAGGCCCCCGTCAGACACCGAGCGCCAGAATAACGTTTGCATTAGTACAGGAATGCAGGAAGACTGGGTATCATGCATTGTCTGCTTTGTATGCAGTTAGGATCGCCAGTATAAGTATGCTGTCAGTGGTTCTGAATCTGGTCTCAGCGGTGTTTTGTGTCTATCCGCAAAGTGGAATCAACGTTAATTTATTCCAGGCTACACTACCTGGAATATCTTTGGTGCAATTGCGAGAAAACATGTGATATAGACATAAAGAGACAGAGTGAACTGAAGAGACAGGTAGACAGCAAAACGACTGACTAACAAGGTTGAGAGGGATAGAGAGGCTGACAGGTACAAATAGAGAAGGGACAGGAAATAATGTATGGTAGCCGAATATATGTACTGATGGCCGGCATTCGGAAGGACGGGTAGGGATACACTCTTTGGTGAAAGACAGAGAGAGAGGTGAACTGAACTGTACTGAACTTTATTTTAAAATGACAAAATGTTAGCCTAGGCTTGGGCTTATGTTTCACTTGAGAAAAAGAGAAAAGTGCGTGTCACTGAATGCGCACGTGCGGGCCTTTCAGTCTTTCTGTATCCATGTCTGTGTGTCTATGCGTGCATGCGTAGGCGCGTGTGCAACAGTGTCAGTCTGTGAACTTTGCGAAATCTGACCCTATAAAAACAGCATCAGTGTACCCATCCCTTCTAAAATGACCGATTAAAACGGACTTTTTCTTCTCGTGTTTATTCCACTGAAAAAAGCGGACTTTTTTCAGAGTACTCAGGTTCTAGGTGAAGTAGGTAACGCTCACCGGTTTGTCTGTGTATTTAAACTGCAGGTGCAGAATTTCTCCGGTAAATCCGACAAGTCTGCTGTGTACTTAAGACTTGTTAAGGGCAAGACTAAAAGGTTACACCTGCTTCTAGAGTTCGCTGTGTGGCCTTCCTTGTGAGCACTGGTCATTTACCTGCACCAGTAACCTCCCTGATATGGCCCTTCGTGGTCGGCTGGGCGTTAAGCAAACAAACAAACAAACAAACCAGTAAGGCCAAAAAAAAATAGGTCTGTTTACGGTAACATAGGCCCAAAAAATAGGGTCGGTAGGTCGGGATTGTTTTTGTTTTTTTTCTCCAAAAAACCATATTTTTACCGTTATTTTGCAAAAAAAACAAAAGATTTTTTTTTTCTTTTTTTTTTCCCCCAAATGCCAAAAAAAAGTCTAGGGTCGCACGAAAAAAATAGGGTCGGTCGCGTTACCGTAAACAGACTATTTTTTTTTTGGCCTAACCTGTCTGTTACTTTTCCGTTGCTTTACTATTTTCCGCGTAACCAGTTTGGTTAACCGTCTCAGACCAGGGCAGTCTTTACATGGGATAGGAGCATCCCTAACCCCTGGGTTTTCACTAAACATCATCCCATCAAGCTCGAAACTCCTTTACATTTACCTTAAAAAAATAACCCACTGATATCATTTGAGGTAGAGAAATCCAAGAACGTCGCAGGGTTATGATATTTCATACAGACATATATATAATATTGAATTTGAGTGTAAAGCGACTGCTGGCAGTCTGCCCAAGTCTTTGCCAATAACACATTGTGCAGACAACTATGCAGAATTTATAACACAAAAATGGTCAATAGATAGATATTACACAAGACTTTTAAAGTTCATTCTTGTTCCTCTTCTTATTCGTTGATGGGCTGAAACTCCCACATTCACTCATGGTTTTTTGCACCAGTGGATTTTTACGTGTATGATCGTTTTTACTCCGCCATTTTACCGTTCCAAAACACTTTTACTTTATTCGTGTTTCGCTACTTTGAGTGTACAGTTCAAATCAATTCCTGCAAATTACAACAGGATGTAACATGCTGTTTTGGTGCTCGTTACATACAGGAAGCACTTCGTATGATCATGAAACAGAAACATTTAGCACGAAAGTACTAAAACGGAGAGAGAAAAAAACGTCTTGCTGTCACAAGCTTCCATAATTTACCAAGCCAGGGCCCGTATGCATGAGGAGGAAGTCAGCAACACTGGAAGTAGAGGCCTCTTTCGGAAGTGGGAACTCCCGAAGTTTAACTTTCCAACTGTTCACTATGCATGAACGCCGGAGTGGTGACTTCGAGAGTATTCGGTCAAGGTCGCGAAAATTGGGGGAATCCTAACTAGTACGCATGCGTTTGTTAACGGTAAGCTTGCCACCAGAAGAAACAAATCTCATCGCGAGTTCAAAAAGGCAAACGTTGAGCGCGCTGTAGTACTAACAGCGTCATTGCTGGGTTTTTTTTTGAATGGTTAAACGAAAGGGTCGGTTCAAACCTGTGATGGTTGTCTTGGAATCGAATGACTGTCTATGACAAATGACTTTGTTGGCTTGAATGTTAGGAGAAGAGTAAATGATTATGTTGAACTTTTTTTTGGGGGGGGGGGGGGGATCTCAGCTGCTTGCTTCAACCCTTTATTTATTTATTTAATTTTTTTGGCGGGGAGTATCCCTCTTCATTGATCTTTTTTCCTTTTCTTTTTTTCTGCTTTTTATATTCATTTTTCTACTTTAAATGTACCTATAACGTTAACAATACTATTTCTAAATGTATTTTGAACACGCCCAAAAAACTTCCTTTACGGTAATTTTTAATAATCATATTATATGTACAAATCACTTTATCCTCAACGCATTTCCAAGTGAACATAATTTTGGGGCACAAAAAAAAAAAAAAAATCAGTATAATCAATTTCGTTCTCACAATAAGTACAACAATTACTGTATGTTGAATTTGTGTTTAATAATTTTATATCCGTAAAACTCTTTGTTGGACAAACATAGATTGGTTATAGGGAAACTTTGGGTTACTGGTAAAGTTTAAAAGGAAGAACATTATGCAGTGGGGAAATGTCTGTCAAGAAGTTTAGAAAAGACAATACTGTTCATCTGTGTTTTAATTTGTTTTCCCTCGTTAATTTTTGATTACTATGGCGATGCATGGTTATGTACAGTTAAAAGTCAAGATTCGATTTTTTTTTTAAAGCATAGGACAGTTTCTTTACGCGTTTAAAAAAAATTAACACAGAGGCAAAAACCGGTTGTTGCAGTCTGAATGCAATTGAGGTCTATTAAAAAAAGGGTTAATTAAAACAAAAAAAATTTAGCTCTCAGCGGCACTTGAACCCAGAGCGTCGGATTGATATTCCGAATCCGTAACCACTGCACTATGCTACTAGTCTAGAAAAAGCATTATGCAAAGATGTGTTATCAGTTATTCAGTCGTGGTAAATTGAAAGCTCACCATCTTCGCCGAATGACTCGAGCACGTTTTTTTCGGTCAGTAAATGATCATACTGTCGGTTTTGAGCCCCGCTGTTTCAAGCTTTTCACCTAAATTAAACAAAAATGTCACAGTTCGTGTCTATGGTGCAAGGTAGCCGACCGTCTCATTGTAGCCAAGTTACGACAGTTGCTCGATTGACACATTTCACGTCTTCAATATTGTGTCTGAGCTCATTTCCCAATGAGCTGCCTTTAAAACCAGAATGTCATGCAATTGTAGCATGCGTTGGAGGTTTCTTTTAGATGGGTAAGGACCTTTAAGATGCGATATCGTCGTATAAATGATGAAATTAACTTTGAAAGTGGGAACTTCGGAAGCAAAGTTGCCAGCTACTCGGTATGCACGAGCTAACTTGAACGCCGAAGTAGTGGCTTCGAGTGTCCTGAGGTCAAGGTCGAGGAAATTGGGGGAATCCCAATTAGTGCGCATGCGTTTGTAAACGGTAGGCTTGGTGACCAGAAGAAACAAATCTCATCGCGAGTTCGTAAATGGGCGAACGTTGATCGCGCTGTAGCTTTTACTATAGTTGTTGTTTTTAACTGGTTGAACGAAATGGTCTGTTCAAAGCTGTGATGATTGTCTTGAAATTGAATGACTGTCTGTAATAATGATTTTGTTGACCAGAATGTTGGGGAGAATAAAACTTTTTTGTTTATGTGGTAGCGAAGTCGGTTATGTTAAACCTCTTTTTTTTTAATGATTGTGTATCAGTAAAACTGTTTGGTTAGAGCGAAAGTTTTGGGCTACTGGTCAATTTAAAAAGGCAGAACTCAAGTTTTTGGGGGAATCAAGATATAAGGTGTAGTGAAAAGAAGATAAGTTCAGTAACTTTCATATTAATTGGGAAAATGTGTGTCCAAATTTTTACAAAAGATAAATTGTTGTACTTAGGTGTTAGTAAATTATGTTTGTCCTCGTTAATTGTGAACAGGATGTATGTTTATGTAAAGTTGAAAGTCAAGATTGGATTTTTTTTATCCTACGCGCGTGTGTGCATGTGTGTTAGACATAGAACACTTTATTATCTCAATTTCGAGAAACTCGGGTGTGGTGAATCACAACAAACAACATAAAACGTAAGAAAATAAATAAAATATCGAGGCGCAAATAATCAGCTCATAATAGTGTGTGGGTGTGTGAGGGGGGGTGGGTGGCCGGGGTGGGGGTGCACACACACACACACCGTTGAACAAACACACACACACACACACACACACACACACACGCACGCGCACACAAACAAACGCACAATTATACCCGCACACACAGGCACTCGCACAAATACAAACACTTTCACACACACACACACGCACACGCACGCACACACACACACACACACACACACACACACACACACAAACACACACACAAACACACAAACACACACCCTTCCCCCCCACACACACACATGTGCGCGCGTGCACTGCAAACGAATGAATGAATGAACAGACGCACACCTACACACGCACGCACGCACGCACGCACACACACACACACACCCACACACACACGCACACTCTCACACAAACACACACTCACACATGCACACACAGACGCCCATTTACATAGAAACACCCCCTCCTTTTAGCGGGGATGAAATTTTAAGAGTGGTGGCCTGTGACCCAGAACGAACAAAAGTCAAAGCTGGCAACTCAGGTTTGTATTCAGGGAAATTTACACGAAATGCACGCACGAGATACGACTTTTCTTTCTATTTTCTCTCTTTGGGACTTTCATTTGCGTTAGATCGGTTTTATATGAAAAACCGAAGAAAAGCCCTGCTATTTTGCACTGAGAAACTTTGGAAGCAGCGTGTTTACTCCTGGGTTTCGCTGTAGTACAATTACCCTCACTTACTTCCTCGCTTGCTTCAAAAGTAAGCACGTTTTCCGTCCCATGCATGCGAAATTGAGGATGTACTTCCGATGTCGCTCAAAACGTAGGAAGTTGTCGCAAACTACCATCAATTACTTCCTCGCTTTGCTTCGAAGTAAGCCCTTCTTCCGGCCCATGCATACGAAAGTGAGGCAAGTTCTTCCGATGTCACTCAAAACTTCGGGAGTTTTCGCGAACTTCCACCATAAGCATACGGGCACAGAAAAGCAGCCCGTGTTAATATTGCAGCTAGCTTTCACGCCATTACACTGTTCCGCGAAACTACAATAATTATGAAAAACTATAGGTGGCCTTCAACTGTACAAATGATAAATAATTGATTGTGCAGTAGAGTGGGTGCAAGCTTCTGCTATTACCTTACTGGTCATGGGGATGGGGGTGAATACCCGCCAGAATTTTCAACGATTTGTGTTCGTGTTATCAGTAATACTGATCATATAATACATGTCGTCTTTTACATTCAGGTGCGAGTTCATAGACTCCCCTCATGCAGTTATTGGCAGGGGGAAAAAAAACCGTTAACTGATATATGTTTTTTGGGCCATCATATTCTAAAAAGTGGTCTGAGTGAATGCCACATGATCCATCCAAACTGTCTCATTTCAAATAATACTGTTTTCAAAAGCGTGCCGGTTTCAGAGATCGGATGATGCCTTGTTGTTGAAGTTAGTAGAAATGGCTACATTAGCCTACCATGGGAACCTGTCAGGAAAAGCAATATAAAATCAGTACAAGGAGGAAAAACGTAATTAAGAAGATCAATTGTGAAGAGCACTGAATAAAATTCAGACAAGAACTTGTGAACATTCTGAATATTGCTTGTAATCCTTGCTCGTTACTCCGTGTGCCGTGCCAGAAGTACGATTGCTTCCGCATTACTCTCGCTCACTTGAGTATTCTTTTCTTGTGTCTGTGTTTCCTTGTTTTCTATGTATTTGAACAAACGTATGGCAGAGCATGCAGATGATGAAACAAAACGCAAACAGACGTGATCAAAAGCCGCAATAACTCAAAAACAAACAAGCAGTGATGCGCGCCTGTGTGCCGTTTTCGTAAGAAGCATGCAGCGGGAAGAAAGGTTTAATGAACTGATAAAAGAAAAAATACAGTGCGACTAGAACGACAAATAGGACATTAATTTTCTGACAGCAATGTTGGCATGCCTTTCTGCCAATGTTGCCACGGCGTAGGGCCTACCTATGTGTGCTGACTGGTTTTGTTAGTTTTTGCGCTCTAACACTCTCTCTCTCTCTCTCTCTCTCTCTCTCTCTCTCTCTCTCTCTCTCTCTCTCTCTCTCTCTCTCTCTCTCTCATATGTGTGTGTGCGTGTATGGGGGGATGTGCGCGCGTTCTTGCGTGCGTACTCTTGTGTGCATGCGTGCATGCGTTCGTTTCCGTGTGCTTATATATATGTGTTTCGCACGTCTCAAGTTTTATCGTAGGTCTGTCTGCCCTCTGGCTTACCCCCACCAACTACGTCTTAACCCGTCACAATCCAGGTCCATCTACATTCCATATCCAAGTTATAACAGAAAATACACAACGTGCATGGGTAGTGAGAACAAAAATGGTATGAGATGTGCGCTCTTCGATATATATGCCAAAGAGTTATCGGCGTGAGGTAGTATAATCGAGCAGGCTGAAGTTATACGCCCACCTCTCCAAAGCAACCACCCACCCACAACAACTTACCACTGAAGGATCCCAGGCGAATTTGTATGATAAATTCCCCTTTCCTTTGCGACCACCTTATAACGACCACTTTTAGTCGGTCCCTTGCTTGGTCAGTAGAGACAGGTTCGACTGTTCAATAATTACCACATTTTGCTTACAATCGCGCTAATTACAACACTGTAAACACGACAGACCGAGGAAGGGAAATAGATCAGGGGAAACGTGTACACCGTCTTGATAAGCATCACCGGCAACACTATACCTACCTGTTTACCCTTCCCCATTTACCAACTTCCCCCCCCCCCCCCCCCCTCAGTTTCCCGACCTCAGCCCTAGTTTCCATCCTTCCTCTACCCCTAAACCCAAACCCATCGCGGCACCATCCCCACCTTACACCCTCAGCCCCCGGCATAGCCAAAAGCGTCACTCATGAAGCCGCAAAAACTCCACACAAAACACACACACACTCATGAAAGTATTCTTTTACGTCTGTGATACCCACCCCACCCCGGACCGGCTTCCTGTCCCAACATTGTCAACCTTCATATCATGTTTTCGGTTATCTTCATAGCCCACCATCCGGACCCCCCTCTTCCCCACGCCCCTCCCCAAGACCTTCTACCCTTATCCCCCTCCCTCTCGCAACCACCCTTCATAATATCATAGTGGAGTGATTCTCATGCAGTTACTTTGAATACCTTTGATTTTACTGACTTTTCCCCTCCCCCTCAGACCCCGCTCTCATCCTTTCCCCACCAACCTCACCTGTCCCCCCGCGGGTTAGGGGGAAGAATTTACCCGATGCTCCCCAGCATGTCGTAAGAGGCGACTAACGGATTCTGTTTCTCCTTTTACCCTTGTTAAGTGTTTTTTGTATAGAATATAGTCAATGTTTGTAAAGATTTTAGTCAAGCAGTATGTAAGAAATGTTAAGTCCTTTGTACTGGAAACTTGCATTCTCCCAGTAAGGTATTGTACTACGTTGCAAGCCCCTGGAGCAAATTTTTGATTAGTGCTTTTGTGAACAAGAAACAATTGACAAGTGGCTCTATTCCATCCCCCCCCCCCCCCCCCCTCCCCCGTCGCAATATAACCTTGAATGGTTGAAAACGACGTTAAACACCAAATAAAGAAAGAACCTCACCTGTATGTACCCCAACCATCTCCGCCCACCCCCACCCCCCAAAGACGTTCTATATCTACCCTTATCCCACTCCCTCCCGCAACCACCTTACATGATAATATCAGCTGTTCTCCATAACTTTACTGGTAGGTGTTCTTAATGTATGTTTGTTTGTTCGTTCATGGGCTGAAACTCCCACGGCTTTTACGTGTATGACCGTTTTTACCCCGCCATTTAGGCAGCCATACGCCGCTTTCGGAGGAAGCATGCTGGGTATTTTCGTGTTTCTATAACCCACCGAACTCTGACATGGATTACAGGGTCTTTTTCGTGCGCACTTGGTCTTGTGCTTGCGTGTACACACGGGGGTGTTCAGACACCGAGGAGAGTCTGCACACAAAGTTGACTCTGAGAAATAAATCTCTCGCCGAAAGTGGGGACGAACTCACGCTGACAGCGGCCAACTGGATACAAATCCAGCGCGCTACCGACTGAGCTACATCCCTGTGATTTTAATGACCTTTTCCTCCGCCATCCAACTCCCATTGGCACCATCATCCTTTTGGTTCCATAGCGGCCAGCCGGGGGTGAGCGTTACTAAGGTATTATTCTACTAGCGTATAGCAGTAGTTATAGCCTGATATCTTGTCAATGTCTTCTTTCCACTCCCCAAGACCACGTACACCCTCCCCAACCACGTCCCTCACCCCCAAACTCCCTCAACCCTTTCCATGTGTCATGTCATCAGCTGGTTTCCATAGCTAGGTGGTGGAGTGATTCTCAGTTAGTTTTGAATACCTTTGATATTACTGACTTCTTCTATCCCCCTCCCCGTTCTCCCCCCGCCAACCTCATCTGTGCCCCAACCATCGCCATCCACCCCTCCACCCCCTCTTACCCCACCTCCCTTCAAAGCCTACATGCTATCAGGTTAGGTGGGTTCTACAACTTACATGTGAGTTTGTTCAGCTAATTTTCCTGACTTTTTCCCTTCCCCACCCCACTCACACCCCTCCCCTCTTTTGCCCACAGCCACCATCACCCCCTCCCTCCCCGTCCACCATGCAGTCTCTAGCAACCCTTCATGTTATCAGCTGGCTCCATAGCTAGGGGGTGAGTGTTTCTCAGGTAATTTCGCTCAAGAGGCGTGTAAACAACGCTTGGCCTCCAGTCTCTCCTCTCAAGGAATTCTCACGCGTGAGGACTGAGGAGTTCCAGACATATTTCCCACTGTTATATTCTCCGACTGTCTCTCTTGTACAAGTGGGTGTCACTTTTTTTTTCTTCTTTTTTTTCTTTCTTTTTTTGTGTGACTACTGGCAGCACTAATGGCGGAGGGCATCACGTCAAAAGCCTCTTCGTGTTGGAGCTTAGGAGGAGTGTTGAGCAGTCCATCAGATCAGAATATGAATATTTTGCTACTATCTCTTTCAACTATGTATCTCCGTATGAGGGAAAGAGAGAGAGAGAAGCCAGGTGTGTGCAAAGAGCTCTTTGGTGTGTGTGTGTGTGTTAGTGTGCGTGCCGCGTATGTGCGTGTGCGTGCGCTCGCGCGCGTTTCGTGTGTGTGTGTGTGTGTGTGTGTGTGTGTTAATTATAAAACTCCAAAACGCATCAGCTCCTATTATTGTAAGTTGAACTCAATATCATCAACTCGGTTTCACAAAAGATATATATATATATATATATATAAAACATCAGAAATTGTGAAAGAAACAATTGAAAGTCAGCAGAGACTTTCTTCCGAGATTTGTTAAAATCTCTTAGCAGAGAAAGAGAGAGAAATATGTATCCCTTCACAGACAGCCTATTGGGAGCATCAGACCCTCCTCAAGGGGGACCAAGATTTACAGAGCAAAGTCCCTTTGTGGGGGACGTATCGCAAAGTAATCTAGTCCTGAGGAGGACCATTGTATTTGTACCTAGACCAGACACGTGTTTCGACACTATTGTGTCTCATCAGTGGTCAGGTGGTACTGATGGCGAGAGTTGTCAACCCATGGTATCCAACTAAGAAGCAAACCATTCTCTGAATGGTAGCTTCTGTTGGCATGGGAGACTACCCTCATCTGACAACCCCAAGAGGATATCTGTGAAGGGAAACACTTTGATTTAAGGCCAAAGTGTAGAATTGATATTTATTAAGAAAGAATTTAGAAATTTAGACAAGTTTTAACCAAGAAATTAGGTTAAAACAAGGGAAATTTGAAAAAGCCTAAAGGGAGGTAACTCTGTACCAGCCTGCAGATCCAGAAATGGATACGCGAACAAGTTAGATCTAATTTTGAAAAGGTTAAACAGGAAAAGCGGTCAACTTTTCACTGCTGTTCAACACAGGACTTGGTAAAGAAGAAGTTTACTGCTTTATTCAATTGGATCGCTTTAAAGGCGATGCAACTTTCACGGTGACCACATTATAAAACATCAGAAATTGTGAAAGAAACAATTGAAAGTCAGCAGAGACTTTCTTCCGAGATTTGTTAAAATCTCTTAGCAGAGAAAGAGAGAGAAATATGTATCCCTTCACAGACAGCCTATTGGGAGCATCAGACCCTCCTCAAGGGGGACCAAGATTTACAGAGCAAAGTCCCTTTGTGGGGGACGTATCGCAAAGTAATCTAGTCCTGAGGAGGACCATTGTATTTGTACCTAGACCAGACACGTGTTTCGACACTATTGTGTCTCATCAGTGGTCAGGTGGTACTGATGGCGAGAGTTGTCAACCCATGGTATCCAACTAAGAAGCAAACCATTCTCTGAATGGTAGCTTCTGTTGGCATGGGAGACTACCCTCATCTGACAACCCCAAGAGGATATCTGTGAAGGGAAACACTTTGATTTAAGGCCAAAGTGTAGAATTGATATTTATTAAGAAAGAATTTAGAAATTTAGACAAGTTTTAACCAAGAAATTAGGTTAAAACAAGGGAAATTTGAAAAAGCCTAAAGGGAGGTAACTCTGTACCAGCCTGCAGATCCAGAAATGGATACGCGAACAAGTTAGATCTAATTTTGAAAAGGTTAAACAGGAAAAGCGGTCAACTTTTCACTGCTGTTCAACACAGGACTTGGTAAAGAAGAAGTTTTCTGCTTTATTCAATTGGATCGCTTTAAAGGCGATGCAACTTTCACGGTGACCACATTATAAAACATCAGAAATTGTGAAAGAAACAATTGAAAGTCAGCAGAGACTTTCTTCCGAGATTTGTTAAAATCTCTTAGCAGAGAAAGAGAGAGAAATATGTATCCCTTCACAGACAGCCTATTGGGAGCATCAGACCCTCCTCAAGGGGGACCAAGATTTACAGAGCAAAGTCCCTTTGTGGGGGACGTATCGCAAAGTAATCTAGTCCTGAGGAGGACCATTGTATTTGTACCTAGACCAGACACGTGTTTCGACACTATTGTGTCTCATCAGTGGTCAGGTGGTACTGATGGCGAGAGTTGTCAACCCATGGTATCCAACTAAGAAGCAAACCATTCTCTGAATGGTAGCTTCTGTTGGCATGGGAGACTACCCTCATCTGACAACCCCAAGAGGATATCTGTGAAGGGAAACACTTTGATTTAAGGCCAAAGTGTAGAATTGATATTTATTAAGAAAGAATTTAGAAATTTAGACAAGTTTTAACCAAGAAATTAGGTTAAAACAAGGGAAATTTGAAAAAGCCTAAAGGGAGGTAACTCTGTACCAGCCTGCAGATCCAGAAATGGATACGCGAACAAGTTAGATCTAATTTTGAAAAGGTTAAACAGGAAAAGCGGTCAACTTTTCACTGCTGTTCAACACAGGACTTGGTAAAGAAGAAGTTTTCTGCTTTATTCAATTGGATCGCTTTAAAGGCGATGCAACTTTCACGGTGACCACATTATAAAACATCAGAAATTGTGAAAGAAACAATTGAAAGTCAGCAGAGACTTTCTTCCGAGATTTGTTAAAATCTCTTAGCAGAGAAAGAGAGAGAAATATGTATCCCTTCACAGACAGCCTATTGGGAGCATCAGACCCTCCTCAAGGGGGACCAAGATTTACAGAGCAAAGTCCCTTTGTGGGGGACGTATCGCAAAGTAATCTAGTCCTGAGGAGGACCATTGTATTTGTACCTAGACCAGACACGTGTTTCGACACTATTGTGTCTCATCAGTGGTCAGGTGGTACTGATGGCGAGAGTTGTCAACCCATGGTATCCAACTAAGAAGCAAACCATTCTCTGAATGGTAGCTTCTGTTGGCATGGGAGACTACCCTCATCTGACAACCCCAAGAGGATATCTGTGAAGGGAAACACTTTGATTTAAGGCCAAAGTGTAGAATTGATATTTATTAAGAAAGAATTTAGAAATTTAGACAAGTTTTAACCAAGAAATTAGGTTAAAACAAGGGAAATTTGAAAAAGCCTAAAGGGAGGTAACTCTGTACCAGCCTGCAGATCCAGAAATGGATACGCGAACAAGTTAGATCTAATTTTGAAAAGGTTAAACAGGAAAAGCGGTCAACTTTTCACTGCTGTTCAACACAGGACTTGGTAAAGAAGAAGTTTTCTGCTTTATTCAATTGGATCGCTTTAAAGGCGATGCAACTTTCACGGTGACCACATTATAAAACATCAGAAATTGTGAAAGAAACAATTGAAAGTCAGCAGAGACTTTCTTCCGAGATTTGTTAAAATCTCTTAGCAGAGAAAGAGAGAGAAATATGTATCCCTTCACAGACAGCCTATTGGGAGCATCAGACCCTCCTCAAGGGGGACCAAGATTTACAGAGCAAAGTCCCTTTGTGGGGGACGTATCGCAAAGTAATCTAGTCCTGAGGAGGACCATTG
Organism: Littorina saxatilis; assembly: GCF_037325665.1. Classification (NCBI taxonomy): domain Eukaryota; kingdom Metazoa; phylum Mollusca; class Gastropoda; order Littorinimorpha; family Littorinidae; genus Littorina; species Littorina saxatilis. The sequence goes on from NC_090246.1 coordinate 38,680,180, forward strand.
TATTTGTACCTAGACCAGACACGTGTTTCGACACTATTGTGTCTCATCAGTGGTCAGGTGGTACTGATGGCGAGAGTTGTCAACCCATGGTATCCAACTAAGAAGCAAACCATTCTCTGAATGGTAGCTTCTGTTGGCATGGGAGACTACCCTCATCTGACAACCCCAAGAGGATATCTGTGAAGGGAAACACTTTGATTTAAGGCCAAAGTGTAGAATTGATATTTATTAAGAAAGAATTTAGAAATTTAGACAAGTTTTAACCAAGAAATTAGGTTAAAACAAGGGAAATTTGAAAAAGCCTAAAGGGAGGTAACTCTGTACCAGCCTGCAGATCCAGAAATGGATACGCGAACAAGTTAGATCTAATTTTGAAAAGGTTAAACAGGAAAAGCGGTCAACTTTTCACTGCTGTTCAACACAGGACTTGGTAAAGAAGAAGTTTTCTGCTTTATTCAATTGGATCGCTTTAAAGGCGATGCAACTTTCACGGTGACCACATTATAAAACATCAGAAATTGTGAAAGAAACAATTGAAAGTCAGCAGAGACTTTCTTCCGAGATTTGTTAAAATCTCTTAGCAGAGAAAGAGAGAGAAATATGTATCCCTTCACAGACAGCCTATTGGGAGCATCAGACCCTCCTCAAGGGGGACCAAGATTTACAGAGCAAAGTCCCTTTGTGGGGGACGTATCGCAAAGTAATCTAGTCCTGAGGAGGACCATTGTATTTGTACCTAGACCAGACACGTGTTTCGACACTATTGTGTCTCATCAGTGGTCAGGTGGTACTGATGGCGAGAGTTGTCAACCCATGGTATCCAACTAAGAAGCAAACCATTCTCTGAATGGTAGCTTCTGTTGGCATGGGAGACTACCCTCATCTGACAACCCCAAGAGGATATCTGTGAAGGGAAACACTTTGATTTAAGGCCAAAGTGTAGAATTGATATTTATTAAGAAAGAATTTAGAAATTTAGACAAGTTTTAACCAAGAAATTAGGTTAAAACAAGGGAAATTTGAAAAAGCCTAAAGGGAGGTAACTCTGTACCAGCCTGCAGATCCAGAAATGGATACGCGAACAAGTTAGATCTAATTTTGAAAAGGTTAAACAGGAAAAGCGGTCAACTTTTCACTGCTGTTCAACACAGGACTTGGTAAAGAAGAAGTTTTCTGCTTTATTCAATTGGATCGCTTTAAAGGCGATGCAACTTTCACGGTGACCACATTATAAAACATCAGAAATTGTGAAAGAAACAATTGAAAGTCAGCAGAGACTTTCTTCCGAGATTTGTTAAAATCTCTTAGCAGAGAAAGAGAGAGAAATATGTATCCCTTCACAGACAGCCTATTGGGAGCATCAGACCCTCCTCAAGGGGGACCAAGATTTACAGAGCAAAGTCCCTTTGTGGGGGACGTATCGCAAAGTAATCTAGTCCTGAGGAGGACCATTGTATTTGTACCTAGACCAGACACGTGTTTCGACACTATTGTGTCTCATCAGTGGTCAGGTGGTACTGATGGCGAGAGTTGTCAACCCATGGTATCCAACTAAGAAGCAAACCATTCTCTGAATGGTAGCTTCTGTTGGCATGGGAGACTACCCTCATCTGACAACCCCAAGAGGATATCTGTGAAGGGAAACACTTTGATTTAAGGCCAAAGTGTAGAATTGATATTTATTAAGAAAGAATTTAGAAATTTAGACAAGTTTTAACCAAGAAATTAGGTTAAAACAAGGGAAATTTGAAAAAGCCTAAAGGGAGGTAACTCTGTACCAGCCTGCAGATCCAGAAATGGATACGCGAACAAGTTAGATCTAATTTTGAAAAGGTTAAACAGGAAAAGCGGTCAACTTTTCACTGCTGTTCAACACAGGACTTGGTAAAGAAGAAGTTTTCTGCTTTATTCAATTGGATCGCTTTAAAGGCGATGCAACTTTCACGGTGACCACATTATAAAACATCAGAAATTGTGAAAGAAACAATTGAAAGTCAGCAGAGACTTTCTTCCGAGATTTGTTAAAATCTCTTAGCAGAGAAAGAGAGAGAAATATGTATCCCTTCACAGACAGCCTATTGGGAGCATCAGACCCTCCTCAAGGGGGACCAAGATTTACAGAGCAAAGTCCCTTTGTGGGGGACGTATCGCAAAGTAATCTAGTCCTGAGGAGGACCATTGTATTTGTACCTAGACCAGACACGTGTTTCGACACTATTGTGTCTCATCAGTGGTCAGGTGGTACTGATGGCGAGAGTTGTCAACCCATGGTATCCAACTAAGAAGCAAACCATTCTCTGAATGGTAGCTTCTGTTGGCATGGGAGACTACCCTCATCTGACAACCCCAAGAGGATATCTGTGAAGGGAAACACTTTGATTTAAGGCCAAAGTGTAGAATTGATATTTATTAAGAAAGAATTTAGAAATTTAGACAAGTTTTAACCAAGAAATTAGGTTAAAACAAGGGAAATTTGAAAAAGCCTAAAGGGAGGTAACTCTGTACCAGCCTGCAGATCCAGAAATGGATACGCGAACAAGTTAGATCTAATTTTGAAAAGGTTAAACAGGAAAAGCGGTCAACTTTTCACTGCTGTTCAACACAGGACTTGGTAAAGAAGAAGTTTTCTGCTTTATTCAATTGGATCGCTTTAAAGGCGATGCAACTTTCACGGTGACCACATTATAAAACATCAGAAATTGTGAAAGAAACAATTGAAAGTCAGCAGAGACTTTCTTCCGAGATTTGTTAAAATCTCTTAGCAGAGAAAGAGAGAGAAATATGTATCCCTTCACAGACAGCCTATTGGGAGCATCAGACCCTCCTCAAGGGGGACCAAGATTTACAGAGCAAAGTCCCTTTGTGGGGGACGTATCGCAAAGTAATCTAGTCCTGAGGAGGACCATTGTATTTGTACCTAGACCAGACACGTGTTTCGACACTATTGTGTCTCATCAGTGGTCAGGTGGTACTGATGGCGAGAGTTGTCAACCCATGGTATCCAACTAAGAAGCAAACCATTCTCTGAATGGTAGCTTCTGTTGGCATGGGAGACTACCCTCATCTGACAACCCCAAGAGGATATCTGTGAAGGGAAACACTTTGATTTAAGGCCAAAGTGTAGAATTGATATTTATTAAGAAAGAATTTAGAAATTTAGACAAGTTTTAACCAAGAAATTAGGTTAAAACAAGGGAAATTTGAAAAAGCCTAAAGGGAGGTAACTCTGTACCAGCCTGCAGATCCAGAAATGGATACGCGAACAAGTTAGATCTAATTTTGAAAAGGTTAAACAGGAAAAGCGGTCAACTTTTCACTGCTGTTCAACACAGGACTTGGTAAAGAAGAAGTTTTCTGCTTTATTCAATTGGATCGCTTTAAAGGCGATGCAACTTTCACGGTGACCACATTATAAAACATCAGAAATTGTGAAAGAAACAATTGAAAGTCAGCAGAGACTTTCTTCCGAGATTTGTTAAAATCTCTTAGCAGAGAAAGAGAGAGAAATATGTATCCCTTCACAGACAGCCTATTGGGAGCATCAGACCCTCCTCAAGGGGGACCAAGATTTACAGAGCAAAGTCCCTTTGTGGGGGACGTATCGCAAAGTAATCTAGTCCTGAGGAGGACCATTGTATTTGTACCTAGACCAGACACGTGTTTCGACACTATTGTGTCTCATCAGTGGTCAGGTGGTACTGATGGCGAGAGTTGTCAACCCATGGTATCCAACTAAGAAGCAAACCATTCTCTGAATGGTAGCTTCTGTTGGCATGGGAGACTACCCTCATCTGACAACCCCAAGAGGATATCTGTGAAGGGAAACACTTTGATTTAAGGCCAAAGTGTAGAATTGATATTTATTAAGAAAGAATTTAGAAATTTAGACAAGTTTTAACCAAGAAATTAGGTTAAAACAAGGGAAATTTGAAAAAGCCTAAAGGGAGGTAACTCTGTACCAGCCTGCAGATCCAGAAATGGATACGCGAACAAGTTAGATCTAATTTTGAAAAGGTTAAACAGGAAAAGCGGTCAACTTTTCACTGCTGTTCAACACAGGACTTGGTAAAGAAGAAGTTTTCTGCTTTATTCAATTGGATCGCTTTAAAGGCGATGCAACTTTCACGGTGACCACATTATAAAACATCAGAAATTGTGAAAGAAACAATTGAAAGTCAGCAGAGACTTTCTTCCGAGATTTGTTAAAATCTCTTAGCAGAGAAAGAGAGAGAAATATGTATCCCTTCACAGACAGCCTATTGGGAGCATCAGACCCTCCTCAAGGGGGACCAAGATTTACAGAGCAAAGTCCCTTTGTGGGGGACGTATCGCAAAGTAATCTAGTCCTGAGGAGGACCATTGTATTTGTACCTAGACCAGACACGTGTTTCGACACTATTGTGTCTCATCAGTGGTCAGGTGGTACTGATGGCGAGAGTTGTCAACCCATGGTATCCAACTAAGAAGCAAACCATTCTCTGAATGGTAGCTTCTGTTGGCATGGGAGACTACCCTCATCTGACAACCCCAAGAGGATATCTGTGAAGGGAAACACTTTGATTTAAGGCCAAAGTGTAGAATTGATATTTATTAAGAAAGAATTTAGAAATTTAGACAAGTTTTAACCAAGAAATTAGGTTAAAACAAGGGAAATTTGAAAAAGCCTAAAGGGAGGTAACTCTGTACCAGCCTGCAGATCCAGAAATGGATACGCGAACAAGTTAGATCTAATTTTGAAAAGGTTAAACAGGAAAAGCGGTCAACTTTTCACTGCTGTTCAACACAGGACTTGGTAAAGAAGAAGTTTTCTGCTTTATTCAATTGGATCGCTTTAAAGGCGATGCAACTTTCACGGTGACCACATTATAAAACATCAGAAATTGTGAAAGAAACAATTGAAAGTCAGCAGAGACTTTCTTCCGAGATTTGTTAAAATCTCTTAGCAGAGAAAGAGAGAGAAATATGTATCCCTTCACAGACAGCCTATTGGGAGCATCAGACCCTCCTCAAGGGGGACCAAGATTTACAGAGCAAAGTCCCTTTGTGGGGGACGTATCGCAAAGTAATCTAGTCCTGAGGAGGACCATTGTATTTGTACCTAGACCAGACACGTGTTTCGACACTATTGTGTCTCATCAGTGGTCAGGTGGTACTGATGGCGAGAGTTGTCAACCCATGGTATCCAACTAAGAAGCAAACCATTCTCTGAATGGTAGCTTCTGTTGGCATGGGAGACTACCCTCATCTGACAACCCCAAGAGGATATCTGTGAAGGGAAACACTTTGATTTAAGGCCAAAGTGTAGAATTGATATTTATTAAGAAAGAATTTAGAAATTTAGACAAGTTTTAACCAAGAAATTAGGTTAAAACAAGGGAAATTTGAAAAAGCCTAAAGGGAGGTAACTCTGTACCAGCCTGCAGATCCAGAAATGGATACGCGAACAAGTTAGATCTAATTTTGAAAAGGTTAAACAGGAAAAGCAAAAACACTCTGGCGAGTGGCTCTCGATTGATATTCCCGCTGGGTCTTGACTGAAATACAAGCCATATAAAAAACCACGAGTGTTGTAATCTGTATATCCCATTCTACCATCAAACACAAAGTGTAGACTACTAGCGGCACTGTTGCGATCTGTGCAGGGTAAAACTGTTGCCAGCGAGACTTAGCCCTTTTGCAACCTTAAACTAAGTGACCGTCGCTGAAAAAATAAAACGAATGAGTGCATCGATAAGTACGCGGTAACACTACTTTCAGACCATTTAAAAGCTTTAAGTAAAGGTTCATAAGTTGCAAGAAAGTAATGAAGTCGAATAGAAATTAATTTAGTTGAAGCGCACAATTCTTTTGTTTTGCGTTTCAGGTCGGCAGAACGGGCGAAACGGGTTTGGGACCCATTTGGCTTACTCGATTCAGAATTGATTCCACGTTGTTTTTCTCGAACGTGTGTAATTAGGCTTATTGACAGAGAAGCAAATCTTAGGGAACAAATATGTAGGTTTAGATTTAACCATTTGCTCCCTATTTGAAATGTATCTACGTGATAAACTGTTTTGCGAGTGTGTTTGCATGGATGAACTTAAACTGGTATGGGTGAGAGGAAAACGCGACCGACACGTCTGTCACCGCCGATTGATTGCATTTTGAAGGAATATGACTGGATTACGGAAAAATATGTGGACTTACTGCAGAGCCAGGCAAAAGAGTAGACTTGCTCGCAAAACACGTGAAACAGCCGATGTTTGATAGCTGAAGGCGCACACCGGCAAAACACACTACCGACAGATTCTCAAAAGTCGTCTGCTAACGATGCAAGGGGAGGGTACTCGTGTTTTTGTTTTGGTTCGCTAGCATCTGGTTATCTTGTAAGTTGAATGTTCGTTTTTTTCGACCTGCATTGCTTTCATAATGAAAGAAACTTTTGCTTATTGCATCTCATACATCAGATCAGTTCTGAGATTCATTTTTGCGTGCAACTGATATGGTTTTCTGAGCCGTGCAATACGATTTTAGAACTTCATACAAATGTGTCACATTGTTCGGCGCGAGGTCAAAGGTCGGGAGGAAAGTAGTCCTTTGCCCAAATCGGAATCTGCACTATCATATATTTTTTGGAGTCCATGATGTATTTATTGAGCTATAAAAATACAACATATATACCCATACTGAAGTAACAGAGACAAAGAAGGGAGGTCATGGGATATATATATATATATTCATTCTGCTGCTTCACAAGAACATCTTTAGTTTCAGCCAAATGTACAAGCGGTTCGAGAAAGTGCTAGCTAGCCGTTTTCCTGCCAAAGGATGAGAAAATACGGCTGTCCTTGCAGCGATCGTTTTTTTGCCGTCATCATCAACTTTGGCCACGATTCAGTCACCAGAAATCGATAGAGTATCTTGACTGCCTCAAACCCCAAGCCACCCTGTCACAACCCCGAACGATTCGCCCGTGCTGACTTCCCCAAAACTAGGACACTCGCAAATTGAACGCCGCGAACACTTGTATAGTGTCAAGAACTGTCAAAAACAGGACTGGTTCTTGTCACCCCATGTTCTATGGCAATGGAACCTTAGCCGGGCCGGTAGTGCTCCCACAGTCAACACAGAGTCTCTATCAGGAGTACACTGGACGTACTCTGACAAAATCTACGATCAAAACTACGATCCTGACTGCCAAATCGTGACATAGATCAGACTTGCGTGCGTGCACGGTGTGTGTGTGTGTGTGTACGATCGGTTCATCCCGCCCCATGGTCTATGGCTGTGAAACCTACCTCAACCGAGTACAAAAACTGACTAAAGCATGAGCGGTTCTTCCTACCCCATGCCGTAAGGTCGTCAAACTTTAACGGTGTACAAAAACTGACAAAAACAGGATCGGTTCTTCCAACTCTGTAGTCTTACTTCGCAGTAGAAAAAAAAACGTCCCTGAATTGACAACGCTACGTAAAGTTCAACATAACGAAAATAATGATCGGTTTTTCGCATCACTCATGGTCTATGGCAGTGAAACCTAAACCGTGTACAAAACCTGACAAAAACAACATCGGTTCCCCTACCTTTCACATTCTATGACAGGGACACCTGACTCCGTACAACTCTCACCTTGCTTGACGAAAGCGCAGACTGCCAGCAGCACAACAGCTAAGGAGGAAATCCACTTCATGGTGTCCATGACCAACCGAGCGTACACGCACACAAACACCCAAAACACCACCACCACGGACACGCTATTCCTCCACAGTCACAGCACTGGCTCTCTCCCTCTTCCTTCTCCTCTCTCTCCCTGGTCGTACCACAACCACCACCACTGCTTCAGTGCTTCTCTTTTTCTCGCGTACTCCTCACTTCTGCTTCTCCCAGGCTGCTGACACGGTTTCAGGAATGGCCGCACACGCGCGCGCACACACACACACTCTCACACACACATAGCTATCGATTCATCTTCTTCCTCTCTCTGTACTGTGTCTAGTCTCTGCGAAAAAACGGGTTGGTTCTAGTTTCTGGTCCTCTCTCAACTCACTCTCTCTCTCTCTCTCTCTCTCTCTCTCTTATATCTTTGGCAGTTCAGCGCGTCGCCAGCCGCTCTTGTGGGAAAACTCGGATACGACGGCATAGTAGTGCCAATAGGGAGAATTACGGAGATCTCTGCTGAGTTAGTGACATCTGCCCACGATAGCAATACGCAATATGTCTAGCACCAATATACGAGTCGACTACAACAAACACAGCAATATTGTGTTTATCACTGTAGTGGCAGCTTTGAACCTATCAGTCTTTCCCGTGTGACCAGGGCTTGATCTGAGTAGGGAAGTTTCCTGGGTTCTGGAAGCCCCACTCCTTTTCAGTACCCAGCAAATTTTCTAAAGAAGAGACTCAAAATACCTCTGTTGGATGCTATTTTTCAACAGCATCCAATACCCCTGTCTCATTCTAGAAGCCCCTCCTGCTTGTACAATAGGTCGAGCCCTGTAAACTGTGACCATCAGGCAAGTCATCAGAGATCAGCCTGGGCTGTCACATGATAGGATGGGAGCGACATCCTCAGTTCAACCATAGATATCCCTTGACCTATGGTTCAACGCAAGCACATGCCAAATATCTAACTGTGTAGACCTGGAACATTTCTTTAAATGTTTAGCTGAATTAATTTCGCAGTTTGACAATGCCATAGATTCAGCACACACAAAATGACACTACTATGCACAAAGAGCAGACAATCTGTAGCTGTGTGCTAATCGTGTAAATCAACGAGAGGAGGATCTGATTGCACGTATTAACCTGGACGGACCCATGATGATTTATAGATGGCGGTTTACAGGGCACGTTTTAACGATCAGGGCTGATTTACCTACCTTCACTGGTGACACAGTCAGTGGTTGGTTCCTGGTTTTGAACGTCCTTTCAACCTATTTGGCTAGTACGCGGGTTCAGTCCACTGACTGACAAAGAGAACTGCGTTCTTTGTAATCAAAACATTTCATACTGTATAGTGTCCCATAAAGTCATAATTGTTATCATAGCAAGGTGTCGGTAATTCAGCAGTCGACTTTTTCAGATTAACACGTCCCCAAGACTGAAATCAGTACAACTTCCGTAACTCAACCTTTGGCTCAAGCATGTTGCCATACTGTCAGTGAGAATGGAATAGTTGGTGCCACCTCTTTGGTGCCACGGCCCAGCGTTCTACTACTTGTATTCTTGCGTGGTTGTAGCATACCCCGTGAACTAGTAATCGGGCACAGTGGTTGCAGTTTAAACAAATGGGCAACCCCTTCCCCACCCCACCCTTGCAAAGATGGGCTCAATCATGATAAAGATTTGAGCCGCGGCTTCCTGTGACAAGCCAGTGTACGATGTTTGTGTCAGGAAGGATTTGTCGGAAACAGGCTGTTAGTGCCCCAGTCCGTTATGTTTGTTTTGTCATGTTCGATAATGTCATCATGTTTCCTCCCTGCATCATCAGTTCCGTTGTGGGCCGGCGTCATGCAGTCACACGCAGGTTATATTTGGCCTAGATCTAAAAGTGGTCACTGGGACGGAGTAATAACATAGTTACAGTCTAACCTGTCCTTGCCGCGACCACCTCTCGAAATCGACCACCTGCATACAACGACCAATCAGAAAGGTCCCAGACGAGCTTATCTTCTATCTAATTCATTTTTTTTTCAAAGCGAACACTTGTCTTTACCGACCACTTTTGGTCGGTTCCTCAGGTTGGGTGATCGTTGAAGACAGGTTCAGACTAAGTGGACTTATTGTTCTAACTGACCTCCTAAGTTCAAAGGATACTCAGTGGAACTCAAGAACCAAATCACATTAAGTCAGTTTTATTCTGCCCTGTGTAGCCTACTTCTGACGGTCCCTTCATTTCAGAACTATTTTCTGATTCTCGGTGTTCATGCAAGACATCAATAAATTATATCCAGTCTCGTACTACGAGCACAGGGTAGCGGCATTGCAGGAAAGCTGAAAGGTTATGTAAAATTAAACCAACAGCAGGTTTTTGGTGTGAATACCTCTGCTTGGTCACATGTTTTTAAACTTTTTTTTAAATGTGAACTTACAGGAGTACAACAACAAAAAGTGTGAACTGGTGTTTTCGGAATAATCGCATATATCCTCATTATTTTCTTTCAGGTCAGCAGCAACTGCGTAAGTGCATGGCTGTGCAACCAATTGCAACAACATGATTTCTAATGACACACTCTGGCGAACAAATGACATTGCGTGCTTATAGACCGATCACTTATCCACAAGGCCTTGAAAATACACTCTTCCCGTGAAAGTACATGTGGTGATTTTTGTCCGTATGGTTAATTGTTTTATGTAGGTTGTACATTGAATTGTTCTATTCTGTATATGTTCTTGTGTAAAGGGCCTAGAGCCCATAGGTTAGGCACTTAAAAATGTCTGCGCACAGTGGTATTTTTCTAAAGAATAAATTTCGTACAATTTTGGAAAATTTAGTTTTGGAGGTGGAGTGGGCTTTTTAAAGACACGTGGTCGCTATGGAAAAGAGAATCCGTGTTTTATGGGTAAAAAAAACAAACAATCGCTGGGACTCCTCTTGGGTGATCATTGTGGACAGGGGGTCTACTCAAAGTAATGAGAGGTGGTCGCCAGGGCAGACCCGCGTCGATTAATGTGATCGTGTTGGCAGGAAGTATGCTACCTTTAACGCACATTGAGTGAGGATCATAGTCGGCTTTGTCTCGGCATCGCGTGACGCCTATAGTGACTAACACGCACTCTTCTCATGCGACACAGGGCGGAGACCTGTCAGTTACCATGCACATGCAACACAATACCTGTGCCAGGAATCAGCTTATTAGCAGCAGCTCAGCTGACCTTGCAGCTCGGCTACGGAATACACAGCATTGCAATAGGGCAGCGATCTACAACTGATACAAAACACAAAAAAAATGCCACGAAACATCAAGAGAGATAAAACATTATATAACAGAAATATAGTGCAATAATTTTGAATTCAATCAGAAGTGCATTGACTAAGATGATATACCTATGATTCAATACATATACGTACAATATGATACAATACAACGCAGTAAAATACAAGACAAAACAAGACAAGGCAATACACTACCTCATAACGCAACACATTCAACACAAACATAGAACAGCGCATTATAAACGACACTGCAATGTTTTAAAACGTCTTACTTAGTGTTTAGAAGAAAGAAACAAACTTGCATCGGTCTCGAATAGCAATATCAGCTGAAGAGACGCGGATACAAAAAATAATAACCAACCAACCAACTTAGTGTACGTGTAGCTTTAATTTCAGTCGAGATGCTCACTTGAATTTGCCAACGCAGACTGCTATTGATGTAGAAGCTTGGCGGGGATGTAGCTCAGTTGGTAGCGCGCTGGATTTGTATCCAGTTGGCCGCTGTCAGCGTGAGTTCGTCCCCACGTTCGGCGAGAGATTTATTTCTCAGAGTCAACTTTGTGTGCAGACTCTCCTCGGTGTCTGAACACCCCCGTGTGTACACGCAAGCACAAGACCAAGTGCGCACGAAAAAGACCCTGTAATCCATGTCAAGAGTTCGGTGGGTTATAGAAACACGAAAATACCCAGCATGCTTCCTCCGAAAACGGCGTATGGCTGCCTAAATGGCGGGGTAAAAAACGGTCATAGGCCTACACGTAAAATTCCACTCGTACAAAAAACACGAGTGTACGTGGGAGTTTCAGCCCACGAACGCAAAAGAAGAAGAAGAAAGATGTAGAAGCTTAAATACCAGACTGATTTGTGTCAGACACCTGACTGATTCATCAAGTTATGTAGTATTATGTTTGGTTATCAGGATCACCCCTCTTCTCACTAACTGCAAACTTGATTGTGAAGTATCATGTTTGGTTATCAGAATCGAGTCACTCAAGTTTCCTGACTTACTGTAAACAGAAAACCACTTGCACGAGGGGTTTCATGTTTGGTTATCAGGATCGCGGTCTCTCCTACCTAACTGAAAACAGAAAACCGGACAAGTTCGTGAGGTATCATGTTTGATTATTATGAACACTCTCTTTAACAGCGATCATCTCAGGTGCTACATGTATACGCCACACACTGACACGCCGTATTATCCCATGCAGGGTATCTGTGCTACATTATGATCATCACTTCGCTGATAGTAGTGATGCCTCGTAGAGTGGCTAAAGCAGGGGAGCAAGCGTGTCTGTTGAAGGCACCATGAACACCTTCCCGTGAAAACTGTCCTGCTCACTTACAATCTCAGATCATCCCAGGCGTTTCCCTCTACAAGGACTGGGTGGCCGAGTGGTAACGCACTTGCGCTCGGAAGCGAGAGGTTGCGAGTTCGACCCTGGGTCAGGGCGTTAGCAATTTTCTCCCCCCTTTCTTAACCTAGGTGGTGGGTTCAAGTGCTAGTCTTTCGGATGAGACGAAAAACCGTACACTACATTGGGGTGTGCACGTTAAAGATCCCACGATTGACAAAAGGGTCTTTCATGGAAAAATTGTATAGGCATAGATAAAAAATGTCCACCAAAATACCCGTGTGACTTGGAATAATAGGCCGTGAAAAGTAAGATATATGCGCCGAAATGGCTGCGATCTGCTGGTCGATGTGAATGCGTGATGTATTGTGTAAAAAATTCCATCTCACACGGCATAAATAGATCCCTGCGCCTTGAGTCCGAGTCTGGAGATACGCGCGCGATATAAGACTTCATTATACCATAGACCTATATTATTCGACCTGGATAAATTCGACCACTATGTCCTTTATTGTTATCTGCGAGACTACCAGTGTTCCTGAATTTATCCACGAGGCGCTTCACAGTTCTCGCACATGGACAGTGTGTGCCAGGGAACTCTCTCCGAAAAGCGCGCTGAGCGAGAACCACAGAATTGGTAGCAAAGTAAAGTTCAACGATTTTGGTCCTTTCCTGTACTGGAATGCGATCCATTCAGGCTTTAAAAGAATTCTAAGATGCTTGTCTCAAATTCTATCTGAAACAGAAAAGAAAATATCACTTTACAGAAAAAATATTAACAAATTAAATGTGGACACTTTTTATGGCCCACCCTGTATATATATATATGTGTGTGTGTGTGTGTGTGTGTGTGTGTGTGTGTGTGTGTTTGTGTGTGTGTTTGTGTGTGTGTGTGTGTAACAGACGGACAGACATACACACGCACGCACGCACGCACGCACACAGACACACACACACACAGACACACACACCTTTTTATTAATGATGTACGCCGGAACGCAACAGTCTGAACGATAGCTCCAGAAAGAGACTGACTTCTGCCAAAGATGATTCAACTAGCACAGCACACACGTGAAGGGTTTTGTGCAGAAGATGTTGCCAAGTTGTAAATCAGCGTCTTCATTACTGACCCCACGGTACATCATAAGGGTTTAAATACAGTTCACCATTAAGATAATGAGCCTACAGATAGGCTCGATTTATAAAAGAGACAGGCCCAGTTAAGCCGCACACACCACCCAGAGCGCGTAAAGGCACACTCCTTCCCGTGTAAACAGTTTGGTGGACTGGGTGGCCGAGTGGTAACGCACTTGCGCTCGGAAGCGAGAGGTTGCGAGTTCGACCCTGGGTCAGGGCGTTAGCAATTTTCTCCCCCCTTTTCTAACCTAGGTGGTGGGTTCAAGTGCTAGTCTTTCGGATGAGACGAAAAACCGAGGTCCCTTCGTGTACACTACATTGGGGTGTGCACGTTAAAGATCCCACGATTGACAAAAGGGTCTTTCCTGGCAAAATTGTTTAGGCATAGATAAAAATGTCCACCAAAATACCCGTGTGACTTGGAATAATAGGCCGTGAAAAGTAGGATATGCGCCGAAATGGCTGCGATCTGCTGGCCGATGTGAATGCGGGATGTATTGTGTAAAAAAAATTCCATCTCACACGGCATAAATAAATCCCTGCGCCTTGAATATGTGCGCGATATAAATTGCATAAAAAAAAAAATTTAAATCCCTGCGCTTAGAACTGTACCCACGGAATACGCGCGATATAAGCCTCATATTGATTGATTGATTGAGATCTGGCCACACTTTTACATGGGGTAAGACCATCCCTCTAGTTGGTCACATACCAAAGTTCAACAGCCTAGGTGCTCTCTGTTTACAGCGGGATATTTTTGGATGCATTAATGTCGTTGAAAGTGAAAGATGGCTTTTTAAGAAATGAAGTAAACAAAATTCCAACTGACAACAGGAAGCAACCAGGGTGTTGATTTTCGATACGTGTCCAAGGAGAGGGACGATCTTGCCCCATGTAAAAGCCTGGCTATATCTGAGACGGTGAAACAAACCAAGAAATGAGTGTGCCTTTTGCAGAGACCTCCTTCTCACGTACAGCTAGCTTCTCTCTGATCACAATGCATGGATACGTCCAGATTGTTCACGGAATGCCTAAGAGTATCCTTCAGCTTGAAGAAAATAATACCCCCCAAAATCGTCAGTTTGGCTGCTTCCATAAAGGAGTTTTGTTTCTTTGTTGTGTTTTGCTTAATTAATTTCGCAGTGTAAAACCCAAAACAGATTAGTGGTGGTTTATATCGATAGTTTACACACGAAGGAGGGTGTCTATAACGAGACCCACAGACCGTATTAGGCTATATGACTTGAGCCTTTAATGTGTGGCATGATGATATGCAGCATCCACTAAAGCTCAGTCATCGGCTATATCCCTGGCTAAAGCCTGATATTAACTTGATTGGGCGAAGTCGACTTCACGAAGCTCGTTGCACGAAGCTTTAGAACTGAAGTTTTGGTAAAAAAAAGACTTCACTAAGTCAACTTCGGGCTCAATGATTTCATTACGGACAGCCGTTAGCTTAGCCCCAAGACAAAATAACAACATTATTAACAACATCAACGACAACGACAACAACAACAACAACAACAACACGCATTTAGCAGAAGTTTAAAAGACACCACTGACTTGTGCAATGGAGTCTGTCGCTTTAAACCAGCATCTGCAGGCACTGACGGCTTGGTCTCAGTATTAAAAGAGAATCGTGGCGTCTTTGGTCCTGAAATATTGGCAGATAGAATACCCTGGACTTGATAAGATGCTGGCAACTTGATCGCAGAATGCTGGCAATGTCAGTCCACCAGGAATGTTAACAGACACGCTTGCTTTCCTCGGAGCTTGATTTGGACAGATGTACGAGCCATAGGTGTCAGCGAAGCGCTGATTAAAGTGCTTAAGTTTTTTGTGTGTGGCAACAACACGGGTGAAATACTACGCAATATGTCAAATACTCTTGCCGTAATATTTCAAGTCATTCGGTTTTCAGAAGGTTGAAATATACACCTTTTGTTTTGTGTGTGTGTGTGTGTGGGGGGGGGGGGGGTCAAACTAGAGATTCCGCGTTTGAAGAGTTGGGCTGTGCCGCGCAAACCACGTTATAGGCACAGTACTACTAGTCCTTCGCGTGAAACATTTCGGCTTAGCTGTCTCAGATCTGCCCAGGCGGGTACATCACGTTGGGCAACATGTCACCTCTCCACTTGGACACATACACCAACAATCCACATCCTGATTGCAACCTGTGCGGACTAGGAACTTTTGGATACATTAAATTTTGCAGATTGGCACTGGTGTCGGTGAAACAATTAATTCAAATCCCTACTTTGCATAGAGAGCACCCAGGCATGATTTCTGGTGTGTTTTTAAGTCGGTGGATTCTCATAGCCCACGTAAAAAGCCTTCATGTAGCCTACGGCTCACGGGAAGAAAAGTACTGTGTACAATGAGCAAAACTGTTGCCCATTGTATACAATGTGCAAGACCATAAAGTTGCACATTGTATACAATGCAGTGCACCGAGTGAGCAAGATTGTTGAATGGCGTTCAAGCTACACTGATATATGAATCATAGTGAATGGTTGAATGGAATATGTGAGTAAAGTGTTCAAATAACGATGTTTGTTATGTTTAAGCATTTTTTTAATTCTCATTTCGCCAAAACTATATTATCCTACATACGCGAGAGAGACACCCGTGAGATAATAATCGTTCAAATCACACGTGTGTATATCATGTAGGCTAAATGAGGTCATGTCAAGCAAGTCTGGCAGGGACCTGTTTTTCCACTGCTTATGATGCCAAAGCCACCGAGACAAACGTCATTATAGAAACACAAATTGCGCTCGCTAATTACCCTCGATGAATCTTTAGAACTAACACGTCACGCCACACTTTCAGAGTGACGTTTCTTTGCTTTGACGTAATAGATTGCACGAGGCTTTAGAAGCGATCGAGGTTCCAAAACAAGCGTCTTCAATTTAGCTGCCTCGAATGCAGGACATTTTCAGTAAAATACACGTAAGTACAGTATGTAGGATAAACAGAATACTACATAGCTTGCTGTGTCGTACCAGATTTACACTCGTTGCTTTTTCAAATAGTGAACAGCTCGCTTTCGCTCGCAGTTCAATTTTTTTTTTTTAAACTCGTGTAAATCTGGTACGACACAGCAAGCCATGTAGTATTCTCTATCAGTGCATTAGGAATTTAATTATTGTAAATTAATTAAACAATAAAAACAAATACAACAAATAATGTTGTTTCAACACACGCACACACACATAACATTCGTTCATAATAACGCTCACATTGTCATGTCATTGCTAATGAGAGCGTCGTTTTCACCGCCTTTCACGCTTTTGCTAATAACGCTCATGTTTTCATGTCACGCTAAAACATGGAAACAACGACAACAACGTACCACCGAGGTCACCTGCTTCTTTTTTAAGCATGATGGTTCTTGCATTTAGCAGATCGGGGGTGGCAATGAGAAGTACATTGAAGCCGAGCTTTGAAGCATTTGCATTTGTTTGTTGTGCATACTCCGAGGCAGTTACATTTAGCGTAGCCTTGGCCGTGTCCACGGCTGGTTGCGATGGCGGTCTCTCTGACTGATTTCGTCTTGTTCCGGTTTTCTTCTGGAATGTCATCTTGGGTGAATAACCTGCTCTCGTTGATTTCGAACTGGTTTCGACTGAATTTCGAGGCGAGTCGTCCGTGTCTTGTCGCAATGGTGTACATTCCTCTGTCGCGGTCCACTTCAGTGATGACTCCGAGTAGGTTTCTTTGATCACCTTTGGCTCTGTCATACATCGGTATAGGTACGCGCACGCAATCATTCACATCTGCAACTTTTAACTTTTTCCTTGCCGATTCAAGCATGTGTTCTGCTGCCCGTTTTTGATTTCTTCTAACTTGGGTACGAACAGTCTGATGTTGCGATGTCCGCCGGCACAGTAAACACTGATTTGTCTCTTCGCTCGATCCTGCTCCTGTACACGAACTATGAACTAAACAACGACAAGAATCACACATGACAGGCGGGGTATCCAAAATGACTCCACACACCCTGCACAGATCGTCAGTAACATTCTCACCGACACGTGCTAATGCCGACAGTACGGATAATGCAGTGGCAGGGTGATCGTCATGGATACTATCCACGTTATTTCCACCACCTAAGAGAGTGTTCGGGAGAACTTCCACACCATCGCCAAAGAGAGTGTCCGCGCTGGCACCACCACTATCCCCGCCACGTGCTAATGCCGACAGTATGGAAAATGCAGTGACAGGGTGATCGTCATGGAGGCCTTCCACACCATCGCCATGGAGGCCTTCCACACCATCGTCATGGAGGCCTTCCACACCATCGCCATGGAGGCCTTCCACACCATCGCCATGGAGGCCTTCCACACCATCGCCATGGAGGCCTTCCACACCATCGTCAGGGAGGCCTTCCACACCATCGCCATGGAGGCCTTCCACACCATCGCCATGGAGGCCTTCCACACCATCGCCATGGAGGCCTTCCACACCATCGTCAGGGAGGCCTTCCACACCATCGTCAGGGAGGCCTTCCACACCATCGCCATGGAGGCCTTCAACATCGGCACGATCCGAGTCTGCAGAATTGCACAACCGTAGGAGATCTTCTTCAGATTCTGGCTTCATCGCATCGAGAATGTCTCGTGGAAAGTCTGTGTGCAGACCAACGATTGGATCTTGACCAAATAGTGCCCTGTAAGGTGATGTGCCCAACACTCGATTGATTGCAGTGTTCTTTTGAAGTTGAACGAATTTCAAACCGGTTGCCCATTCTGTAGTTTGCTTATCATTTAGCCATGACCGTATCATGTCCTCGACGTCACCATTTGCTCGTTCGACGCTGCCTTGAGACTGGGGATGTCTGGGTTTCCCGTGTACTATGAGTAAATCAGGCCACATCACCTTCAATTCCTCGATTATGCAAGCGACGAATTCTCTCCCATTGTCGGACTGAAGTATTCGTGGAGCTCCGAAAGTCGTGAATATGTCAACCAAGTGAGATGCAATGACACAGGCTCGCTTGGATCGAATGGCTCTCAGAACACAGAACTTGGTCAGGTGGTCTTGGTAGTTCAGGATAAATCTGTAAAGCAAACAACAGGTATTAGTGTTTGAACAGCATTGTTGTCAGTGTTTGGAGATGCTTGAACAACAACAACAAACAACAAACAGCAACAACAACAGCAGCAACAGCAGCAACATCATCGCCGTCGTCGTCTTCTCCCCTACCAACAACAAACAACAAACAGCAACAACAACAGCAGCAACCGCAGCAACAGCAGCAACATCATCGCCGTCGTCGTCTTCTCCCCTACCAACAACAAACAGCAACAACAACAGCAGCAACCGCGGCAACAGCAGCAACCGCAGCAACAGCAGCAACATCATCGCCGTCGTCGTCTTCTCCCCTACCAACAACAAACAACAAACAGCAACAACAACAGCAGCAACAGCAGCAACATCATCGCCGTCGTCGTCTTCTCCCCTACCAACAACAAACAGCAACAACAACAGCAGCAACCGCAGCAACATCATCGCCGTCGTCGTCTCCCCTACCAACAACAAACAGCAACAACAACAGCAGCAACCGCAGCAACAGCAGCAACATCATCGCCGCCGTCGTCTTCTCCCCTACCAACGACAATAATGGTCGAAGCATTCTCACGCTCGAATCGACCTCTTATGTTTCAAGGAAACTGGATAGTATAATATACTATATGAATAATGAAACTCACCGAAATTCTCCATCATGCTGACTTTGGAAATCAATCAGATCCACTTGACCCCTTGAGTTGAAGTTATTGGAAAGTATGGGCCGCACCACAACACCTTTGTTCAATTTCGCTTTCTTCAGCGTGCAATTTTGACACAGAGCAAGGAAAATCTTGATTTGTTGCCGAGTGACGTTGGCGTACTTTTTGTGTAGTTCCTTTTCCATGAGTTTCTCATCACCGTTGCCGCAAGCTGCGTGGGCTTCTTTGATGACGTTGTAGACGTCTTCCAGAGCTACGAAATATCGTGCAGGATTCGATCCCGCCAAAATCAATCTTTGGAAATGTGCAACTTCGATTACGTCGTATCGCTTTACGAGTTTGTAGTCGTTGGGCGTCTTCTTTTGGCTTCCGAGTTTCAGTTGTCGAACTCTTTCCGTCATGGTGGTAAGGTCTTCCTGTGTGAACCACTTCACGTGGCCAACACTTTGACGTTGCACTTCTGCATCAAACTTAGTTCGATTTTGATCCATGGTGGTCGCGTTCTATCGCCGGGCAGACTGACACTGACACCGAAACTAAAATACTGAAAGAAAGAGAGTGGACAGACAATTTCAAACACGAGTTCGGTTCAGTCCTATTTGGTCAAAATCGCACGTAGTTTGCAAGATCGTTATTTGAACCCTTTACTCACAAATAGAACAAGTCGCGTAAGGCGAAAATACAACATTTAGTCAAGTAGCTGTCGAAATCACAGAATGAAACTGAACGCAATGCAACGCAGCAAGACCGTATACTAGTAGCATCGTCACTCCACCGCCCGTGGCAAAGGCAGTGCCAGTGGAATTGACAAGAAGAGCGGGGTATTCGTTGCGCTGAGAAGGATAGCACGCTTTTCTGTAGCTCTCTTCGTTTTAACTTTCTGAGCGTGTTTTTAATCCAAACATATCATATCTATATGTTTTTAAATCAGGAACCGACAAGGAATAAGATGAAAGTGTTTTTAAATTGATTTCGAAAAAAAAAATTGATAATAATTTTTATATATTTAATTTTCAGAGCTTGTTGTTAATCCAAATATAGCATATTTATATGTTTTTGGAATCAGCAAATGATGGAGAATAAGATGAACGTAAATTTGGATCGTTTTATAAAAGAAATATTTTTTTTACAATTTTCAGATTTTTAATGACCAAAGTCATTAATTAATTTTCAAGCCACCAAGCTGAAATGCAATACCGAAGTCCGGGCTTTGTCGAAGATTACTTGACCAAAATTTCAACCAATTTGGTTGAAAAATAAGGGCGTGACAGTGCCGCCTCAACTTTCACGAAAAGCCGGATATGACGTCATCAAAGACATTTATCAAAAAAATGAAAAAAACGTCTGAGGATATCATACCCAGGAACTCTCATGTCAAATTTCATAAAGATCGGTCCAGTAGTTTAGTCTGAATCGCTCTACACACACACACACAGACAGACAGACACACACACACACACACACACACACACACACACACACACACATACACCACGACCCTCGTCTCGATTCCCCCCTCTATGTTAAAACATTTAGTCAAAACTTGACTAAATGTAAAAAGTGTGAAAGGCGGTGAAAACGACGCTCTCATTTGCTGACGTTCTTGTGTCTATCTCTTACTTTTAGCATGACATGACAATGTGAGCGTTATTATGAACGAATGTTATGTGTGTGTGCGTGTGTTGAAACAACATTAATTTGTATTTGTTTTTATTGTTTAATTAAAGGGGCAGTCAACAGGTTGCTGTCGTTTCATGTTTTCGGGCCAAAAAGAGATTGCTTACTCTTTACTCTTTACTCTAGGTAAATGTAACAAAAAATATATTTTAAAAAAAGAAAAGATTTTGAATATTTTTTTGAAAAAATTGTTTTGGATTTTTCGTTCCATTCTTTTTCTTATCACATGCACGCCAGTTCAAAACGCCGAAAGCAAAAAAAAAACGCATGCATATTGGTCAAATTTGAAGCGAGTTACGGCCGTTTTAAAATAAAAAATATGACGTCATTCTACTTCCACTACAAAGTTAAATGTTATTTCCAGCCAAACTAACAGCGCTATCGATGTGCGGTTTCACTAAAATGGTTCCTATGCACCAAAGATTTTTTTTAAACAAAGTTGTTTTTAGCTGTTTTCTGCCCCTTTAATTTACAATAATTAAATTCTTATTACACTGTTTGGTTTTAGCGAAATGAGAATTAAAACAATGCTTAAACATAACAAACATCGTTATTTGAACACTTTACCATTCACTATGATTCATATATCAGTGTAGCTTGAACGTCATTCAACAATCTTGCTCACTCGGTGCACATTGTATACAATGTGCAACTTTATGGTCTTGCTCATTGTATACAATGGGCAACAGTTTTGCTCATTGTATACAATGAGCAAAACTTGTTGCTCATTGTATACAATGTGCAAGATATGCTGCTCATTGTACATAATGCGCAAATTGTACAGAATGGATACAATATATATATATATTATACATCATTTGTATTTTTGACCAAAATATGACATTTTACACAGATCGAGACAGTCAGTGTTGCCCAGAGATCTGTTCAGGTTTTTACACGGGATAAGAGCATCCTAAAAGACTGACTCATTTTTAACGCCCAGGGCCACGGTGCTGCTTTGACATATAGCCTAACGTGCGCCACACACAAGACAGAAGTCGCAGCACAGGCTTCATGTCTCACATTATTCTATACCAACCAGTCCTAGCACTAACCCCATAATGCCAGACGCCAGGCGGAGCTGCCACTAGATTGCCAATTTAAAAGTCTTAGGTATGACCCGGCCGGGGTTCGAACCCACGACCTCCCCATCACGGGGCGGACGCCTTACCACTAGGCCAACCCTGCCGGTCCTAGTCCATGTAATAGCCCGGACAGATATTTTGTGGTTGTAAACACGATCGTGCACGTGCACGCGGAGGGGAGATCAAGCTCCCTACACTGTCATTAGACTATTCTTCCTTTTATCTTTAGAGGATGGAGGATGGGGTTGGAGAGGTCGAGGGATGGGGGAAGGGGAAGAGAGAAAGATAGGAAGGGGGGGGGGGGGGTGAAAAATAAAGTCGCGAAAAAAAAGTGAACAAATCCCTGTTGGAATACATACATACACGTACATACTACCATCACCCTTGTCTTGATTCCCAGTCCATCAGAAAACATTTACAAAAATTGACTTAATGTACAAAAAAAATATATATATACAAAAGGGGGAAAAAAGAGGAATGTCAAGGCAGAGGGATGGGTGAGAGGAAGAGATCGAATTGGGGGAGGGGGGGGGGGTCGCTGGGGGTGGAGGAGGAAATATTGAACATTGTGACGCAAGCAGGCAATCGCACTTTAAAGTTGATCAAATGAAATATTGTCTGCTGTTTGATCTAGCGTGTGGCGCGTGGGTGCTGTGGCTATTTCTGCCTGAATAATCTTTTTGTGTGCTGCTGCCTGCTGCTGCTATCTCTGTCCACACCCTGATGTAACCAAGCACGTTTAAACCACAGGCATCTGAGCTAACTGTACAGCTTTTGGTCACATACTTGCTTGTGATTAACTTTGGTCATGTCAGGTTCCCTTTATCAATACTGATCGTACAGCTGCAACATTTCAAAAATCGACAGTCTTTTTTGTTTCTCCTAAATGAACAATTCAGATTCCCTTCCCCTTATGGCTGTGGTGTTCTATGCATGGGCACGTATTTGTTTCTCTACCATAGATTACATTGATCATTTACTGATATGATTGATTCTGGTGCCTATGGAAGGCATCTGCCGATGCTGCCTCTAATGTTGGCTCGTGCATGGTTGAGCAGTCACTTTTCATCATGCTCGTCAAACCCGTGTAACCTCCAAGGTTCTGTTGTGTTAAACAAAATCCACCTGTCCCAATCATTACAAACACGGACGATTTCAGATGGGATACCTTATGATGCCATTGAAACGACCTCGAACGTACACGGTATATTCATGTCGCTATATTATAGTCCTTCCATTCTGTACCGAAAACAAACCAGCAAACAAACACCCACTGTCCCAATCATCCTTATCAACACTGAAGGTCAAAAATAACTTATAGCAGTTCTGACTTATAAAGTTCTATAAACTGATTAGAAGCTTCAGAGTTAGTTACATAACAGAAGCAAACAGCATCACTGGGCGCACAGTCTCAGACCTGGCTACTGGTACCACGGTACATGCTAGTAGGGCCTACTAAGTAGTAACATTGATATTAAAAGTCCTACGGTTTTTGCCACTGATTTAAGGACTTGAGTGTTTGTCCGCTTTTTAAGGTACATGTTATATCCATGCTAAACTTTAAATGAGTTGAAAAAGAAGAAAGGCCAGTTATTGGAGCGTTGAACTTGTTTGACAAAACAAGACATTTAGACAGTACTGACTTATAAGTACCAACATAAATTAATCGTTCCAATAACTATTCTTTCTTGTTACAATTAGTTGTTTTTTATTCTGATTTTGGAATGTACGCAGTCAGTCTTTTTATTTTATTTGAATGAGTTGGTTCCAATTCTGTTCCGAAAAAACACCCCAAAAAACACCCGTCACAATACTTACAGTTACAGGCATGCATGATCAAAGAAAGCATAGTACAAGACAGTATAGCATTGAAGCAATTGCGAACTGATTAGAATCTTTAAGAGATATTTACGTAACAAGACACAAAACTGAGAGCATCTCTAAGCGTACACATTTTCATGCACCTGCCGACTGCATGGTGGCACGTCGGACGTTGCATTGACGCTCAAACTGGCTTCTTTGAAAAGCCCGAAAAAGAAATGCATATACAAGTGCTTTGTGCTGTGCTGAAGGTAATCAATACTGTATGGAGCTGGGTAAGGTTCAATTAACTAGTGTCAGATTTTATGGTGATTAAGCTTTTTTTTTAAAGGAATGATGAATCAGCGTGCACATCGACTTGCAACGAAACCAATACTGTGGGAACTGTTCCATGAGGAAAAAGCTCTCAGCCTGCGATTGTCACGTTCCAGCCCGAGCTCTGAGCAAAGACGTACCCGCAGTTGTCCGAGATCGCTAACGATGGTAGGTGGGAAGGTGGGCAGAGCTCCGTGTTACACTGATTTGAGTACTCAGTATTTCAGTCAAGTTATGAAATGCCTTGGGTATCACAACAGCTAGACACCATGCAGAATAGAGATAGCAATAATTGACAAGCTGTGTCGAAGAGTCGCGCTATAAGACATAACAATAACATGCTATTAAAACCAGGTGCAGTTCACTAGAAATATTGCCTGTTTCAACATTCAACATTTTCCAACACACCAATATACAACGTGCTCAGCCAATTGCACATGCGAGCACGCACACACACACACACACACACACACACACACACACACACACACACACACACACACATATATATATAAAATATATATATATATATATATATATAAAAAACATCAGAAATTGTGAAAGAAACAATTGAAAGTCAGCAGAGACTTTCTTCCGAGATTTGTTAAAATTTCTTAGCAGAGAAAGAGAGAGAAATAAGTATCCCTTCACAGACAACCTATTGGGAGCATCAGACCCTCCTCAAGGGGGACCGAGATTTACAGAGCAAATAAGGTAATCTAGTCCTGAGGATTATATATAACGAAAAATGATCCATACCAGACCTGCGATCAACTTCGTCATTAAAAGCGTATATCCAACCAGATGAATGCCCGCTTCGCCGGGTAGCCGGCTTCGCCGGAAAGAGGTAGAGCCGAATACCCGGCTTCGCCGGGTGAGTGGCGCACCGTACGCCGGCTTCGCCGGGTGAGTGGCGCACCGTACGCGATTGACGCCACACGAAGGAAAACTTCTAAAAATAGTAACGGGAATATGGATTGAGCGTTGTGGACAGTGACCTTCTAAAAATAGTAACGGGAATATGGATTGACGCCACACGAAGGAAGATAAACGCAAAACACTGGAGAAGATAAGGAAGAGTTACTGGGAATGGATCTGGGAAGATGAACAGAAAAACCAAAATCGTGAGAGCACGTGTTGAAAATTCTCATCGACAAGGTTGTGTCCGGGGTCTACCTGAATATGCCCACCAAATTTGAAGCAGATCCATCGAGAACTTTGGCCGTGCATCGCGAACACACACACACACAGACACAAGCCGTATATATATATAGATATATATACTAGATGATTACCCGCTTCGCCGGGTACCGGCTTCGCCGGGAAGAAGTAGAGCCGAATACCAGGCTGCGCCTGGGACCCGGCTTTGCCGGGTGGACGCCGGCTTTGCCGGCGCACGAAGGAAAGGAGATAAACGCGCAATACACTGGAGACCTTCTAAAAATAGTAACGTGCAGTGACCTTCTAAAAATAGTAACGTAGTAACGGGAATATGGATTGACGCCACACGGAGGAAGGGAGATAATCGCGGCTGAAAACACTGGAGAAGATAAGGAAGAGTTACTGGTAGTGGATCCAGACCAAAAAAAACCAAAATCGGTTCAGCGCGCACAGCGCTGCGCGCTGAGAGCACGTGTTGAAATATCTCATCGACCAGGTTGTGTCCAGGGTGTACCTGAATATGATCACCAAATTTGAAACAGATCCACCGAGAACCTTGGCCGCGCATCGCGCACAGACACACAGACAGACAGACAGACAGACACACAGACACTAGTCGTATATATATATATATATAGAAACAGGATTGGTGCTAATTTACACAGATTTTTTCATCCCGCCTGAAGCCCTTCTTCCACGGTATCGTGGGCTGGTTCCACAGGCACATGATGCTAATTTCAAGGGTGGATGGTGGGTGGGGGCGAGGTGGAAGGTCTAGGGCCTATGCCTGAACCGAATGCTACCATTGAGTTCGACCCTAAAGCCGTGTCCCGTTTCCAACGTCAATAACTGGAGGCTTTAATTAGTGATGGGCAGCCAAGCTGTTCCCTGTACATAATTTACCTTCCCCTCTGGCCCGGCTTCCAGTGCCAGAAAATGTCGATTCCTGTTGATCTGTCTCTGTGTCGGTGAGAGAGAAAATGTAAGTTTTACGCCCTCACGGCAAAGCCATTAGGGGCATGTTACACGGGAAAACCCGGCTTTGTATGAAAATAAAAAATAAAAATGCAGGGGGGGGGGGGGAGGGGATGTAGACAGCTGGCTGCCGGCTGCTAGAGGAGACCTGAAATGGGCTAGGGACCGGGTTGGGTCGTCTTGGGTCAGTGCTGAAATGGTCACTTTACTATGATTGGCTGTTGGCCGAACGGACACCCGAGCTTCATATTTTTGCATGCATGTATTCGTGTTTCCAAGGCCCGAGGCCTTCGCTGTGACCCTGGGATCTCCATCGTGCGCATGCGTGCACACGGGGGTGTTCGGACACCGAGGGGTGTCTGCACAAAGTTGACTCTGGGACACACATCCCGCGCCGAACTTGGGGGTCGAACCCACGCTGATAGCAACAACCGGTTCCAAAGCCAGCGCCTCTACCGACTGGGCAAACTCCCCCCTCCCCCCCCCCCCCCCCCCCCCCCCAATCGGTAGTGGTGGGGTCAACCCGGCGGGGTTGGATCAGCGATCATGTCTTTTTGAAAGTGTGTTGTATTTACAGCCGGTGTTGTATTTACAGCCGATGGTCGGTAGGCGGCACGTTAAAGATCCCACGATTGACAAAAGGGTCTTTCCTGGCAAAATTGCTTAGGCACAGTTAATAATTGTCTACCTATACCCGTGTGACTTGGAATAATAGGCCGTGAAAGGTAAATATGCGCCGAAATGGCTGCAATTACTGGCCGTATAAAATTTCATCTCACACGGCATCACTGCAGAGCGCCCAGAACTGTACCCACGGAATATGCGCGATATAAGCGTCATTGATTGATTGATTGATTGAAATGGCTACGTACGTTGTGCCGTTTCTGAGTGAGGAGCGTCTTACTAACCTAACCCATATTGTGCCAAAAACGCAGTTTGGACGCAGGGGGTATCTATATCTATATACGGTTTGTGTGTGTCTGTCTGTCTGTCTGTGTGTTCACGATGCACGGCCAAAGTTCTCGATGGCTCTGCTTCAAATTTGGTGGGCATATTCAGGTAGACCCCGGACACAATCTGGTCGATGAAAATTTTGAACACGTGCTCTAAGCGCGGCGCGGTGAACCGATTTTGGTTTTTCTGTTCATTCATTCAGATCCATTCCCAGTAACTCTTCCTTATCTTAACGTCGTAATGAGAAACTCCAAAAAATATCTCTCACCCACATCTGATTTTTAATTCTTTGATCAGTCTCCTGGCCTTCCTTTGAACCTTTTCCAGAGCAGTTGACTCGGTGTGTGTGTGTGTGTGTGTGTGTGTGTGTGTGTCTCAGTCTCTCTCTCCTTTGCCAATCAGTGGACTGTGACTGTGGGCGTGACAATATGTGTGTGTGTGTGTGTGTGTGTGTGTGTGTGTGTGTGTGAGGCTGTGTCCATCCGTCTCCGCGTCGGCCCGGATTTGAACCCTGGCCACGTCAGTTGTGACCCGCGGATCACAAGTCTTGTGCTCTACCAACTCAGTTACCTACCGGACCCCCCTACAACACCTCACAATCAGATTAGCCCAGACTGGCCCGGAAAAATGTTATAAGTTAACAACACAAACCATGTGCCGCGCTGAGTCCAAATATTCTAAGCTAAATTGTAATCGGTGGTGAAGGCGGAAAACAAAAGTAGAACACTATTGGTATGCCTGTATCGCAGGAAATCTACTGGACACGGCCCGGGTCACAGTTTCCACCATAACTTCCGACTGGCTTTTTTGTTTACCAAGAGTGTGGATTTACACAAGCAACCCGGCGCCGTGTCTTTACTTTCCTCACTTGTTGACTAGATAGTGTACCCAAATTGTCCCCCAGTGATATTTTAACTTGAAAGAACAGCACTGACATGCATCCTGAAAACACTGAACACTGAGAAACACATCCCATACAGGTTGGTGACTGACTGCAAACCTGGCAAACAAACAACTTATAGCAGAGACATACATTGAATACATTCTACTCTATGTCTTTGCAAATGTCAGTGAAACTTTCATGCCGCAAGGCATAGTTTATTGCGTCACGGTTGCAAGTTGTTGTTGTTGTTGGTTCCCCTTACCGCCTCCACTTCTCTCATTGACTGATTACCGTTTCTCTTTACCACTGCGGCTCGCACTCGCAGAACCATTTGTTCGGCAACTTTCGGTTTCGCGGTTTCGGCATTGCCTGCGCACCGACTCGAGTCCAGTGAAACTGCTGGGTTAGTGGTGATTTAAAATAAAACGAACAAAACTAACAACAGTAGCTTCTGTGTCCGTTCTACTCTTGTCCGCTAGCGTTTCTTTTCCCTTCTT
Organism: Littorina saxatilis; assembly: GCF_037325665.1. Taxonomy (NCBI): domain Eukaryota; kingdom Metazoa; phylum Mollusca; class Gastropoda; order Littorinimorpha; family Littorinidae; genus Littorina; species Littorina saxatilis. Next base: position 38,708,684 of record NC_090246.1, read on the forward strand.
CGTAAGTCTATTCAGAAAGCTCCAGAAGTACGGAAAACATGAAATATAGAATACGCTCCCTTCGCGGAAGTTACTTGTCGAGCATGCGCGGCTGCTATGCGGAAATGGCAAAAATAGTAACAACGCACTGACTTGTTTATTCTAATTTGTAAGTCCTTGGCGTCGGAGGATTATTTGACAATTTGCTGTTGACATCAAAAGGTTGGTTCGAATGTCTCTTACCTTCAAAGCCACAGAGATTGGCACAAGCCGATTGCATTGTCAAATGTGACCTGGTCCGATGAAGTGTGCTTGACAACCTCAGGTCCGTGTTGTTATGGAAGTTTGACCGCGATGCACAGTCTAACCAAACCTGCTAAGAGAATAACAAGTTGCGAAAAACTACAATTCAATGCATTATTTAAATATTTGTTTACGTTAAATAAAACTGCGTGTAACATGTACACTGATGATCACAGCGTAGGGGAAACCTGAAGACAACCATATTTTTTCTCTGCTTCATGACTCAAAATCTTTGACTGTGACTGTGAGCGTGACACTGTGTGTGTGTGTGTGTGTGTGTTTAATCCTGACACGACAGGGTTGAGGATTGATGTCATCATTATTTCCATCAGAACTATCATAACTTATCACAGAATGATCTGGTTCAGTGGTTGCTTGTATAGCTGATTAAATCGATTGAAGTTTGTAAGTATTATCAATATCAGGACATGACATTGTATACAGTATAGCTCTCAAAATAGTGACCTCTTTTTGCCTGATATGTCATTTACCTACGTAGTATAGAGGATAGTGTTGCTGCCCGGTCGAAGTTAAAATCCTGCAACCTTTTTTTTAAATTTGATATTTTTATGTAACTTTAAAAATCATTCAGCTGTCCTTTTCACTCACTTTAGCCGTCGTTTCTCGAGCCATGGCCTTTTGTCTTTGTTGTGTATAACTGCGCATGCACCTTGGTTCTGGCTTCCACTTACAGTTCATCATGTTAGCCCATATATATATCATGTCTCAGTATTGGCGTTAACCGGTAATTACCGGTATTTTACCGGTTGAAACGAGAAAATACCGGAACAAAAATGGCTGCCGGTATGACCTACCGGTTGATTTTTAAAAATACCTGGGTTTTTTTCGCTGGTAGCACAACAAAACCAGTACTCTGAGTTGGACTCTAACTGGTTCCAATGACCAGCCTACCGTTTTTTTCTGGACTGTGTACATCATAAAAGTTTGCGTACCGGTTTGAAAAAATACTAGCGCCATCACTGTGTCTGTTTACATGGATAAGTGTTAATCATAAAGCTGCATATTCGTACAGAATATATAAAATATCAGAAGTTGTGAAAGAAACAATTGAAAGTCAGCAGAGACTTTCTACTGAGATTTGTTAAAATCTCTCAGCAGAGAAAAAGAGAGAGAGAAAAAAAATGTGTCCCTTCACAGAAATCAGACCCTCCTCGGACGGACCGAGATTTCAAAGAGAATCTACTACCCGGAGGGGAGAGAGTATCAACAGAGAAATCTAGTCCAGAGGAGGACCATTGTTTTACTACCGTGATATATATGATGCTTTGCCAGAACCTAGCTGCCCCTGAAACATGGGACACTTGAGACAAAATTACAACTTGACGTATAATATATATTTCTTCCTTGAAGTTAAATTTTCCAATTTGAAAGAGTATGTTATTCTGTATGTGTTTCAGATTTTAGAAAGATAACTGAAAGTATCATTTATGAGAAATGAACAAACAAAGAAAGGGCAACTGGTTGGTGTTCCATTGAGAAAAATATGATGATCTTTACTGTTTCAGTGTTTGACATGAAACATGTAGCTACTTTGACAAAGAAACCGGATTTAAAGTTAAACACAGGTTAAATATTATTGTTTGGTAAAAAACGTTCAAAGAAGGCAGTGTGTAGCTCCCATTTAGTATTTACATCAATCATTCAATGTTAACCCCGTTGAGTAGTGAAAACTTTCCTTTTTAATTTAATAGGAAAATTGGACACGGTGTGTAATGATCATCATAGTTTCATACATCGATATATCCAAACCATTTGCGCAAGAACAATTTATAATTTTGTATTTATTTTAGGATAGGTTTCCAGATTAAGTCTCCCTTTACAAGCACACACAAAAAATTGGGGGCTAGTTGATGAAAAACAGGTATAACTCCGAGAATTATCTTGGGCCGCCCAAAGTGTCCCACTTCCAAACACCACTTCAAGCTGACAAGGTTGTGATTGTTTTCTTTTTATTTTCGTACAGAATTCACTTCATACAGCATAACTGTATACATGTATTATCTCTCTGAGGTATTTTCTTCTTGAAAAACCAATTGTTCGCTGTGACTGTGTGACAACTGACATAGAGATAGGCAAATACAATTTTGATCAAACTGAAGTGGTTTCCCTCTGACCACGTTCAGGCACAGCGTTATATCTAAGCTCGTTTCTGTGTGTGTGTGTGTGGGTATGATGACTAAAGGCTCCGAAATGGTTTCACCGACTGAGACGGGAATTGCAGGGTATGTTATTTGCCACTCGGTGAGACATAGAGATAGGCAAATACAATTTTGATCAAACTGAAGTGGTTTCCCTCTGACCACGTTCAGGCACAGCGTTATATATCTAACTTATAAAGCTCGTTTCTGTGTGTGTGGGGGTATGATGACTAAAGGCTCCGAAACGGTTTCACCGACTGAGACGGGAATTGCAGGGTATGTTATTTGCCACTCGGGACGTGTCCTAGGGTACTTTGGGAAAACCAAACTTTAAAGGATTCATTAAAAACGGCGGAAAACAGTACATATCCTACATGAGCCGTCGCAGACCCTGCCCTTCTGGGTTGGCAAAACTTAGCTTCATCTCTCCTCAACAACGCAATTAGTTTTAACGTCATGTCAATTTTGTCATGGGTCATATGTATCCTTGGCACAAAGGGTCAAAAATCCCAAAAATAATGCCTTAAAAAAATAAGGCCTTATTTTTAGAAATAAGCCCTTATTTTTGAGAAATAAGGCCTAATATTTTGAAAATAAGGCCTAAAATCTCTATAGTCATAAAAAATGAGGGCGTAAAGAAATAAGTCCTTATTTATTTTGAGACCTTAATAAAATAAGGCCTTATTTTCGACAAGGCCTTAGAAAAATCAGGCCTTAAGAAAAATAAGCCCTTAAAAAAATAAGGCCTTAAAAAAATAAGGCCTTAAAAAAATAAGGCCTTAAAAAAATAAGGCCTTCTTTTTCTGCGCATCACTGCTGCTCACCCTAATAGCAACACACAATAACTTAATGACACATATAGATGACAACACACACACACATACAGTGATACACTCATACGTACGCACACTCACGAACGCACATATATGCGTGTGAGCGCGAAAAAAGAGATAATAAATGGAACAAGAGAAAACATTTCCAAACGATAAACATTATGACACTGGTTGAAATCGGTTGTCGCACCTGGACTCTCCTGTACACCTGTACCTACCCTAACACATTTGCAAACACACACACACATACACGCACTAACACACACAAACACACAAACGTAGACACAGATACGTAAAGACATTACAACACGCACACACACACACATACACACACACACACTCTCTCTCTCTCTCTCTCTCTCTCTCTCTCTCTCTCTCTCTCTCTCTCTCTCTCTCTCTCCCCCTCTTTCTCTCTTTCTATCTTTCTCAGTCTGTCCGTCAGTTCGTTCGTCAGTCCGTCTGTCTATCTGTCTGTCAGTCCGTCTGTTTGTCTGTGTCTTTCCTCTCTCTCTCTCTAATGCCGCTCTCTCCGTGTACCAGCATACAACTGAGAGGCGCAAAAATAAGGCCTTAATTTGCTTAAAAAAATAAGGTCTTACAAAAGTAAGGCCTTATTTTTTTAAGGCCTTATTTTTTTAAGTTATTTTTTTAAGGTCTTATTTCTGGTATGGCCTTTTTCTAAAATAAGGCCTTAAAGAAATAAGCCCATAAAAAAATAAGCCCTTATTTTAGAAATAAGGCCTATTTCTTGAAAATAAGCCCTTATTTCCTGAAATATGGCCTTATTCATTTAAGGCCTTATTTTGGGGATTTTTAACCCTTTGTGCCAAAGATATATATACATGTATGTTCATAGCATCATCTTCCAGTCTTTTCACTTTTGTTGGCGGAGTCTTGGTCTCTGTTACAAAGACAGTCAGTCACGACAAGCCCAGGGTCTCTCTCTCTCTCTCTCTCTCTCTCTCTCTCTCTCTCTCTCTCTCTCTCTCTCTCTCTCTCTCTCTCTCTCTCTCTCTCTCTCCTCTCTCTCTCTCTCTCTCTCTCTCTCTCTCTCTCTCTCTCTCTCTCTCTCTCCCTCCCTCCCTCCCTCCCTCCCTCCCTTTCTCTCTGCTGGCGAACAAGTCGTGTAATTCGTGTGTGAACATATATATGTGTGTGTGTGTTTGCACGTATAGGTGCATGCATGTATAACTTATAAGTCATGTACGAACATAGAAAACGGGTACAGCTAGTATTATATACATTTCAATCTCCTCTTATGTTGCAGCAGCAGACGCGGCCACAATGGAGCCCCCTACAGACTATGATCGACAAGTGTCGCGCAATACCGTAAAGTCAACTGAAAGTAGAGCAAGGAGAATGAGCAAGTAAGTCGGCTGGTTGCTGGTTAGTAAATTTCTACAACCGAGCCTATCTATGTATCAGTATAATGACCACCCATGGGACTGACCAAAAGTGATCAGTTAGTCGCAATGGACAGGTGATTTAGAAAAAAACCGTGTGGCTCCTTTGGGATGGTGGCTGTGGGCATTATTAAATGGCCAACTGCAACAAATTGTCACTTTCAATATTTTCATGTAATACTAGTCTGGTAGCTCAGTTGGTAGAGCACAGACTTGTGATCCTGGGGTGACAGGTTTGAATCTTGACTAGGACAACAGACATGGGCCACTGTATATGATGACTCGCATGGACAGTGTCACCGCTGTGACAGTGCATAAAAGACTTTGTTCATTCTTCCAGAAGTGCAGGTGGCTGATGAAATATTATATGGCGCTAGTATTTGTTCAAACCGGTACGCAAACGTTAATTTTTATGATGCAAACAGTCCAGAAAAAAACGGTAGGCTGGTCATTGGAACCAGAAAGGGTCAAACTCAAAGTACTGGTTTTGATGTTTAACCAGCGAAAATAAACGGTAGTTCAAAAATCAACCTGTAGGTCATACCGGCTGCCATTTTTGTTTCGGTATTTTCTCATTTCAACCAGTAATTACCGGTTAACGCCAATACTGTATATGTATATATATATGTCATGCAGAGTTCACAAAATTGCCGAATTCGCGGAATCGGCAACATTTTTGCATTGCCCATTTCGCATAATTGGCAAAACACTGCCCATTAGGCAAACTCGGCATCGTTTTGCCGAAAATGCGTAAAGGATTCTAAAAATTTGCCCATTTCGCAAAAGCGGCAGCCAGTATGTTACTTTTTATGTCACCAGAACATTGAATTAACATTACTTTACCTCCCTTTTATGATTTTTATGATCTATGTCGAGCATAACTCCGGAAATGCACGAAAACTACACTTTTTGCCATAACTTGCTAGAATGTATCGAATATTGCAGTATTTATCCATTCGAGTATCTAGGTGTTTAAGTGTGATGACATCCAAGGCATTTGAGAACTGATAAACCAAAAGGTGGTTACTGATTTCGCAAAATGGGCAAATTTTAAAAGCCTTTATCAGTTTATGCGTTTAAAAAAAAAACCGCTGCCGATTTCGGGTAATGGGCAGCGTTTTGTCAATTACGTGAAATGTGACCCTCCACCACGAAATGAGTCGCATGTCATCTCGCGCGGTTCTGCGCTGGGCTTAATATAAGCCCGGGGAGTGTCTGGTAACAGTGTGAGGGTCACCTTAGTCACAGGCTTATAACTCAAACAGTTTTCACTCTTTTCTAAACCGGTTTTCACCACTGGATAGAGCCTAAAAATCTCTTTAAGAAAATGGACAAATATGAAAATCATGCAAAGGTGACATGCGACTCATTCCGTGATGAAGGGTCACAAATGGGCAAAAATGTTGCCGATTCCGGGAATTTGGCACGACATAATATATGGAGAATCCTGGGTAGCATCACTTTTGTTGCTGCTAGCTTTCCACCCAAATCTCCCAGCAATGGAACATGAAAGTATGAAATGACATGAAGTGACGAGCATATATATATACACATATATGTTCATGATCTTTCCCAGTTTTTACAAGCATATTATCCGTGCATGTGCTTGTTGGAAGTGTTTCTTTATGGTGGATGTGGTCCTATAAATTATGTGTGTTACGTAAGCTCAGTTGTTTTGTTTTCTTGAGTGATTCGTATGCTTTTTGTGTGTTGGTTGATTTTGTATTTCTGCATTGTATTCGTATTTTTATTATTTAAATTATTATTATTAATATTTCCCCAAAAAGCGGCGTATGGCTACCAAAATGGCGGGGTAAAACGGTCATACAGGTAAAATCTCACTCGAGCAAAAAACACGAGTGTTCATGGGACTTTCAGCCCATGAACGAGGAAGAACTTGAGAAGAAGAATTATTAATATTGTTGTTATTTGCTATCATTAATAGATGTATTTGTGTGTTCAGGTCAGTGATGCACAGCGTGTCCGGCTTCCTGGGCTTGGAGGAGAGTGATAAGCATGCCATGCGATGGGAGAACCGCCGTAAGCGCTACGCCGGATCCATTGGCAAGCTCAAGGATGAATATAATCGACCCAAAGAAGGCCTGGATGAGCTGGACGGATCACGCTTCATTCGCGATCCATTGCGCAAGCCGTCCGGCCATGTCAGCCAGAGCTCAGACTTTGGAACGATGCGCAAGTGTCACCGAAAATCCTCCGTCGCCCACATGGCCGTCAAGGGCCTTGGTAACCTTGTGGTCAGTTCAACTTTCCTTTTGGTCGTTTTTGCCTGTATGCGGCTGATGTTTTCCATTCAGTGTCTCGTTGATTTTTGATGGAAACCCTTAAGAGTATGTCATTGTCAGGGGCTGTGCTAATCAGTTGTTTCTGGTCTATTTCCTGTAGAAATCTGAACCCCTTTTATAAAGGAACAATTCTTAAGTGTTGGTCTTCATTAAATATTGACTGCTGTCATCATACATGTAGGTCTTAAAATCTTTGGAGATCTCAGTTGAAACTAAATCAGTGAATGAGTCGAGGGAAAAATTATAAGATTGGTTCACATTCTTGAGTTGCATATAAATAGACTGTTTTGGGGGACATAAGTGAATTCCATTTCATCTCAGAAATGCACTTGACATGTATTCACCTTAGCTTTTCTTCCACTTGTGCCCCTCATGTTAATGAAGGTAGTGATTAAGAGAGTATGATGGTTAGCATGTTGATGGGCAGGGGGTGCACAACAAGATGTATGACGTTGATGATTAACGGAGTGTGATGGTTAGCATGTTGATGGGCAGGGGGTGCACAACAAGGTGTATGACAATGATGATTAACGGAGTATGATGGTTAGCATGTTGATGGGCAGGGGGTGCACAACAAGGTGTATGACAATGATGATTAACGGAGTGTGATGGTTAGCATGTTGATGGGCAGGGGGTGCACAACAAGGTATATGACAATGATGATTAACGGAGTGTGATGGTTAGCATGTTGATGGGCAGGGGGCGCGCAACAAGGTGTATGACAATGATGATTAACAGAGTGTGATGGTTAGCATGTTGATGGGCAGGGGGTGCACAACAAGGTGTATGACAATGATGATTAACGGAGTGTGATGGTTAGCATGTTGATGGGCAGGGGGTGCACAACAAGGTGTATGACAATGATGATTAACGGAGTGTGATGGTTAGCATGTTGATGGGCAGAGGGTGCACAACAAGGTGTATGACAATGATGATTAACAGAGTATGATGGTTAGCATGTTGATGGGCAGGGGGTGCACAACAAGATGTATGACGTTGATGATTAACGGAGTGTGATGGTTAGCATGTTGATGGGCAGGGGGTGCACAACAAGATGTATGACAATGATGATTAACGGAGTGTGATGGTTAGCATGTTGATGGGCAGGGGGTGCACAACAAGATGTATGACAATGATGATTAACGGAGTGTGATGGTTAGCATGTTGATGGGCAGGGGGTGCACAACAAGATGTATGACGTTGATGATTAACGGAGTGTGATGGTTAGCATGTTGATGGGCAGGGGGTGCACAACAAGGTATATGACAATGATGATTAACGGAGTATGATGGTTAGCATGTTGATGGGCAGGGGGCGCGCAACAAGGTGTATGACAATGATGATTAACAGAGTGTGATGGTTAGCATGTTGATGGGCAGGGGGTGCACAACAAGGTGTATGACAATGATGATTAACGGAGTGTGATGGTTAGCATGTTGATGGGCAGGGGGTGCACAACAAGGTGTATGACAATGATGATTAACAGAGTGTGATGGTTAGCATGTTGATGGGCAGGGGGTGCACAACAAGGTGTATGACAATGATGATTAACGGAGTATGATGGTTAGCATGTTGATGGGCAGGGGGTGCACAACAAGATGTATGACGTTGATGATTAACGGAGTGTGATGGTTAGCATGTTGATGGGCAGGGGGTGCACAACAAGGTATATGACAATGATGATTAACAGAGTGTGATGGTTAGCATGTTGATGGGCAGAGGGTGCACAACAAGGTGTATGACAATGATGATTAACAGAGTATGATGGTTAGCATGTTGATGGGCAGGGGGTGCACAACAAGGTATATGACAATGATGATTAACAGAGTGTGATGGTTAGCATGTTGATGGGCAGGGGGCGCGCAACAAGGTGTATGACAATGATGATTAACAGAGTGTGATGGTTAGCATGTTGATGGGCAGGGGGCGCGCAACAAGGTGCGGCGAAACACACACAAGGGCAGCCAAGGGGGAGAGAGTGCAGCCCCCTCTATGGTAAGTGTCTTTTCTCTTGAATGTTTTGTTTCTGTCTCATTAAGTGTTCAGTTGTTTGTGTGTGTGTGTGTGTGTGTTTGTTTGTTTGTTTGTTTGTTTGCTTAACGCCCAGCCGACCACGAAGGGCCATATCAGGGCGGTGCTGCTATGACATATAACGTGCGCCACACACAAGACAGAAGTCGCAGCACAGGCTTCATGTCTCACCCAGTCACATTATTCTGACACTGGACCAACCAGTCCTAGCACTAACCCCATAATGCCAGACGCCAGGCGGAGCAGCCACTTGATTGCCAATTTTAAATCTTAGGTATGACCCGGCCGGGGTTTGAACCCACGACCTCCCGATCGTGTGTGTGTTTGCTGTTGTTACATTTAGTATCGAGATGAGGGTCGTGGTGTGTGTGTGTGTGTGTGTGTGTGTGTAGCTAGATCAATTCAGAGAAAACTACTGGACCGATCTTCATGGAACTTTACACGGAAGTTCTCCCAGATAATATCCCCAGACTATGCTGTCCTTTTTTCGATAAATGTCTTTGATGACGTCATATTTGGCTTTTAGTGAAAGTTGAGGCGGCTCTCATTTTGGTCAAACAATCGTCCACAAAGCCCAGACTATGGTATTGCATTTTAGCTTGAAAGCTTAAAAATCAATCAATGAGTTTGGTCATTAAAAATCTCAAAGTTCTAATTAAAATCAAATTGTTAGTAATCGGTTCAAAAAGGATTTCATCTTATTCTTTATCTTTTCCTGAATCCAAAAATATGTGGTTCATGTATATGCTTAGTTTACTCTAAAAATGTTCTAACAATTAAAGAAAGAAGGTGAATTATGCACAACGTTCGCATGCTCCAGGGAGAGGGGCCTGGACTCATCTCAGTCTTTGGGTTTAGGCTAGCCTGAAGCTGTATGTGCATATATCTGGCTGTTTTAGTGTGGATCTTTTAGTTTGAGGCTGACAGATTGTCTAAATATTTTTATTTTGCTTCAATTGAAATGAATTGTGTGTTGTGTGTATGTGTATGTATGTTTGTGTGTGTGTGTGTGTGTGTGTGTGTGTGTGTGTGTGTGTGTGTGTGTGTGTGTGTGTGTGTGGTGTGTGTGTGTGAGAGAGAGAGAGAGAGAGAGAGAGAGGAGAGAGATTGCGATCTTCTCCAGCATATATTATAGAAATGCAAACACTAAAATATTCAAGTAGTGTGTCACTTTGTAACCCTGAAGCCAGGTTTTATATCTTTTTCCCCAATTTCTGTGATAAACTTCTGTTGTGTTACTGCAAATTGTTGATTGCGAATATTTTTAAGTTGTACTCACTAATTAGACTTTTTAGCAGAGACGTGAGTGACCTTGCCTGTTCCTCTTGGCTTCAAGCCTGACCTGACTTGGTCTTGTACATGTATATTTTCGCAGCATGCAGAAGATCAAGAATTCAACTTGGTGGACGATGTTTTCTATGACGACCAGTCCAAGGGGCCTAACCTTGCTCGACTCCAGGCAACAGAATCTTCAGTGGGTTCCGAGTAAGTGAAACAAAGTGATGATTTGGTATGTGTAGCTCTGTGTGTGATATTGGAAGAGCGGAATATGTGGGTTGTGTTGAATTGTTCGTAAGCTTTTCTTTAGTGAATGTAGGTAGTATTTTTGCAGAGTCCATCACTGTAGGGATCAAGGGAACAAAATCGTGCACCAATAAACTTACTAAAACTGTGTCACTTTTGTGGGAAAAATAATACCCTTTAAAATGTGATCTTCTTTATTACAAGGCAGGTCTAGATGTATGGATGGGGGGGGGGGGGGGGGGGGGGGGGGATGCACTGCACTGCATATTGTTTTGTAATATTGTCATGGCGGCTCATTCAGGGAGTTTTTGCAAAGCTTCATGTGAAGTTATGGAAGGTTTAACGTGGGTAAGGGACAGTGTGTGTTGTTTAAAACAGTGAACATGTATCAGCAATTGAGTCCAGCTTGTTATGTTGAACTCAGGCAGTTTCAAGACTCCATGTATATGTCATGCCAAATTCACGTAATTGCCGATTCCGCGTAATGGGCAACATTCTTGCCCATTTCGCGTAATCGGCAAAACGCTGCCCAATACGTGAAATCAGCAGCGTTTTGCCGAAATCGCGTAAAGGCTTCTAAAATTTGCCCATTTTGCGAAATCGGCAGCCACTTTTTGGTTTTAAAGTTCTCAAATTCCTGGGATATCATCACACTTTGACAACTAGATACTCGAATGGATAGATACTGCAATAATCGATAAGTTATGGCAAGTTATTGCAGAAAGTGTAGTTTTCGTGCATTTCCGGAGTTGTGCTCGACACAGACCAACATAGACCATACAAAACATAGTAGGGAGGTAAAGCAATGTTAATGCAATGTTCTGGCGACACAAAAAGTAACAGACTGGCTGTCACTTTTGTGAAATGGGCAAATTTTAGAAGCCTTTCCACATTTTCGGCAAAACGCTGCCGATTTCACGTAATGGGCAGCGTTTTGCCGATTACGCAAATTCGGCAATTCCGTGAATTCGGCACGACATATACATAATATCATGGCTTTTAGATTTTCAAATAATGTTGTTTTCAAAGTGTTTTGATTGTTTTTTTAGCAATAAATCTTGTCAATCTTGAAACCTTTTATGTATGCAAGAAGTTTTTTTCTTGATCAAGGGCAAAGGATTATAGCGTATTAAGTTTGTCTTTGTGGTTGTGTTTGCAGTTTAAGAGTTATGATTGTATCACATTAGATTTGTGATTATTGTCATTACTGGTTCATAAAGAAATGTCTGCATGGCAAAGATTTTGCACACCAGCTAGAGTTCTTGTTCAGCTGAACTGTTTTCCAATTCTTTGGTTTGTTTGAAGTTCAAATTTGTTGAATGTTTCTTGTTCTATTTAGGCTTAGAATTATGTACATGACACATAGTTTCTGCAGTTTATTGAATGTGCTCTTTAGAGTATTGGTATCTTGTGTACAAACTGTTGGAAGAAAAGAAATAACAAATAACATTTGTTTTTGAGCAGGAGACTAGAGGAGAAAAAAACTTGATTTGTGATGATTTAAGTGTTTTGAATCACATGCATATTGTTTACAAAGCTTTAAACTTTGAAACAGTCATGCAGTAAATATTAAGGCAAGAAAAAGATTGAGTAAGAAATGTTACAAGTTTGTATAGTGGTTAAAAAAAAAGTTGTCCTCTTCAATCAATCAATATATATGAGGCTTATATCGCGCGTATTCCGTGGGTACAGTTCTAAGCGCAGGGATTTTTTTTATTTTAAATTTTTATTTTATGCAATTTATATTGCGCAAATATTCAAGGCGCAGGGATTTTTGGGCATTCCAGTAAATTATACTTCAGAATGCACCAGATTGACACCAACTTCTTGTTTGCCAAAATTGAGTCCACCAGTTAAGCTGCTTTAAGATTAAAGATACCGTCCTTCCTGTGTAAACAGTTGTTGCACCATATGATCATGAGATATGAGCATCCTTACACTTGGAGACAATGCACCAAGCATCAACAGCCTTTGCTACTTTTTGAACTGAGTGGGAATATTTTGATGAATTAATTTCTCATGTTGACGTACATGTCACTTACAAAACTAATTCAGCTAAAAATTCCTCCTCTGCGCAGAATGCAGCCAGGCTGTAGGAGTATGGTCTGTGTCCAACTGGAAGGATGCTCATGTCCAATGTAACAGCCAGGGCGGGTCTGTGGTGGTGAATCATCTCTTACACAAGAAGGATGATATCTTTTGATGTATACTTGACTGTGGAACTAGCTTTCACCACTTTCTGAAAATCACTGGGTGCATAAGTGAAAAAGAAACAACCTAATGCTCATGAGTGCCTTTATCGTTTGGCTGCAGCTTGACTTAGCTCTGCTAGATGCTGTAAACAAAAAAACGAAAATACAGAAGCATCTTTAATCCATCTTCGACAATAAGATGGTAAAAAGGGGCTGCATGCTTGGGTCTTGGCACTTTGACAGCAAACTAATTCAGCCTAGTACTGTATGTGTAGGGAAGCTACTACCATGAACTGTATCATACTGCATGCTCGTTGTTTCGCCTTGACCACAACCTAACCTTGCGCTGTGTGTGTGGGTAGGCTGTTGCCGTCAGCCCCTGCCCCTGGCTGGCGACGTCGCCCACCGCAGGCCCTACCCGACACCCCCGGCACCGACATGGTGGACCAGCCCGACTTTGGGCTGGGCCGCATTAAGGAGAAGGTGCTGAATTCTGCTATGCGCAGGGACAAGCGGGTGATAGGTGTGGGCATCGTGGGAAGATTTTTCCGTCCGAGCATCCACAGCGCGGCCTTCACCAAGGACGTCAAGGAGCAACTGGACGACATGGATGACCACAGGTCAGTGTATTGGCTAGTCACCAGGGATGCTCATTTTCTGGTGTATTCCTGATTTCAGCATTGACTATCAGTCATTTAGCTCTCTGTTTCAAATCTTTCAGCAATATATATGTTCAGGTTTAGGGCTCCTGGGATTAGCATTGCCACATCGCCCAGCGTCAACTGAGGACACAGTGAAAAGGCACTTTTTTTTCACTTTGAGTGAAAAATAATTGGCATAATTGATGTTTGTGAGTCACATATTATGTATCAAATAAAAAGGAATGAATAAAGAAATGATTCAAAAACAAAGTTTACTGTATGAAATTAATAAAAGATGTGTTTTGGAATATTTTGAGTGTTAAAGTGCGTGTTCGTCTTCACTGCCTCTCGCGGCCATTTTCGCGTCACTCTTAGCAGACGACCAGTTCATTTCAAACTGCTCGGAATACCGTAATTTTCATTGGAGGGCTGTGATATTTTGCAACCATCAATCAATCAATATATGAGGCTTATATCGGGCGTATTCCGTGGGTACAGTTCTAAGCGCAGGGATTTTTTTTATTTAAATTTTTTTTTTTATGCAATTTATATCGCGCACATATTCAAGGCGCAGGGATTTATTTATGCTGTGTGAGATGGAATTTTTTCACATCGGCCAGCAGATCGCAGCCATTTCGGCGCATATCCTACTTTTCACGGCCTATTATTCCAAGTCACACGGGTATTTTGGTGGACATTTTTATCTATGCCTATACAATTTTGCCAGGAAAGACCCTTTTGTCAATCGTGGGATCTTTAACGTGTACACCCCAATGTAGTGTACACGAAGGGACCTCAGTTTTTCGTCTCATCCGAAAGACTAGCACTTGAACCCACCACCTAGGTTAGGAAAGGGGGGAGAAAATTGCTAACGCCCTGACCCAGGGTCGAACTCGCAACCTCTCGCTTCCGAGCGCAAGTGCGTTACCACTCGGCCACCCAATCAGAGAAAGCCTTACATCTTTCCCATACAAAAAACTGCGAACCACCGGAAGCTACATCTCTGTCAGCATGTCAGTGAATATTACTCGTGTGAGTTTCACTAAAATTTGGTCTGAAAACTTCCATCGGCATACACGGTTAAAATGCAGTTTATAAAACATTAACTTCTGTTTCATTTAAGCCAAAAATCATAAGAATCGAGCGAGAAATGACTTATTCCCAACGATTATGCTGCGCAAAACTGGACCCGAAAAATGCGATCTCGGCTCGCTCAAAGCAAAGTGATTTCGAACTAAAATGACCATATCTCGAGAACTACTGCACCGATTTAAATAAAACAAATTGCTATGTGCTCAGAATGTTAATCTCTTTAAAATGGTGTGTTTCTTGTCATTCAACCATTAATTTCAAAATTTCATGTCATTGCCACAGCAATCATGTAATTAGCTACTAGCTTTGTCCTCAAATGACGCCCAAAATTTCTCAACTAAAATGACCATATCTCGATAACTACTGCACCGATTTAAATAAAACAAATTGCTATGTGCTCAGAATTTTTATCTCTTTAAAATGGTGTGTTTCTTGTCATTCAACCATTCATTTCAAAATTTCATGTGTCATTGCTACTAGCAGACCTGTTTACCCTTACGATTTTGGCGTAATTTATTACGATTTTCTGCAAAAAATACGCCATTCCGCTATCCGTGTCAAGACTACGATTTTCGAAACGTCCAGGTTACGTTTTCCGTTTTCCGTCGCTGTCCGCTTCCGATCCAACATTTTAAAATCTTGTCCGTGTTCCGATCCGTAAATTTTAACCAACGCTCTGCCAACATGAAGAGAAGTCGAGAATCGAGTGCCTCGAAAAAAGAAGACAGAGGTCTAAGAAGAAACCTCCAACCAAGCAGAAATGTCGAAAAGAATACACCGAAAAGTGGACGTTTCTAGGACCTTCGTCGAAGGGTGCTCATCACGTCTACTGCAAACTGTGCTACAAGGATTTTGCGTGCTCGCACCGGGGGGGGGGGGGGGGGGGGGGGGATGACTGCTTCAAGCACACCGAAACGCAGTATCACAAACATGCTGTCGGTCGTTCAACTGCCGATGGCACTGCCTAGAGAACTCAACCAGCCATTACAGGCTTTGTTGCACCAAAAAAAGAAGAGACAGGGCCAGTATCCGATCTGAAGCGGAAAGTTACTCGTGCAGAGGTGACAATGTGTGAGATGATCGCTGAACTCAACCTGCCTCTAGCGACGGCAAACTCCCTTTCACAGGCTTTTCGTGGCATGTTCCCGGATTCCAAAATCGCCAAAGGTGGGGTGCTAAGCTTACTTTTTAACCAGGTGTCCATTATAATAATTTATTATTTTTCTTTGTTTTCCACTTGACACGTCTTGGCAGTCAGAAATATGGGCAGTGGTGTAAAGTAACTCATGACAGTGGCTTTGAGTTTGAAACAAGGACTTAAAAGATGAAGCGGGACTTTTGAAGATTTTTTTCTTCTCAGTTCTATAAGGTGTTACTTTCAGTTATTCAGTTACTGAGAGGAACATAAATGATAAAAATGTTTAAAAAAAAATTTAAATTTTTTATTTTTTATTTTTTATTAATTCACATGTTTGGCATTGTTTTTTTCATGTGCTTTTGATGTGATCTTCTTTGAAATTATGATGACTACAAAAACTGACTGATGTGTTTTGTTTGTGAATGATGGATATATGTGCATGATTGCGTTTCGCAGACACAGTTGTCATGTACGTTGTAATTGGCGACGAATGCTGGATGATTACTATTTTTGTGCCAGGATTACTATTTTTGGGGCTGAGCATTACTCCAAAACACTTATGGGGGTAAACAGGTCTGTACTAGGATTGTCAGTTTCAGGTTTGAACATGATATACAGGGTGACCCCAAAAAAAGAGTACCCAAACAAAACGTCATAAATTGAACAAAAATAAAGCAATCTTCATAAAATTTATTTACACACACAAGTAGCCTCTGCATGATTTGCACAGAAAATTTTAGCGTTCTAGCTTGTCTTTCAGGAAAGTTATGCTCATTCTACAGAACATGCTCCAAATGGCCTCCGCGCCGATTCAGGCAAACTTGAACTCGCCGCGCAAAGTTATCAATCACCCGCACACACTCCTGTTGCGAGATTCCGCGAATGGTTGTTGTGATGGCTCGCTTGAGTTCTGCGATTGTCTGTGGGTTGTTCCTGTAGACGTTGTTTTTCAGGAACCCCCAAAGATAGAAATCTGGGGGATTTAAATCTGGGGGAGGCCATTTGGAGCATGTTCTGTGGAATGAGCATAACTTTCCTGAAAGACAAGCTAGAACGCTAATATTTTCTGTTGAAATCATGCAGAGGCTACTTGTTTGTGTAATAAATTTTATGAAGATTGCTTTATTTTTGTTCAATTTATGACGTTTTGTTTGGGTACTCTTTTTTTTGGGTCACCCTGTAGCTTGAGCACCCCACGGGGATGTGTGCTGATCCGAGGGAGTACGTTTTTTACTGTCAATCTGAAACGTGAACGCCCATTTTTTTTATGTCTAAATTACAGAAATTACTCAGGAATGGGACAT